>NC_081407.1:101627896-101968046 GCF_030272615.1 Cryptomeria japonica | reverse complement strand
GTTGAACCTAAACTTCAAAATGATAAATGGATTTTCTAGTGGCAAAGAAATATTTCCTGTTGTGCTCTTTTCCTGTGAGAATTTGGTAGGAAAGAAATAGATAAGCATCAAAGAATTGAGAAATCCCTTAAAGGAACACTTGTTTGAAGTAGGAAATGATTGGACAACAATCTAGACAACATTCCTTTACAACAAAAACTTTCCCAAGCTAAAAATTTTCTTCACAAACTAGCTACTCCTAAGGGTAAAGGTACATAATTCACAACTCATTTACAATGCTCGAAAGAAGGTGTTAAGAGTACCTTTTTTACTTCCAATACATACAACACAAGCATGAAAAGGGACATAATTTTGTGTTGTGGGCTAGACAATTGAGATGATATCATGAAAATATTTATTGAGCTCTATAACATATTTTTACTGGTGATTCTAATAATGATCCCTCAATTCTCATCCTAGAAAACAAATTAAAAAAATGTATACCTCGTAGAATCCAACATGATTATGATAAATTTATTGATCATTATCTCTCCTTGGAAGATATTGAAGAAGCTATGTATAGTTTGGCCTTAGACAAGAACTCTGATATGGATGGCCTTCCAGTGGACTTCTACTACATGCTATGCCCTCATATTAGAGAATATTTCTATAATTTCTACTTGGAGGTATTGAAACTAGACCCCTATGAAGTATAATTATCAAGGCCTTATTGCGACCTATCACATTTGTCAATACTTCATATAAGATCATAGCTAAAGCTTTAACCAAAATAAAAGCAAACTAGTTTCCCAGCAGATAGATTTCTTCTTGATAGCTTGATCCTTGCTTAAAGGAATAAGTTTAATGAGCTCAACAAATAGCTAAAGATACATTAATAATAAAATTTGATTTTGATAAGGCCTACAATCGTATAAGATGGCCATTGATCCTCAAAATACTTAAATAATTAGAGTTTGGAGCTAACTTTTGTGCCCATGAACCACAATGATGTTCATGGATATTAATGCTAGATTGGCCATTAACGAAGCTCTCTCAGGGTCACAATTCTCCCTCAAAAAATCCATTTGCCAAGGATTCCCACTAGCTCTTTTTCTTTATGTGCTCACAACTAATGCTCTTGGATGTTTGTTCCAACATGCCCATTCTAACTCTTGAATCCATGGAATCTCCATTAATTTTAATAGTATTTCTCTTAATTCTCACTTTGTTGATGGAAATATGATGTTCTTATAGAACACTATTGAAGGCATCAATAATTTGTTGGATATATACTTGATTTTTATTGTGCTTTCTTAGGTTCCAGGTTAGTGATGCATAAAATAGAATTATGGATGATAAGTCTCAATCCTCATTCTTCATGGATTCAAAAAGAGTGGAAAGAGATCAAACATGGATGTAACTATTTTCAAATTTCTTAAAATTTCCTTTGGGGTGAGAGTTTCTCTAAAGGATATGTGGAGATAGTTTTGTTTTCATTCTTGAAATCATAAAATTAAGCTAATTAAGGAATAAGTACGATCACATATCCTTATCTAATCTAGCTAAAATCAAACACAAGGTAATAGAATAAATGAAAAATATAGAAGATATATGCTGATTAAAACTGCCTATTCCACATTTGTGCTTCCATTGGTCTTCTCCAAATTTTTGGTGTGGTTCTCAGGTATTGAACTGGGATTTCCTACATAAGATGGCAATTATTTGAAGAATGTGATCTAGCTTTGGCTTCAGAAATTGATGTTGCTTATATATACTTTCAAGAGAGATGGGGAGGGATTTTGAACTCAAGTCCTGATTGGAAGTGAACTGATTTAGATTGATCAGTTAATAGAGTTGATTGATTTGTTAACTCAGATTGATTGACTTATTAACAAAATAGATTGGATAGATAGTTGAATAGATTAGCTAGTTGACTAGATCGATTGATCAGATGACTAAATGGATTGGAGAGATAAGTGGATTGATCTATTAGTCAAAAAAGGTGATTGACGAGTTAAAAAAAGATGATTGATGAGTTAACTAAGGTAACTAGTTGTTGAATATTTTCAACATGTGCTGTAGGATTTTGAAGTTGAATTTGATTTTCATTTTTAATTTGAATTTGGATTTTCATTTTTGAATGATGAAATTCAAATGCACATTTAGTTGAAATTTGGTGAAATTCCAATTTGATTAAATTTGAATTTGGAAAGATGAAATTAATTGAAATTACATTTGGGGAATTGTGAATTTGAGAGAAATGAAATTAGATGGAATTATTTGAAATTTGGATTCGGGGAATTGGAGGAATAAGTTAATTACTTTAAATAATTTAAATAAACTTATTTAAACATTAGTTCAATGTGGTTAATTAAATAATAAAGATTATTTAATTAAGGGAAATAATAAAAATTAATTAAATAAATAATATTTAATTAATATTTAAGATAGGGTTAATTGATTAATTAATTAAAGAATAGAAATATGATGATTAGAAATTTTGAATGTGATGATTGAGTTAGTTTAGAAGAATAATTAATTTAATTAAAGAATTACTTAATTAAATAGGAGGAATAATTTATTTTTTTTCAATAAAAGTGGGCAAGTCACTAAACTTTATTATTATATTTCATAAATTTTTACAACAGGTTCAAACGACATACCGGTAGGAAAGAACCCGCAAGAAAACCTCTGGTTGTAGCCTTGAATAAAAAACTAGAACTACCCTTACATAATTTGTTATATATCTAGAAAAAACCACCGAAACCCATACATCTGAAAACTATACAAAGAGGTCCCATGGGACATGTCTAGATACAAAAACCAACTTGCTACAAAATAAAGAGTTGGATAACAAAAAAAATCCACCAGTAGATTGTGTAGCAACACTAAGGAGCCAATAACTAATGCCAATATGGGAGCTTCAGCCAATTACAAAGTGAATAGCTTGATATCAAAGAGAAACTCCTCAAATAGGATGAATAATTAGTGTGTGATTAATGAGACATTTTTAGGTGTCTACAAGTTTCTTAATAAATTCAAATACAAATTATTGGCAATTGGAAAAATCACTTTCTCAGAATAGCTGGGTTTATTCAAGTGACCAATGTAATACCCTAAAATTGGTCATCTAAACCATGGGCCCCTAATCTCGACATCACCAAGGTCCTAACCAAAGGCAATTAAATCAATCTTGAGCACATTAATTAATTCTTCAATCATCAAATATCACATGGCAAATCAATTACTCAATATTAATTAAATATTTATTTATTTAATTAATCATTCTAAGAAAATCATTTTTTGATCAATTATCCTATTTAATTTATTAAATATCCTAGCATATTTGATTAATTAATAAATTTTCCATTTAATCATGCAAAAAGGAATTAATTTATTACAAAAGAAGAATTAATTACAAAGCAAGAGTTAAATTGAAAATAAAATAAAAGAATTGAATTGAGAGAGAAATCAAACTTGAGATATTATTTCTTTTTCTAAATTGAGAACTAGAAATCAGAAAAGCAATTAAAAAGCAATTAATTGATTTATTGAATTAAAACTCAAAGCTTTTCAGAAAAAGAAGTCTAGTTGCATTGAAAAGACTCTTTTCTTGAATAAATCAAAGAATTGTCTATTTTTATCACAAATTCATGGAATTAATTAAATCTTATTATTTCCAATGCAACTTGGACTTCTTATTTGAATGCATTTTAATTAAACTATAATTGAAATCTATCGCAAGGTTAACTGAACCTAATTTCTCAATTATTTTCAATTAATCCTAAATTGTGCTTTTTCATCATCTCTCTTGTGAATTTCTATAAATTCAGCCCTCAGCTCTCATTCAAAACTACCCCAGAGATTTTTGAGAATACGTCATTATTATGATGATTTTGCTCTAGAGTCATTGATACATTGTTGCTTTTTTAGATTATTTGCATCCATATTTAGCTTATCTCATTATTGCTTGCTTATTCATCCATCTTGCATCCATTATTGCTTTCTTATCATGAACATATAGATTAAATCCTTCATCTTGGTGTAGTCTAGTCACTAGTATTGCTTATACAAAATTTGAGAGCAATCTTATACTCGCATCTTTTAGAAGGCAATTAGTCACTTTGTTATGGTTTATTTATTATTGATTATATTTTACTAACCATACATGTAATGACTTAATTGAATTATTGTGCCTGTAGCTATAGACTTATTCCACTTTTCACACACACATTTCTGGCGCGCACCATGGGGCAGAAAACTGCATTTTTCGGCCTCTAAAACTGACTTTTTTAATTTTTTGCTATTTTTTAGATTTTTAGATCTCGGATTTTCGGTCATACAATCTCTGTGTAATCTCATATGACATTTCCCACAGGCTGAAATGACAAACTATAGGTGTCATACAATTCCAGATCCTGTCTTGTATGAGCTCAGATCCTGACTCGTATGAGTTCATATTCTGTCGTACGATTCTGCAAATTTTGGTAAAAAAGAGAAAATTTAATTATTCTGGTTTTCTGTTTAAAATTGATTATTCTGACGACTGACCCTAGTTGTTTATCTATCTATCTTAGAATTTTTCACAGGCTAATCAGTTTTTTGCAGAACGCTTGTCAAAGACTATGCTTTTCGCACAAAGACAATATGACTACTGATTCGTTGTCTTTGCAGGTTGCCTAAGGAGAATCGACCAAACTTTGTGTATTCTTTTAATTCATTTCTAGGCACCTAACTTGCTATGTGGTTAATGAACAAAGCTATTTTTTCATGTTTTTAGAAAATTCTTAGAGGAAGGAGAGTATGCTCTTGTCTGCATAGACAATAAAAAATCTAGACCCTTGAGGCTTTTTCTTTGTTTGAGATTTGTATATCTTTAGCAGGCCTGCCCTCCTGAGGAGCTAATAACTCTTTAGCCAGTAATGGTCAGTGAGAGGGGAACGACCTAAGTGGGAACGGCTAAACACCAAGTACTCCGACCCACTATAAAATAAACATGATTTGATGAAAATCAAGTCAATGGAAGTGCTCGGGAATAGCTCTCCTCCGTACCTTCGGGTATATTAAACCTTGGTTTTCAAGGCTGGGAGACCTCTTAATTGAGTTTATACCTCGATGCACCAAATGGATCCCTTACTAAATCCAATTCAAAATTAGAAGCTACCCGGTTCATCTTCGAAAGGGGGATAATCTTTGTGCAAGAGAGATAGTAACTCTCCCAAGATACTTGTCATTTCATGCCCCCATTAGCATTTGGAGTCGGCTAATACGGCGTTGAGAATCCGTTGTGTGAGACTTAGTGGTCATATTCTAATTAGCTATTGGGTGTGTACCTGAGTCTACAAGAAAAGGTTTTCTTTCCTCACCAAATTCCTTAGGGCTTGCATGCTATGATTGGAGTTACTATTTATACTACATGTTTTCTGTGTTTTCATCCCTCAAACATAAAACTGAAATATCAAAACTAGAGAAAAATAAGAAACAAACTCAGTGATCAAAAACTCTATCCGTGTTAGAACTAGTCTATCCTAAAATCAAAATTTTGCTCAAAACTAGTTTATCCTGGTCAAAAATCAGTCCATCTCAGAATCAGTCATATTCAGTTGCCATACTCAGCAGTCAGAAAACTCAAAATTTTTAGTCTCTTCCCTATGAACAGTCGTACGAGTCTTCTTATTTATCGTCCTACATTACATCTTGTCTCGTATGAGTTTAATCATTTGTCATACTATAGAAGATCCTATGTCGTACGAGTCATTTTCATTTGTGGTCTGACTCTGTATCCTGTGTCGTATGAAATAGAACTGCCCTAAGTATTTTATCATCCTAAACATACCCATTTGTCATATGGTATGAGGTAGCAACTCGTACGAAACATAACTATTGTCATCCGGTTTAGAAAACCCTGTCGTACGAATCTCTGGTTTTTGTCAAAACAGAATAGTCAACTTGCCTAAAATAGTCTACAATGAACATCAAACTGGTTATCATTATCCTAAGCATAAACAAATCAAGATAGTATACCTCTGCCATTTGTGTTGTATGATTTGGTTGATCATCCTTCAGCTAGTTCAATCAACTACTTATCAAACCTAAGTCACTTAGATAAATGTCATACACAGGATAGATCGTTCCTGAAACCAAACTGAGTCTTAGTCACTACTCTAGAATCAACTTAGATAAATGTCTTATATAGGATAGATCTTTCTTGAAACTAAACTAAATCTCAATCGTTTCTCTCAAACAATATGTTAACCAAACAAACTAGCTCTGAAATTGATCTTGACCTCTGCATCACAAACAGTTTTAGGTCACACTAACCCATAAAAATGACTATTCAAACCAGGAGTTCTCATAGGAAAGAGGCTAAAGGAAAAGGACAACCCTTTTCATTTAAAGATAATCCATTTTATGAAGAGGACCCTCTGACTGATAAACCTTCATCATCAAGACTACCAATTTTTTATGAACCAGAATCTCCCATTATACATGAGACAAAATACAATGACGAAAACAACCTTAGTGTTCATGAGTCTAATAATGATTCCTCACCAAGTGAAGCTGAAGAAGACACAAAACCCCCAGAAAAAGAGATAATTGACTATCAAAAAGATAAAGACTTTAGAAAAATGATGAAAGCTATCTTGGCTAGAGAAAAGGAAGACTATTTCTTAGAATTGGCAAAACAAGGTTCCAAACTTCCTATTGGATATGACATTCAAACACTTGTTACTAAAAAGGAAGAATCACCTATACTCATGGTACACAAACAACTACAAGCCTTGAAATCTGAGATCACAAAATTGAAGAATAAAGATAAATTCCCAAAACAATATTCTCTAGAGACAATATGCCCTTTTCCATTTGACAAAAATTTATACATGCCTCCATTTCCTTCACGAGTGGAGATCCCAAAATTTGACAAATACGATGGTACCACAGATCCTCAAGATCATGTCAAGGAATTTTGTGTTGCCTGTATGGAGTTCATGCACGACCAAACGTATCTCATGCACCTTTTCCCGAGGAGTTTGGGAGGACAAGCCATGGAATGGTTCTCAAGTCTACCTAAAGGAATAAAAATGTTTGAAGAATTAGTCCAATTATTCTTACAACAATACTCATACAACATTCAACATCATCTGACTATGATTGAACTTTGCAATACTAGACAGAAAATAGGAGAACCTCTTCTTACTTTCCTCCAACGTTGGAGAAAGATGTTCTCTAGGTATTCCCGACCTATTCCAGATTATGAGAAAATGGACACATTTTTGAACAACTTAGTTCTAGAATTGAAATATATCATCCAAATGCAAGTACACCCATTATTTAATAAAATGGTAGATAATGCCATTCGAATGGAAGATGTACTCATAAAGAAAGGGGATATCTAACTCTAAAGAGAAAAACAAGTATTGGAAATTTGGCAAAGACAATAACAAGAACGTTGCTAATGACAGAGTAGTAGACACTATTAAAACCAACTCCAAACCCACAATATTCAACTTGAATAGTGGCACACAAGCACTCAAAGTTGCTGAAGCTGCAGTAGAAAATCCTCCAAAGAAAACAAAAGAATGGTTCAAAGAGAAACCCTGGCTTTCTAAGCCTAAGCGTGATTTCACTCTTCTTGAAGAATCATATGAATCTTCTTTTAAAAATCTATTGGAAAACAACTTGATAACACTACCAGATAACTCCCAACCATATGATCTAGAAGTTAAACCAAAATGTTGGAGAGAAAATGAATACTATGACTTCCATCGAAATAAAGGTCATAACATAAACAATTGCATGAAGCTTAAACATGAGATTCAAGATCTCATAGATGCCAGTAAAATTATTGTCGGGAATCACCCAACCAATGCTGATCATAAGGCTTTTAAAGACCCCTTACCTGTTTATGAACAAGGTGATTCATCAAATACCAAAGGAGGTGCTAAAGTAAATTATATGTATACTAACAATGACAACGTTATCAACATGATTGCACCTTCCCAATCTGAATATTGCAATGTGATTATAGTCCAAGATAAACCAAATGAATCAACTACTTTCATTGGTCTCTCCATCACCAAAAAAGTTGGGCAAACCATTAGAAGCTATGAAAACACAAGCTTCAACTCTGAATATCATATATGATGGACTTTTTGTACAATCTTCTACTTCCCTGGCAGATGAAATAGAAGAAGATGATGTTCTAAACTGGCTTTTTAAGGAAGATAGTGAAAACAAAGAAGTATGACATTGTGAGATTTCCTCAACACAATATGGTCTAGGCTACAAAATGATTCAACGCATGGGATATTCAGGTACTGGTTCCCTAGGAAAACATCAAGAGGGTATAACTGAACCAATTCAGTTGCAAACAAAATCTACAAATGATAAGGCTAGACTTGGGTACAATCCAACAAAGACGTCAGACCAAAAACATGCTTCTAAGTCTAAATGGGAGAAAAGGATACTGCCTTCAACATCACAGGAAGTCAACAATCAACAAAATCAAGTAGAGTGTGAAAAAGAAAAAGAGGAACTACCAATCAAGAAAGAAGAAACCATCAGCACTCAAGTTCCAAAAGTATCAGCTACAACACTACAAGAAGTTGAAGTTCTAGAGGATATGAAAGATGAAGTACAAACAATCATAGAATCATTTGTACCATTGAAAATTCCAGTCACATACACTAGTAGGCAACAAGTAAATGATTCAGAAACTAACTCAAGTGAGTATGAATGGGCTTCAGACCACTTCTCAGATACATCCAATACAGAAACTCCAGAAGAGTCTACTAATATCAGAGATGATACTCAAGAGATGATGTGCTTAAAGCTAGAAAATGAGATACATGAAATCAGACTAAGAAGCTAAGAATACTATGAACAAGGACTAGAGGAAGGAAGAATGCAATAAAAGTTTTCATCTATTATATCTCCCTATAATAAGATAGAACAAATTAGGTATGGGATCACACAAGAAGAATTGGAAGCTATAGAAACAAAACCAATATTTTGTCCACAAGAAGCTGAATGGGATAGAAGACAAAAATTCACATAACCATCAAGGTTATGTCAACAAGTATGTCAGATACAAGGGATAAATAAACCAAATCATGAAGGAACTTGCAGCATAAAAAATGTAGGTATTGACACTATACATACATTCACCCAATCACTTGAAGGAGAGTCACGCACTTCATCCTATGATTCTGCTGACTCTGACAATAGTCCTATTTATGACAATACCTTACATCCATCTAAAAGGACACAAAGGCCCACTAAGCAAAAGAAAGCAAAATCAAAATTTATATGGATTCCTAAGGCACTTGTAGAAGCAATGCGTTCCAAAAAATTGCAAAAGCATAAAAAATCAAGAACAATGTGGATCCCTAAGCATCTCCTTGAAGCACAACTGTCTAAAGAAAAATCCAAATCAATAACATGCACCTTAAATAATACTATATCTAAGGGTTGGGTTAGTTCAGGTTTTGATTCTGCATTGCATATCATTTTATTCAAAGCACTGCATCGCATATAGTTTCTTTTTCAAATGCATCTCATTAATAAAGTGTTTGCATTTGCATATAGCAACATTAATAAAACAAGGCAACTGTCCACATTTATCATTTGTTTGCATTCAAGAAAAACAAGGGTCATCTCCTTTCTTAGTTATTCGGACATGAAGTCTTTGACATCCTAAGGTCATTCATTTTCAACATTACCTTGTGATGACGCTTTACTTATGGTTGGGTAGTGATTTCACTATTTGAGACTTGTTAACCCAAAATCTATCAATTGCTATATCTCAAACACATTTATAAAATCTCTAATTCATTATGGACACCTAGTTGATCATATGACTGGTGAAAAATCTAAAATTCTACTTTAGCGCTATTGTAATTGTCACACCCAAGTAGGTTTCATTACTTACAAGTCAAGGCAAGAAAAGAAAAAAAAATGCTATGCCAAATATTCATCTCAAGGCAAAAGAGCAATGATATATAACTGAAATATCACGCATACAAGTGCGACAAAATGCTTGACTATGGGAACATGTGAGTAACTCCATCAGGGCTATGAATGTTTGTTGGCAATGGAGCAATATTTGAGAAATTACAGTCTATAACCTCGTCGGAGCTCTCAAGGCTTGCTGGCAGCGAGGCTCTATTTGGGATGCTTTTGAAGTTAGAATAATCCATGTAACTAGTCATATAGGATGCTAGGGATATTTAGTGAACACAAGAGTGGGAATTAACTCATTTGCACCCACATGGGCAAAAGAAGATCAAAGTTTCAAGAATCTATGGGGAAGTTTTCTATGTCTCCATTTGTAAATCCTAGTCACTAAGTGTGTTAATTTGGATGTTCCAAGGGACCTTAAGGATTGATTGACTGCTTATCTATGAAATGTTTTGTACCTCCAATTCAATTGGTGTATTACAAAAAGCTAAACACACATAGTCACCCTTGTTCAAATAGGAAATGCATCTTCATCATGCATATTGTATTAACATAGGTCATATCAAAAATTCATTGTCTCCACATGCATTTTGTAGATCATCATGTCATATAGGTTTGCATACTGGGGGCACAACTGAAAAAATCCTAAAAATAATAAAAAGTCCTTAAAATATCCTAAAAATCATAAAATGTCCTGAAAAAAAAAATGTAAAAGAGAAAAAGCCTTGATGAAAACCTGGAAAACAGGCACCTTGGTAAAAAAAAAAATCTTTGCCAAGTAGGTGCAAACTTGGCAAACAGGTGCCTCTTGTACTTAGCGCTCCATCTATCAATGCAACGTTGGCATTCCCCACTTTCATGCATCTTTGCTTTTGCTTGTACATATATTTCAGTCACTTTTGTGACATCCTGGTTTGTTGGAACCCTCATGGCTTGAAACTGATCAATGTCCTATCTTAGGTCAATCAACAAAGCACATTACATGTCCTATGCAATATCAACCAAGTCATCTTTCCATCAGCAAAACATGGTCATCCAATCTGAGTCAGTCACCTGTCTCCCGACTACTGAAGAGTTTTTATCACTGAGTAAAGAAGCAATACAACATAACAGAAAACAATCACTAAACAATTTGAGCTATGAATGAAAATTTTCTTTGCGTGTTGTGTTTTATATTGGTTTTCAATTATTATCCCTCTAAGTAACTCGAGGAAGTCTATCTTGACTAAGAGGAGCAAATATTGGGGGCATAATATTTTCTTGTTTTCTGCTTGTAGGAATGATCCCAATGATCTGGAAACATCTAAATTAGCTGGGTGTCTGTGATAAGAGCCTTCACATCAAGGTGAAATCACCTCAAATACCTCGACTCCGCTTATTTGTAAGCTACAGGGAGGTCCATATCATTTCTTTATTTGTTTTGAGGGAATTTCTTTATGATGCAATATGGGTCCCTACGAAATCTATCCAAAGATATGAACAAAAAAAGGATCATTGCGGACAAGATAATAAAAATTGCACATGAAAGGAAATAGACTCTAATCTGCCTGTTATGTTCGTTATGCTAAGTGATGAATATTAAGCATTTTAAATCTAGTGACTAGGGTTAGGTTGCATTGCATTTTGCATCTCATTTTGCTTTTCATTCCGCATTTTGTGAAATTAGAGTGATTTCGGTATGATAATAACAATCTCTTTATTTTTTTAGTGAGAGCTAGAAGCATCATCATTTCTTATGCTAAGTGGTCTCTTTTTCATCATTTCTCCGATCGAGTACTTGTGTTTTGAGATGTTGTAGCTGCATACATGAACATCTTATATAGATTCATACATTTTATTAGGTACTCATCTACATTCATCTTATTGCATAGAAAAATTAAAAAAAATTCATTACTCATTACTCATTTTTAGTCAGTTATCTGTATATGAAAAGAAACAAAAACATACATTTATATACATCTACATTTACATACATTCATGTTGAAAATAAATGCATACATATAGAATAAAGCATATAGAAAATATCTCATAATCAATCGACACAAGTACAATGAAATCAAATTAAGATCTCGTATATCATCATAAAAGTCTCAAAGTACAAATGATATTGATTGTTTTGATTCCATTTTCGGGATCGAAATCGAAATACGAGATCATTTTGCTAGTCAAATTCACAATTTGGACCCCTTAGCGTTTCTCTCATCAAGAGCCCATTCTTTCTTCAAATTATACTCATTTTTTGACGTTGAATCTCAATTCATTTCAATTTCAATTCTACATATCAACTTTGCACTCACACGCCAAATAATTCTTCTGAATCAATTTGTGCTCAAATAACTTATCATTTCAAAAAATTGCCTAAAATCATGTACCCTCGCTATCTTTTGATTTCGCTCTTGAGGGGGCATACTCATGACCTTATGACCTCATATCTTCAAATGTTGAGAAAATTTTCAAATCTTCATCAAAATTTAAACAAAAATATTTTCAACTAAAGAAAATTAATCAATTTATATCGCTAGGGACATATCAGTTTCATCGCTTCAAATCAAGTTGATATTTGTCTTTTATCTGAATCAATCTCTTAATGTTAATCAGTTTCATCACTTTACATCAAGCTAATTATTCATTTAAACTCAATCAAGGGTTTAAAGAGTATCTTTGATCACACTAAATCTAAGCAGGTGTTCAATATTCGTTTCTTGATCAAGCTGAACAGTTCATCTTCATCGTATCTTGATCAATCAAGTTCAAGATCGATTTTATCTTCGCTCGTTGTGTCTAGTTCAATCAAGTTCTAGATCAGTAAGATCCACTTCTTGATCAATCAAGTTCAAGTTCAGTATCTTCACTCTCTATCATTCCTAAGCTTTTAAGAAGAAGCTTTAATGAGGGTCTCTTTAGATCAACTTTCCACATTGGACAATCAAGTTGACAACTTTCAACAATGGATGTCCCAAGAATACCCTAATAGTGAAGCTCTTCCATTAATTGAAGGTCTTAAGTGCATGCTTCAAAGTGATAAGAATGAAATTGATATATTGTGTGGCATTGCACATATTGTTGATTCTAATGTCATGCTTATCAAGAGTTGTGCCAAAACCCCAGGTTACTCACAACCTTCAACACAAGTCAATTCCTCTATTCCTTTGACTAATCCTATGACTAGTGTTCCTACTTTCACATCTAACATCATGGCCACTTCAACTCAAAATGTCATTCCTACAACCATAGGTCATGGGGCCAATCCCTCTTCTTAATTTAATCCTCCATTTTTACCTATGTCTTCCATGAATATTCCTATTATTCCTTAACCAATCAGTGTGACACAAGGGGGCAATTCCTTCAACAACTTTATTCCTCCTTTAAGTGTCCCTTTTCCTACCCAATCATCACCAATGCCTACTTATCATAATTCCCCACCACCTTATTATCAGTCCATGCCTTATTTCCACAACATCACACCACCTTCTCAATCACCTATGTCTAACATCAATTCTTCTACCAAACTGACAATTAACAATCTTGCTCAAACCGTATCTTCCTTACAACAACAAATTACTTCCATGAGTCAATCCAAGTTTATTGTTTCGACCTTTGAAGTTGGGAGCTCACTTTCTCTTGATATTGTTATAGTCATGCCACCTAAACATGTTGAGATCCCTCAATTAGAACTCTATAATGGAAAAGGTGATCCTCTTACGCATGTCAAAACATTTCAAACCTTGTGTACTGATTTTGCTTATGATCAATGATTGATTGCAAAATTGTTTACAAGAACATTAAGAGATAAGGCATTACAATGGTATTTCTCTTTGTCTTCTTATTCTATCACTTCCTTTCAACAACTAGCAAATGCTTTCATCCAACAATTTCAAAACAACATTGGTCCTAAAATCACTTTGACTAATTTAATGCATTGTAAACAAGGTGTTAAAGAAAAAGTGATGGATTTCATTGGTAGATATAAGCATTTGTGTGCTCAAATTTCTTTTCATGTCTTGATAATGATATTCAAATAATTTTCATTTCTAATTTACAAAAAGATATCAGGTAAAAGCTTCTTTGGTCTGAGTTTACTTCCTTTCTGTAGTTATGCGCAACACTCCACAATTATCAACTGGCTGTGAGTCAAATGGAGCAATCCACTCCTATGGATTTGAGTGATAAGGGCGAGAGTGTTCAACAACCATTTGCGAAGTTCAAACCAACAAAAAGCTTCATCAAGTTCAATGATCCAATCAAAAACAACCATGTGAATGCTACAATAGGTGTCCCTTCTATTTCTAAAATTTTCCAAAGAGAAAGGTAGTTTACTCCTTTGAATGAATATTTTCATAGTATTATGTCTCAGTTGTTGCACATAAATGTTTTCAAATTTCCTCCTATAAAACAAATTGATCCTTCCAAACTTGCATCTCCTTATTTTGATAACAATTCCTTTTGCAAATTTCATCGTTAACCTGGTCATGATACCGAGAAATGTTTTGCATTGAAAAATAAGGTTTAAGACTTGATTGATAATAATACTATATTTGTGGTAGGTGTGAATGATAAATGGAATAAATTAGTTTCTCCTCCTAATCAAAATCTTAAGATTTTCACTGATCCCTTGCCATCTCATACCTCTAACGTTATTGAGATTGTGCCTAATTCTCTCACTTCTGAAGAATTCACCTCTATGGCTCCAAATTTGGTTAATATGGTAGAAACACAAGATATGCCTAAAGATCCTTATATTATATTTGACCGTAGTGAGACCATTAGAGCCCTCGATGACCCTTTATACATAGTTGTGAAGGTTAAGGATATCCCTTGTCATGGTGCCCTGATTGATCCCTCTTGCATGGTTAATGTCATAACTGAAGATTATCTTTTCACTTTACGATTGCATAAGCTGATCCATGATGCTTCTAATGTGATTATGAAGTTATTTGATGGCTTCTCTTGTCCTACCATTGGTTCTATCACTTTTCCTATTGAGGTTCATGCTAAATCCATGGATGTTGACTTTGTTATCATACCTTCTTCTGAGCAATTCTATGTGAAGTTGGGCTATCCTTGGCTATCTTCCATGAAGGCTATTAATTCTCCAATCCATAAATGTCTAAAATTTCCTCACAATGGAGAAATCATAATCATGAACCATAGCTTATTTCGTCCATCCAAAAGAAGCCCAAGTGTTCCTATTGATTTATTTTGGCCTAAACAATTTCAATCTCTTCCATCAAGGAGAGATGCTCTTTTTCAATTTTATCAAAAATGAAAAAACAATATGATCTTATCCTTAATTCAACCTATATCACCAACACTTGACATTCCTATTATTCTTCAAGATGAGGTTCTTCCCCTCTCGGATAGAACTAATCTCCCTCCTAAGGAAGATTGTCCACCTACCCCTATGGATGTGATTACCTTTTCTTAAGGAGAACAACAATATTCTTCCTAAGGTTAGACCTATACCTCTTCCTCATGATGGACCTGGTCTCCTTCTTACACCTAATATTCCTCCTTTCTATGGTGCAGTTCCACCTCCTTCCTCTTATCCAGAAAAGAGGCATGCTTCCCCTCTTGTTCAACCAAAAAGACCTCAACCTAAACCTTCTACTATCAAGAAGAGAAACATTCCTACTTTTCCAAGTGTTCCTCCTTCTTCTAAGCCTTCCACTAAGACTCAATGAAATTATTGTGTGAGAGAACATCGATGAAGACATTGTGTTTGAGCCCGTGAAGCTATCCCTCGAAATACTCAATCTCCTCAGACTCCAACAATTGACATGATTCCCTTTTTTCCTAAGCAATATGTTCAACCAACATCTCCAAATCATAAGTTGCATAAAACATGTGATGGTTTTACTCCTATTTGTGATCTTCCTCCTCTTTCTTTAAACTTTGATGAAGAAATGGGTGAAAATGTTATTCATAATGGTAATGCAACTCCTAATGCTTCTGATAGTGAGTATGAGTATGTTGATGTGGACAAACATTTATCGGATGAGTTTTCACAAACCCTAATCGTAGCAACTCGAATCGAACAAAGTGACTTACAACATGAGAATAATCCTTGTTTGGATCTTGTGATAGCCCCATCTACTATTCTCGATGTCACTCCTTTTGCATGTTGCTCTCCTTCCCGAAATAGTGATCAGCAAGGTCAGGAGGTGGATGTCATGCTAGATTAGCAATATTAGCACTGCAGATCTTTCTCCCTCTCCTTTCTTTCTCTTTTTTGACCACTCTTTTATGTGTATCCCTATTCTTCTATTGTTCCCTTAATGTCTACTTGGGGATGATGCAAAGCATTGAGATCTTTTCTTGGTCTCTTTCATGTTGACTCAAAATACATCCTCTCTTCCCTTTCTTCTAAGGTAATGTCCTTTGTGGAATGAAGATAATTATATGTATATACATACATGATATACATGAGTTATCATACAATATACTGACCCCGAGGAAAGTGACACTACCTTGTGTTTTATGTTCATTATCCTTGGGTTTATACCTCGATAACATGCTCCCTTTATTCTCTCTCTTTTGGGTGTATCCTACCTTAAATAAATCGCTCTTGATAAGGCACATGTGATTGCTTTAACGTAGGGGCATACACTCCACTCACATTTTCCTTCTTGTGAATACTTAGAATTACTTAGTGTACTTTGTTTTTCTTTGTAATCTTTGTATCCTTGCTTTCATGACTCATAGTGAAGGGAACTTTGCTACTTGCATTCATGGTTCTCCCCTTCTTAATCTTTCCTTTTACTTTCTTAATCAAAGTCGTAAGATCCTAAGTCCACAGGGGGCTTGGCACATCTTGCTTCCTTAACATGGTGAAAGTCTTTCAATCTTGTTTCCTTGTACTTTACCGATAGTATTGGCGTACACTTATACTCCTGCTAAAGTGGGGGCTAAATGTAGTGTCATAAAATTGTGACCCTAGAAATTTTTGACTGCATTAGGGTCCTCACACATGCGGACTCGAATCCTCTAGCCTGATCAAAGACCAAAGAGTGCTCGACTTGCAAAAATAACTTCTTCCTTGGCCTATGTATCACCCCGACCACATTCTACCCTGGAGAAAGGGGTAGGAAAGAGGTGTAGTGCCACTATCCCCCCTTGGATATGGGCATGGCACCCTTGTCCCTGCCCTATTTTGGGGTAGGACCCTTCCTAGAGAATGCATTGTGGGTTATGCCTCAGGTGGGAAACTCCCCCAATGTTGGCCCGTGACGAAATTCAAATCCACTAACATGTATTTAAGGGGCATTCATCCTCTCATTTGAATAAGTTGAAGTTGGATAAGTTGGATGAGTGGGAAATTCACAAGCGATCAAGAATTCAAGAGCATTCAAGCATTCAAGCGTTCTTTTCTAGCATTGAGCATTCTCAAGTCTCCCTTCAAGGCTAGGTGTTGCATTCAAGTCAAGGATTCAACCATTGAAGAGGATATCGATTTCAACATTCAATCCCACACAAGCATTTCTATCAACATTACTACTACAACCTCCCTTGAGGTGATTTACAATTCAGTCCCTCGTTTACATCTACTTGCAAGTACTTTCTTTCATTACTTGGTTAATTCCAAAACTAGGGTTTGACCTAAAGGAAAACCCCCAATCGCAACCCATTTTCCTCTCTTTTCTATGTGTAGGCTGCAGGTGTGTAACTGTACTTTCAGATTCGGGTTTCATTTGCAGAGACAGAAAAACCCTTTTCATTTTGCGGATTTTTTCGGAGGACCGTGTACATTCCCACCACAGTCCTATCAACTTTTCCTCAAATTCACAGGGTGACTTCGTCTCAACATTTCATTACTAGATCCAGGTGCACAGCTTCATCCCATATTCCGATCTCAAGTTATAATCAATTCTTTGTCACTTTTGCACTACATAATTCAATCAATTTCCTTTCTAAATCAAACAAGGAAGAGGGGATCAACTTAGCATTCAAAATTCAATCTACCACATTTGTGTGGAGAGATTGGATCTAGTGGATTATCCTTCCCCCTTCCTAATGTAATGGTGAAAAGTGCTTGATGGTAATTGATAGCGAAACTCTCATCTCTCTTTGAGGGAAAGGGTAGTTTTCTTTCTTAATTTATCATTCACCATTTTCTAACCATTACACTGACATGAAGGCAGATGTAGTGTTCACCAGTAAACAGGGCTACCGGTATGCTAGAAAGTACACAAGTGAAAGTCTCTCTTCAGATGAAGATGACCATGCTGATTTGAAAGGATAATGACTGATGAATATGATACACCGACAACACAGAGATGAGAACTAGTATGTGTGATGACCGAGCTGAAATGATCCACCGACACAAGGAAGGTGAAGGTATGAAGTGTAACTAGTAAGGAAAGATATACCAATAGGGTTAGAGAACTGGTAGGCAAAGAGGGACTAGTAGTATGAAGCATACATCGGTTGTGTGTAATTGGTTGGTGACCATGTTGGATCGACATAGTGAGCTAAGGTGCATGTCAACAAAGGTGCCATGTGGAGTTGAGGTAGCAGACATGCATGCAGTAGTAGATGGAGTGTGCACCAATGAGGTTGTTGCAGAGTCGATCAACATTAAATGCAGACCATGTAAATCGTGGGATGTGTTGCAAAGGTGTGCGGCTCGAAGAAGGTCAAAAAAAGGTGATCGAAGGGAGGCATAGATTGATGTGAAACATTCAGGTGCAGAACAAGGTTGGTGATGCAATCTGCTAAACCATTTTATGGTGATTGACCAAGTGCCTTTCGACATATTGTCTATATTTGCTAAAATTAGCAAACATGTATTGGAAGTCACGATATTGGTGGAGTTTGATTTATTTGTTGCAAGTGGTCGATCTCTAGAAGGAGATCTGATTGGATTTGGTGTACCTCAAGGTCTATGAAGAAACCCTAACCACATGAAGTTTGAATTAGTTTTTGGCAGGAAGACTTGTTTATAAATATGCAAGTCAAAATCGATGAAATGGGGTTGTTGGAGGATTATTTTAGAAGGTGTGATGCCAGTTGAAAGAAAAGGATTGATCTAACTATGAGAGTTAAGCAATTGAGAATTTGGAGGTGCAACTGGTAAGAAGGGTTAGCAAGGGACTAATCGGTAAAGGTTTGAGATTCCGATAAGCTACAAGAAGTGCATCAGTCAAGATAACTAGTATTGTTAGAACAGACATGAAAGAAATAGTAGTAGGAAAGAAGCAAAAGTAGGCAAGGATTGAGCAGGGTTTAGCCAGTACTATGGAAGTAACCGGTAACCAGGTGGAAAGATAGACAACTAGTAGAGCTTGACCTGGTAAGGGATTTGCATTGAGTAGAGGTGAGCAGAGGAAGAGAGTGAGAGGAGAGTAGACAAGGTAGAGGTGAGTAGAGGAAGAGAGTGAGAGGAGAGGAGACAAGGAAAAGGTCGAGTAGAGAAGAGGTGGACCGATGAAGAGACATATCTGTGAGGATACAAAACTCATTTGTAACTAGATTATAATTATTGTATTGAATTTATCTATTGTATCTCATTGAGTTGGAGTTTGGTGCTCCTTTGGGTTGGTGCCCATAAAATCAGTAGGGGTTGGTGCCCTAAATCAGGGGTTGGTGCTCCTTGGGTTGGTTCCCTAAATCAAGAGTGGTTCTCCTTGGGTTGGTGCCCTAAATGTTGTAACTAGTATTTTCATTATGAGGCTAGATTGGAGCAATAGACTCTAGCATCTTTTCTCACCAAGGTTTTTCCCATCTTGGGTTTTCCTCGTATATATCGGTGTCATGTGATGTGCCTTTGTGTGATTGCATTGTGAAGTCTTGCATTATATCACTTGTAGGTTTACTTGTGTTTGCTTTGCTTACCGGTACTCACTCTTTGGATCAAAAGGTGAAAGAGTTTTTGGAAACCACTTATTCACCCCCTCTTAGTGGTACATTGTGCTCAACATCTTTATAAACAACTAGTGCCTTGCTTGGCCTATTCATGCTAGCTTAATTCTATTTGGAATTCAAACCTCAGTAGACCCAAGTGGGATAAACTCAGCTTGAGAATTTGGAAGTTGAAAACCAACTCACAATCCCAACTCACTTCTTAGAAGCTTTTGTATGCCAAAATCCTAGTGGGAACCTACCTTAAATTATTTTTCCCACCTCAATCTTGTGCTTATCATGATAAGATTGAAACAATCCAATATTGATTTTGGTTTTGTCCACATGATTAGAGTTTATAGACTACTCTTGCAGTGACCATACCAACCCTTTTCCATTCCTCTTGGTCATAGAAATCTAGTCTTCTTAGACTCTCTTCTACTCATTTCCAACTCATGTTGTCTTATCTTAATAACAAACATATAGAAATTTTGATGCTAAGATGCACTCTCTCATTCTGTTTCTCCCCTTGAGATTGACATTTTAAATATTTTCTCTTATTTGGATATCTAAGTGCTAAGAATAGCATTCTTCTTAAAAGATAACAGCATTGTGAGCAATGATCTTGACCAAAAAGAAAAAGAAAATTATCACAACTTCAAGCCAAAATTATGCCTAGTTCCCCTCAAATTAGTTTGGCATCTACTTAGGATGTATATTTAGTTAAAAGAATTACTTAACACTTCTCAATTGATTTGGTCTATCCTATGGAATGTGGATTGTTAAGATAGACTAGTTATAGGCTCCTTTTTTGCAATTTACAACAACAACATCATCATTGGGAGAAGATGTGAGAGGGGTGAGTTTAGAACACTGGAAAAAGTTGCAATGGGTAAAGAAAAACTTCATAAGACACTATAATTGCAATGAGAATTAGAGATCTCCTCTACCTCCTCCAGAATGTAATGCAAACATGTTCGTGTGATGGAAGTTAGTGTGGAATATCAACTTATAGAATATGATGGGAATGCACTTTTTATTTTCATGGCTTCACACTCATTTGTGCGAGTGTTTTTTCCTAGAGTGGTATAGACTTGTTTCTTTGTACTCTCATTACAACAACTATCTTTTTTTGGAGGTGTCTTTATTGACCTTTTGTGTGTTGTTGTCTACTCTATTTGGCATTGTGTATCCGTTTGCTCCTTTCTTGCTCCTTTTGTTATCTTTTCAACAAGATTTGTTGGTTTCTACTGCTCAACAATATTGTATATTGTATTTGTAATTTGTTATTTAGAATTTCTTAATCAAATAATTAAAGAAAAAAGAAGATAAAAAGAATAAAGTTTATTATGCATTATGGTAACATGAAAGAAGATGTTTGAGATTAATAATCATTGAAATATATAAGAATAATTATGTATCTTAAAATAAAATTTAGATTATCTACATTTAGATTATTTGAAAATATACTAATAACAATTAATATACCATATATTATTATAAATCTATTAACCAAGATATGTAATTTTCCCACTCTTCATTTTTTGAACTCTCATGCACACGGTGCCCACTTCAGGGGAGGGGGGGTGGATACTATCCCTTCACATATTGCCCCTCATGTCCTTCCCATGAAACACTTGTTTCATCTTCTGACATGGGGAAGGATGAGAAGTTGGATAAGTCCACCAATGACAATTCAACGCATGTTGATAGTGCAAAGCTGAACTAGTGGACTTGACTCAAGAGGCCATGCCAAAGGAAGAAGACACTCACCAAGAGGGGAGTGCGAGAACCTATGATAACTACAAGACTACTACAACAAAATTGGAGGACCTGAAGAATAAGAAAGTGTCATAGATGAAGAGTAAGATCATTAGTATTTCCAAGTTCAACATACATGTGATGTGCAATTCGACCACCTCTACATGCCTAATGGAAAAGAAAGTGTTGGGAATAGATGTTGAAAAAGAAGGGAACTATAAGGAGCTTTTTAAGTTCCTCATTGAAGACTGGAGCAATGCACTCAAGTAGCCACTGGTTGGCTGATTTTAGATGCTTAGGATTTTTTTATATACTGCTAAGAGTGCTAAGAATCTTACTCTAATTTTGATGTTGTCAAGTGTGTTGTTAGTTCTTAATGCTAGCTTTGGGTTGTTAGTGTAAAGGGCCAAAACCCTTGTTATGCTTCTTTTATTATCAAAAATAATTTATACACCTAATGTATATAGAATCTTAATGAAAAAAAAAAGAGTTGATAGGGGATTCTATCAAATGTTGGTCCTTAATATAAGCCCCATGTCCTATTGAACATGGTCTTTATAAAAAAAATTGTGCCCATTATGTTCAATAGAACGTATGTTGAATCAAACCCTAATATGTCAACTGATGAAACCCCCTTTGATTGAACATATGTTTTATCGAACATGCTTCCTATGCATCTCCCTCCCCAATCTCTCCAATTTTTTGTAGATTTCTAGCCTTCAAAACTTTAATTAAAGGCTCAAATGGAACCTTAACAAACCCAAATGCATGATAGTAGTGTATGTGGGAAAAGTGGGTTGATAAATCTCAATATGTGAAAATATTGTCAAAAGACCTGTCCACACACACACACAAGACTTCTTGGTGCAAGCTATGGAGTAACGAACTATTACTCAGCTTCCCAAGGTGGGTCCCATGGTTCTCTATCTCACAATGTCCCTCAAACCAATGTTTTTGCTCTCAGATCACTGAGCAAAATGGTTTAGGGATGGCAAATACAAGAATGAGGGATGTTTTGATAGATTTTAGAATGAAATGCATCCTAAGCTATGCATGATTTTAGAAATGCAGTAAACTAGATTATAAGATGGCAAGGTTAGTATGAATACTATCCTAACATGATATATTTAGTCTATGATTGAGCTAAATGATAAAGAAAATATTCTAAACATGCATATTTAGACTAATGTCTACTCTAAAGAGAGACTAAATGACAAGCATAAAAATGATATATGAGAGCTTGAATGTATTTGAGCATAAGTGTGATACTACAAATTTGGAGGATGATTAAAATGGGGGAATTAGAGCTCTATTTATAGCAAAAATAGGGTAATGGATGGTCAAGATTGAATGGTTTAATCAAGGGTTGAGTTTGAAAGTTGGGGATCCATGTTTGCAATTGTCACTAATGAAATGGTGACAAGTGCCAACATAGGGTTGGGTTGAGAGAAGGGGTTGGAGGCATTAAATGCCTGAGAAGACCTTATGGTTATCTAGAGATAAGGGTTAAGCTTAAGTTAGGCTTACCCAATGGTTTAAGAGTTAATCCAAGGATAAACCTTTGTGCAAATGATTAAGAGATAATCATGGTCAAAGCATTAAAGGCTTGATGAGACCCTTGGGTTGGGTGAAGGTTGAGTTAAAATAAATTCTTTAACCATGTAAGAGGGTTTGAGTTAACCATTAATGGTTATTGAAGACTTTGGGGAATTAAGTGGTTGAAGGCTTGAAGCCTTTAATGGTTATCAAAGACTTTGAGGTTTTGAGAAGTGACCTCCCCTTTGCTTAGGGATGTGACAAAGTTTAGAATGATGGGTTAGGCTAATTAGAAGCGATTAGAAGGGTCTAGAAGGGATTAGAAAGGGGTTTAGGAAGGCAAGTGGAAGATGTAGGATTTTGCAAGTGGATGGAGGGATAATAGGATTTAATTGAAATAAAGTAATTTAATTCAATTTGGTTGCAATTTGGGGAAATTAAATAAATTAGATTTATTCAATTTAGGATAACTATTTAATTAAATTTGAATTTAATTAAAAGTGGATAGGGGGGATTTAATTGAATAAAATGATTTATTCATTAAATGGGTATAGTGAATTTTATTTAAATAAATTTGAGTAATTTACTTAATAAAATAGAGGAATGTGGATAATTTAATTAAATTGGATTTAATTAAATGGAGAAATGAACATAAAATATTCATTTAGGAATGTGGTCATTTTTATATGTCTACATTTTGCCCCTCTTTGAAGTGACGTGTGTGCACATGTTATTTCAAAGAAAATGATGTGTTTTTGTGATTTATGATCAAATGCAATTTATGTGTCGCTCTTATGATTTGATGTGTGATGTGTGATGCCCCAGATTCAATATTTGATGATGATGCCCCCTCGGGAGATGAATCAATATTTTGAAAATTTTTGATTTAATTTGATGAGTTGCGTATGATGTGTATGATTGTGTTTATGTGAAATGTGCGTCAATTGATTCATCTCCCGATAATTTACAAATGTTAAAGTATAGGGGAGACCGCGACCATATTACAGTTCCATTTGGCTAACCCTAATTTCATTTTCCTCCTATAAAAGGGGAAAAGGGCTTGGATTAGATTCATTTGTGCATTGTTGACTTTGGAGAAAGAGAATTTGGTCTGTAGAGAAAATGCCTATTCCGTATCATAGACACCATTTCGAGCGCATTCGGAGGTACCGAAGACCTGCAGCGTATGGACCACCAGTAAGTCAACATTTTTGACCCTCTTTTGACTTTTCATTTGGTCATTTTTAGGCATTTTTTGATTTTTAAAGTTCGGTTTTGGCGTTTTAGCACATCTAAGTCATATATTAGGGCATACAAAGTTTTAAGTAGTGCATCCAGTCAATTTATAATGTCACGTCCGATACAAATAGGGTAGTGCATAGGGAATATAGGTTAGCGCATAGATGCAAAATAGCGCAGGGCGATAGTCGGGTAGCGCGTCAGGTTAGCAGGTTAGCGTGTAGGGTAGACCTAGCACATAGGGGTCATAGGGGTTCGCATGGGTAAGGGGGTTTAGCATGTAGGGTTAACCTAACGCATAGGGTCAAACGGGTAGCGCCCAGGAGGTGTAGATTAGCGCGTCTGCAAGGTTTAGCGCATATAGTAGGTTAGGTAGCACATGGGGGTAAAAGATTAGCGCGTAGAGTCAGTCTAGCGCATAGAGTAAGTAGAGTAGCGCGTAGGAAAAATAGCCTAGCACGTGGGGGGTTTTTAGCGCATTGGGAGTCTGTTTTAGCGCATCTAGAAAAATTTTGCAAGATGAGGTGATTTTTTCTTTTTTAAATTTTTTTTGTGTCATGCTGTCATGATTTTATGGAGTTGTCCAATATGAGTGTTGATATAACTTGTTTTGATTTGTGATATTTCAAGTTATGTATAGATATCAATGTGTTGTGTTGATCAAAATATGATTTATTTGCATGCTCTATTTTAAGTTCAATGTGTAAAGCTTGATTTGTGTGACAAGCTCATATGGGTTGGAAACTTGAGTTATTTTACAAGCTGATATGGGTGGGAAACTTGAGTTGTTTTACAAGTTTATGTGATTTTGGAGACTTGAGTTGTGTTACAAGTTTTGATATGGTTTTTGAGAACTTGAGTTGTTTTACAAGTTGATATGAAATGATGGGATTTTGAACTTGATGTAGAGGAGCAAATTTGTTTCATTTTGTTGATGTGAGTTTGATTTTGATATCGTTGTTTTGATGTGGAAACTGATATTGGATTTGTTTTACTTGTTTGATAGGAGCGATTGGGTGTGGTCCAGTCGCGGGAGTGATTTTCGAGACCATGGACATTGATACTGCAGTTGTCTCAGGCCGACCTTGATATCATCGAGAGATGTGGGTTGACTTCTCTTTTGGATATGCCTCGGTTCACTGTGAATCAGGGGCTACTAACAGCACTTGTAGAGAGGTGGCACAACGATACGAACACCTTTCATTTTGCTACTAGAGAGATGATAGTCACACTAGAGGACTGTTACAGGATCCTGCGCATTCCTATAGTAGGTGCACTACTACCGTATGAGCAGTCGGAGGAGGGTGGTACAGAGGCACTGCGCTGCATTTTCCATGATGATATAGTCTGTGGCTATGAGATCCCATGGTAGGAGTTCCTAGACCTAGATTATGCACCACTGCCATCCGTACTAGCAGGGTTCATTGGTGGATTCCTTTGTCCTGATCGTAGGTCAAAGGGATTTTCTGTGGGATGGGGGTTGGTGTTGGAGGAGATGGTCACATAGGGCCAAAGGTTTTCATGGGGGTCAGCTATGCTGACCCATCTATACAGGGGTCTGCATGAGGTGGTATACCTCGGTTATGGCAGTTTGTTAGCTGGCGTGACATTATTACAGGTATGATGCTAGGAGCACATTCCAATGGTGAGGCCACTAGCAGATAGAGACAGGCCTATAGGAGTGCCATATGCCTACAGATACAGGGGTCTAGTTGTTTAGCGTAAGCTGGGCAAACTAGAGCACTGGAGGAGAGTGCTTGATGATATTGATACGATTACATGGCGACCGTATATAGGATGTGAGGTGTGGGCTGAGGATGGGTTGGAGATGCCCTTTGTATTTATGACCAGATACCTGATCAGGAGGACCCCTTTTGTCATAGAGAGGTTTGTGGTGACCTGAGTTTTGAGGCAGTTTGGGCGCCAGCAGGGTATACCGCAGGGAGCGTGCTGATACGCATGGTGAAGGCAGGATGTAGTCGATTGGGGCCCGACCATTGGTAGTGGAGTGGTGGTGGAGGAGTTTGTTGGGCTAGCAGGGCAGATATGGGATTATGCCCCAGAGATCTAGGATGCAGGCATGACTGATAAGTTTGCCAGATTGTTTGCTGCGTGGGTGGTGGCTAGGATATCCGATCCTGAGGAGATGAGGCCAGTGTTTGATGATGATGAGGAGGAGGGAGATGAGGGAGACGAGGGAGACGATGGAGATGATGGAGGACGAGGGAGAGGAGCCAGAGGGAGGTGGAGAGAGAGAGGGAGGAGGGGAGATAGAGGTGTGGATAGAGCGGTGAGACAGGCGGTGATAGACAGGGGGATAGGTGGATTGGCTATTGGAGCCGGGGGAGAGGGGAGAGTGGGGGATGTGTTAGCTGCAGTGGGTGGTACGGAAGAGGCTAGGTGACCAATGCAGAGGAGGAGGACAGATGTACTTCCACCTCCAGCACCGAGGACAGGCCAAGTGGGAGGGGTTCCCCCTGTACAGGTACCGCTATGGGTTCGGGTCCTAGGTCACATTGAGGATGCTCAGATTTGGACCCTACAGGTTACTGTACAGCAACTGCAGGCACAGGTCTTGACATATCAGTGGCAGATTGCGCAGTTGACCACGAAGCGAGATACTAAGATAGAGCGGAGAGGATGAGTAGAGGAGCTGGTATCTAGTATGCAGAGAGCAACGGCGGGTGGTCCGATGAGAGACACCCTGAGAGAGCTGACATTGAGAGCTCAGGAGGCGGAGTAGTATCGGTGACACTATGAGGCTACAGTACTCAGGGATCGCCGAGTACATAGTTTTGCACAGTCGAGATCCAGTCGATCTTGAGATATTGGGTCGCAGTCGGAGAGCCGTGGTGTCACAGGGCCACCGAGACAGGACCCTCATGGAGATCCAAGAGCGGGGACATCTGGAGCGAGACCATCTCCGTCAGGGGATAGTCATACTTGAGAGACATGGTCTCTGTTGTATTTTTGAGCATTGTATTCATTGTACTAGATACAGTTTTTGATACATTTTGTACATTGGGATCATTTTGAGATATATATATATGGCACCATTTGCTTTGATCATGTGATGTGTTTATATGGATGCATGTTATGTGGGTTATTTCTTTACTTTATGATGATGCAATGTTTAAATGTATGATGCATGATGTATGCTTTTCTATGCTGTGAGATTTATTTTTGAAAATGAGATGTATGATTTGATATGCTGTGAAATGTATCTTGAAAATGAGATGTATGGAAATGATATACAACTAAATGTAAAATGATATGCAACAAATTGTAAAATGATATGCAAGTAATTGTAAAATGAGATGCAACTAATTGTAAAATGATATGCAACTAATGTTTTTGGAGCATCCTCATTTTGCATTTGCCATCCCAGTACAACCATATGTTATTTGCTTTCTTTGTAGGTTTCATCATTGAGCATTGATTTGTTTAGGATATGTTGAAAATTTATTCAAGCATAATGGTATAATTGAACCATGATGACCTGAGAAAAATTTACATGATGTTTGATTTTGCAAGATAGCACAACCGTCAAGGTATAATTGAACCAGGATGACCTAAGTGCATATTGCGTAAACAGACAAGATTAAATCATTTGTATGCGTGAAGTGGAATCAAGCCTTCAGTGATATTTGATTGTATCACGTCTCAAGGCAAGTATTTACACAGTACAAGTGATCACCTCCCAGACAGAAGACTAAGAAAATATTGGAAGTTCCCCATGATCTCTAGTTGTGAAGCTTTTTAGTGAGAAAAGGAAAAGATTCCAATAATGTAAAAAGTTCAAAATGCGAAAGAGTCATGATTTTTCATGCGATAATGCAACATTTAGTACTTCAGAAAATCATCCATCCTTGGTATTTCTATGAATTGTTTTGTTTTGTTTTTACGATGTAGTTTTGGTTGTTGGATGTCATGCTTCTGAGTTTTTGCAATAGTTTTAATGTCTTGAATTTTTGCAAGTTTTTGAACAAGTTAATGCCTCTAGCTGAGTGTGCCTCTTGATATGATTATGTACAATGATTTCCAAGCCATGGTGGAATGCAATAAGAGGATAGATATATATGGATAACCCAGGATAGTGACTACGCCAAGTATGTCTTGAATGGATATATGTTAAGTGTCGGGTGATGGCCGATAGTGTTTGTAGGGGTAAAATGGCATGGAGATAGATAGAGGAGCCGTTCTTTCAAAAAAAAGCGCCTATTTACCAGGTTTTCACCATTTGTTTTTATTGTACTTTGTTTTTGCTTTTTCTGGATTTTTTGAATTTTTTTTTTTTTGGTGCACTAGGCTACTTAAGTGTAGTACTTCTTCAGATGGATGTTCTTAGTTGGTTCGTCGAGCACATCCCCTTCTGAAGTTGTAAGTTGATAGGCACCTGATCCATAGACTGATATGATAACATAAGGACCCAACCAGTTAGGTTCAAATTTCCCTTTCTTTTCTCTATCTTGCTGATTTCTTGGATTTTCTTTGAGAACTAGATCACCAACTTTGAAGTTTCTGGGAATGACCTTGTGATTGTAGCTTCTGCACATGCATTGCTGATATTCTTTGAGATGAGTGTAAGCATGTTGGCGTCTTTCATCTAATAGTTCAAGTTCTTGCAATCGGTTAACTTGATACTCTTCATCTGGGATTAAACCTTTCAAAGAGACTCTGAGAGATGGGATTTCTACCTCTAGGGGTAAAATGGTTTCTGATCCATATTCCAATGAGTATGGTGTTGCTCCTATAGGTGTGCGGATGCTAGTTCTATATGCCTAAAGTGCTGGATTGAGTTGTACATGCCAATCTTTGCCTGCATCATTCACTGTTTTCTTTAGGATTTTCAAGATTGTCTTGTTAGATGCTTATGCTTGACCATTGCCCTGTGGGTAATATGGTGTAGAAAACCGATGTTGGATTTTGAACTTTTCACATAGTTCTTGTACATCTTGGTTTTTGAAAGGCCGTCCATTATCTATGATGATTGAACTGGGAATACCATATCTGCAGATCAGATAATTTAGGATAAAAGAGGTAATTTGTTTCCCAGTCATTGTAGTCATGGGGACTGCTTCAATCCATTTGGTAAAGTATTCTGTTGCAGTTATAATGAACTTGTGTCCATGTGAAGATGAAGGATGAATTTTGCCAACTAATTCTAGTCCCCACTGACAAAAGGTCCAGGATGTTGTAAATGGCTACAGTTCCTGTGCTGGTGCATGTATCAGATTGCCATGGATCTGGCATTTAGGACATTTCTTGGTGAAGTGATATGAGTCTTTCTCCGTTGTAGGCCATTAGTATCCCATCCATAGAAGCTTTCTAGCAAGAGTAGTACCACTTGAATGTGTGCCACAAATACCTTCATGAAGCTCGTGTAAAACAAAATCGGAATCATTACGATCAAGGCAACGAAGAAGAGTACCATCTAGACCTCAACGATACAAAGTATCAGCGGTAAGGGTGTAACGGGCAGCTTGTCGAATAACGTTATGTTTTTGGTTATGGGATTGGTCGATTGGTAAGATATTGTGCTTGAGGTAGTCGTATATTGGTCCATATAACAGAGAATCTGAACCAGTCAAGGCATAGATAACCTGGGATTCAGAGTGGTCATAGGCAAGGGAGAACAGTTGCTCTACCAGGAACTCATAACGACTCTATTGCTCTGGAATTTGTAGTAGTGAAGCGATAGTAGCCATTGCATTGGCTACTTTGTTGTTCAATCTTGGTATTTGTTCGAAGGTGATGTGCACAAAATACTGTTTGAAGTCATCCACCATTCGCTTGTAGGGTAGTAGCTTATTGTCCTTTGTCTGATAGTTGTTGTTGATTTGATTGACGACTAGTTGTGAGTCTCCATAGACTTTTAACTCTGTGATTTTCCATTCGACGGCCATTTTGATGCCGATAACCAATGCCTCATATTCAACCACATTATTTGTGCATGGGAACATAAGCCTATATGATCTTGGCATAGTGTGTCCTTCAGGAGTGATAAATAGAATGTCAGCTCTTGAACCATGTTGTGTATAGGATCCATCAAAGTATAGGGTCCATTTTTTGGGAGAAAGAGCAAGAACATCCCTGTCTGGAAATTCAATCTCCATGGTTTTTTTTCTTGGTAGCAGTGCTTCAGCTAGCTGATCTGCAATTGCTTGTCCTTTGATGGCTCATCTTTCTATGTATTGGATGTCAAATTCACTGAGAATCATGACCTATTTAGCCAATCGGCCTGTAAGAGCTGCCTTGCTGAGTAGATATTTGAAAGGATCAATTTTTGCTACTAGCTTAATGGTGTGTGCTAGCATATAATGTCGAAACTTCTGAGATGCGAAGACCACTGTTAGGCAAGCCTTTTCAATGAATGTATAGTTGAGTTCATAGCCATTCAATGTCCTACTAATGTAATATATGGCTCGTTCCTTTCCTTGGTGATCTTCTTGTGCCAATAGTGCCCCCAGTGATATATCTGTTGTTGAGATATATAGGATAAGTGGCTTTCCGGCAACTGGTGGTACTAGAACTGGTGGATTCATCAGGTACTGTTTGATTTGGTAAAAAGATTCCACACACTTAGTCTCCCATCTGAATGGTACATTTTTGTGTAGTAAATGGTTTCCCATCTGAATGGTACATTTTTGTGTAGTAAATGGTTAAATGGTAGACTTTTATCTGCTAGTTGAGCAATGAATCGCCTGATTGATTGAAGTCGTCCCTGTAGAGATCTGAGTTGACTGATATTCTTTGGTGGTGGCATGTCCATAATGGCTTATACTTTTGCTGGATCCACTTCAATACCTTTAGCTGAGACTATGTAGCCTAGTAACTTGCCTGATGTAACCCTGAAGACACACTTCTTAGGGTTGAGCCTGACTTGGAATTTCTCCAATCAATCAAAGATCTTTGATAGGATGCCACGATGTTCGGCTCTGGTGAAGGATTTAGCTAGTAAATCATCCACATAGTCTTCCATAAATGTGTGCATCATGTCATGGAATATTGTTGTCATTGCTCTTTGATAAGTGGCCCCTGCATTTTTTAAGCCAAAAGGCATAACATTCCAATAGTACGTTCCCCAAGGGCAAGTGAATGTTGTTTTATCTTGATCTTTGGGAGCTATTTTGATTTGATTATAGCCTGAGAAACCATCCATTAGTGAGAGCATTGCATGACCTACTGTGAGATCTATAATTATGTCGATACTGGGTAGAGGAAAGTCGTCTTTTGGACAAGCTTTGTTGATGTCCCTGAAGTCATTGCAGATTCTGATACTACCATCTGGTTTTGATACTAGAACAATGTTGGAAATCCATTCTACATAGTCAATGGGTCAGATGAATCCGACGTCTAATAATTTCTTTAGTTCAGTTTTGACCATGAGTGCCACCTGTGGATTCATCTTTCGTAGCTTTTTTTTGACTGGTTTAACTCCTAAAGAAATGGACAAGTGATGCATGATTAAGTGTGGATCGACTCCGGGCATATGAGCATATGACCAAGAAAAGTTAATTTGTTGTTCTTTAAAGAAGATGATGAATGCCGATCGTTCTTCCTCTGTCAGAGATTCTGCAAGATGTATGTTTCTAGTTGCTTCTGTGGTACCAATGTTGATTGATTGAGTGGGCTCAATCAATATGGGTGATCGCTCATGAAAGTGTTCAGGAAGAGTGTCAAGTCTCCCATCATTAGGTGCCTTAAAAAGGTTTTCACCCTTAGATGCATCCTTTAGTTTTACTTTTTTGTGATCTAGAGCTGCCATTGACTGGTTTTCAGCATCAGATCCTTTATTTGGTTTATTTTTGTGACTAAGAGACTTGGCACTCCCTATTTGGCAGACATCGTTACTTTGTTCACTGGTAGAGCTTGTTTTTGGATTTGCGGTACATAAGTAATGGATAATAGATTCATCATCAGGGAAAATTGGTATATCATAGATTTTAGGTTCATCCCAGTCGATGAGGTTAGGAAAGACAAGCGGTAAGGAATCGTTGGATGGATCAAGTTCTGCTACTGTAAGCGTTAGGACAGAGTGTTCATTGTTATTGTTCTTGGTTTTAAAGAAGTCCAAGGTTTCATCGAGGTCTTTGATGGTATCATCTTCCATATAGACTTGTTCATAATGTTTATGTTCGCTTTCCTTGGCATCATAGATATTTTGTGGTCCAAATTCAAGAGGTCTATCTTCTGTGTTATGTTCTTCTTGAGAAAGGGATATAGAATCAGTATCATCTAGGATATTTGTAGTAGTATTGGAGCAGGTACCCCATTCATATTCATTGGAATCTATCTTAGAGGCATCATCCCAAATTCTATCAGTGCTATAAACAGGTATGTTGTATGGTGAAAACAAATTTTTGATGATGGATACCATTTTGATAGTTTTTGTTGATTCTATGTCAGATCCGTCTTCTACTTTCTGGATTTGTTCATAGACTGTGCTTCCTCGGGGAGGAATAATGATATCTGGAGATGATATGATTTGTTCTTGAGACATTGGTGTTTGAATATGAGCTACCACTGTAGATATGGCCTTCTTATGACTTAGAAGCTTTCCCTGATGTAACTTTTGATCTTGACGTTCCCGTGCCTGGCGGATTGTTTCTGCTGATTCAAAGAGTGCTTCTTGCCAAGATTCTTCATTGTACTTCTTCTTTACCTTCCATTGAGGTTTTTTAGTTGTGTGTGGCAGCCTTTTCAATAGGAACGTGAGCTTAGAACCCAATCTTACTTTGTTTCTACTAGGTTGTGAAGGAAGATCTATAGGTTCAGTGACTCCTTCTTTGCATTTCCCAATAGGCCCTTTACCATCATATCCCATTTGCTTCATGATTAAGTATCCTTTTCCATACAGGTGTGTTGGTAGAACAATGTCCAGAGCGGCTGCTCTATTATCTTCTTCCTCATCTTTGTATAACCAGCTAAGAATGTCCTTGTCTTCTGATTCATGTGCTAGAGTACCTAATTGGATGAAGGTACCATCAAATTTGGTCATGGGCTGAGTGGCCAGATGTGTTGATGTAGTAGGAAAACCATGCGAGCTAGGTGATCTTGGCAATTTAGCCAAACATAAAGGTTCCAAAGAGTATTCTCCCATGCCTTGGTCTTTGATTTGCATTTTCTGCTTGAAGTCTTCAAATAAGGAGTTGGGCTTTGCTGTTTGTAAATCTGATGTCAAAGATCGCTGCTTTTCTCTATTATGAGGAACCAAACTATCCTGGGCTGCCCCCATTGCATTGCAATGTTGAAACGGATTATGATCAGCTGATATGGAGATTTCTTGTCCATCATAAGGAAACTTAACACACTGGTGATACATAGAAGGTACTGCTTGCATTTCATGTATCCAGGGTTGCCCTAACAAAATATTGTAGGTGAGATCTATGTCTAAGACTTGACATATAGTAGCTTTTTGCACTGGTCCCACTTGAATAGATAATATCACAGTTCCTTTAGAAGACCTTTCCTCATCATCATATGCTTTTATGGTAATCTTCTTGCAGGGATCAATAGATTCTTCTGAGAAGCCTAATGCGCCGATAAGTTTTAAAGTACAAATATTAAGTCCAGCTCCTCCATCTATTAGGACTCTTTTTACTCAGTGTTTGTAAACAATGACTTCAATATGGAGAGGAGTATTATGCGGATGACTTAAGGAAGCATCGTCATGTTCTGAGAAGGTGAGGTTATGAGGTCCTATTATATGGGTGACCATGGCTTGAAATCTATCTGTATCCAGATTTTGAGGTACATTTGTTTCCAATAGCGCTTGCTCCAATATGTCTTTGTGTTTTGGTGATAGTTTCAACAATTCTAGTATAGATATCTGAGCTGGAGTTTTGCATAGTTGGCTAACCAAGTCATATTGGATTTTTGGTGTGGCAGTTGTAGGTGCAGTATGTCCCTTCAAGACATATTTCTGAGTTCGGGTTGTTACATTGACAGATTCATGATCATGGCGATCTCGAATGGTGATTACATTTACTTGATGATCTTCAGTTGAGATGTGGTTGATGGTGTTGTTGTAGATATGATTGATACGAGCTCCACGTGTATCATCTGAGGTTGAGGCTCCATCTTTGTTGTAATTTGGGAGAGGATTTTTGAAGGCTCCGTGATCACCATTTGTTTTGAGACCGTCCACCGTTAAGTCACCTCAATCAATCATGTCCTGTACCAGGTGTTTCAATCTCATGCACTCGTTTGTTCTATGACCCTTGTTACGATGGAAATCACAATAATGTGAATCATTCCACCAAGGTGGTTTGATTGGGGGTTCATAGTTGCTGATTGGAGGCAAAGAAAGAATCTTGTTTACCAAAAGTTCTCTAAATGCTGATTCTAGTGATTGTCCTAGTGGTGTGAAGATACGCTTTTGGAAATTGTTCGTGTTGTTGCGTGAATTGTTGGTAAGTCCTGGATTCATGTTTTTGCTTTGAGTATTGTTGGTGTTGTTTGTGTTGAGTTGTCCTTGATTGGTGTTTGGTGCATATGTGTTAGCATTGGGATTAGCATTTTTAGGATTTTTCGTATTTTGAGGATTTCTGGATAATGCAAGCACTGGTTGCTTAGATTTGGGATCATATGATTCATTGTTGCCTTCGTTTTTGTTTCGAGTCCAAAATCGAGATTTGTCAAGGTTGGTGTTGTTCTGATTATTGTAGTTTGATGAGTTTGTTCCTTCCTTGTAGAATTTGAGTGTTCCCTTTTTGACACAAGCTTCCTCTACTTGAATGCCATTTTCAATCAATTTAGCAAAAGATGGTATGCATTGAAGTTTTAGTCTGTAACTCATTTCACCATTTAAGTTATCGATGAAGATTTTCATTTTCTCCTTTTCTGGAATTTCTCGAGGATATCATGATACCATACGTCGCCAACGTTGAAGGAACATCATGAATGTTTCATTGTTCTTTTGTTTGGTATTACAGACATCTAGCATGGTTATGGCATGTTGAATGTTATAGGAATATTGGGTTATGAATTTGTTAACCAATTCATCAAATGATCTGACAGGTGGTGTAATTTTGGATAACCATTCCATTGTTTGTCCTCCCAGGCTTCTTGGGAATAACCTCATCAGATAGGTGTCATCATGAGCAAATTTAAGACTCATGGTGCAAAATTATCGAACATGATCCCGGGGATCACTTTTCCCATCATATTTGTCAAATTTGGGAACATCTGAGTTTGGAGGAAAAAGTACCATGTTCAATCTTCTGTCAAATGGATAAGGACAGATTTCGTTTAAAGAGTACCGTACTGTTGTCCCTTGTTGTATATCTTGTATTTTTCTTTGCAACATTTGCATTTGTTGAGTAAGAGCAACCAAAGGCACATTATTTTTCCGAGGAAAGAGTTCTTCCCTCGTATTTGATCTTAGCTGAAAAGGTGTAGTAAACAGTATGTTTTGTTCTGGAGTTTCTAGCTCAGGTATACGCATTTCTGGTAGACGTTGTTCTGGATTATGTTGCTCAGGTATGTGAGTTTCTTCTTCTCTTTTTTGTTCTTGATATGCATATTGTCGAGATCTGGTTTGAAAAATATCTGTGTCTAAATCTTCAGGAAGTTTAACGCCTTTACTTGTGAGCATGAGCAGATACTTTTCTTTGTCTTTTTCCATAAGCCTTTCGACAAGTTTTTGGAATGAGGGGTTTTCCTGACATTCTTGAAGAAGTGCTTCAAAAATTTCAGTCTCTTCCAAGGGTGGAACTTCAAAAAGATTTGGCAACCTTCGATTCATACTTGATTCTGCATGTGTCTCGCTTTGTTGGTTTTTTTGAGAGCGAGTAACAGGCATTTTAGTAGAAACTTTCAGTGATGAAGGGGACAAAATTCTCTTCGATGTGTTGCTCAGGGGTGGGTGGTTCTGCTCGAGATGTGTTATACGTGATGCATTTGTCGGGAAAGAATGCTGGATTGATCTTTCCCCCGCGGTTTATGATTTGATTAAAAAAAGATTTTTGACATTAGGCTCTTGTCTTCAAGGGTTCTTTGTCAAATTCATTGGATTTGTTTTGGATATATTGTTTGACGTGATGAAGGAATACCCGATGAGATTTGAAGAGTTGATGATTGATGTATAAAAACTTATTTCTCTTGATGAATTTGGAAAAACTAGGTTGTTGTTTCTTCAACGTGATGTTATGATAAAGGTTCTTTCTTCTCAGAATATGGGGATTAGTCATGCATGAGTGATCAATGGTTTCCTTTGATTTGTTTGGATTCAGTTGATCCTGTTTTTGAAAATTTCAAATTTTACTCTATCAAAGTGAAGGTTTAGATGCCCCTTCACGACAAAGCGTGTCAAATGATATGGATAGAAGCCTCCCGATATGGAAACTTGATTTGACAATTTGAAAATTTTAAACAAGTGTGTTTGAGGTAAAAATCCGTAAGATGGTAAAGGATTCTGTTGATACTGATGATGAGGTTTCTGGATTATGATAAGAGAGACATCTTTTATCACGTGATTCATTTAGGATTTTGACAATGTTTGTTTTGACACAAATTTAGCTCAAGAAATAGTTTTAACGGTTTGTTTTTGTCACTCTGTTTTGATGAAAAATGATGTTGATGGAAAAAGGCTTCTAAAAATGTTTTTGAAAAATTCAAAATTCTTCCTGGTTTTGCCCTCTGTTTTTTTGTTTTTGATCACGCACTAGAACAGAGACTACATGCGCTACTGAAATGCTTTTATGCGCTAAAATAATAACCACACGCGCTAGGCTGCCCCCAGACACACGCTAAAGTTTTTGGAATGTTTAAAAATTGTTTTCTAGCTTTGAAAAGCTATGTGCTATCTTGGGCCTATCACACGCTAACTGTTGGATTTTATGCGCTAATTTTTTGTTTTCACGCACTAAGTTGTTGCTTCCACGCGCTAGATTGTTTTTCTGATGCGCTAAATGTTTCAACATTGATTTGACTTGGGATAAAACACTGCTATTTGGAACCGACGCACTAACTGGATGTTTGGATGCGCTATAGAAATACCCCACGCACTAAGAAGTTGCTCTTATGCGCTAAACTGCCCTGATTTTTCCTTTGGTTGATTTTTTTTTGGAATTTTGGAATTTTGAATTTTTGTTGTGAATTTTTCAAGTTTGATGGATGATTCTCTGAAGTAATAAATGCAAGCACAGCACAAAAAGTACAACCATTTTATCTAATCTAACAAAAAGTGTATGTTCTACGAGGATGTGTTCAAATCCCCAATGTTTTAACAGGGTTGGATACGCATAATACACTTCAGAAAGACTCTTTAGTCAAGGGTTATAAATAACATCATAGCCCACTAGTCCCGATACTTCATCAGCTCAAACAGCCATGTCACCCCCTAAAGGGCACCCATTTTTTTGCCTTTTGCCATAAATTAACTCAAAGTGAATTGCTTCACAGTTGAGTAGTTATCTTGGAAGATATATGGTGAGTAATCTTGGGGGTGGATTCTTCCCCACCCTTGCACTATGATGTTATAAATGTCTGGTTATAGACTCGATTCAAAGCTTCTATTTCTATGGTTCGTAATCAGGCTTCCCGTTCGATCGTTAGTGATAAAATCCCTCAGGAGGCTTCCCAACCTTTAGAACAAAGGCTTTACGTATCTCAAGGATACTGGGGGAAGGCTAATCGCTGCGCGCAACCATTGAAAATGACTTTCGTCACTTTCCACGTTTGATTATAGTGAGTTGGAATTCTTGGCGTCAAAGTTGTTCCCCACTTAGGTCGTTCCCTTCACACCGACCATAAACGGCTTTAAGAGTTGATTCCAACTCCTCGGGAAGGCAGGCCTGCTAAAGGATGTAAATGCTTGAAGTACAGAAAGCCGTAAGAGTGGTCTAGATTTTTGATCACCCAGTTTAAGGGGAGAGCATATTCCTTCCACTTTCGAGACAAAGTAATCAAGTTGGTTCTTTTTAGCCTTTCAATTCAGTGATTTGCTAAAATATATGTGGAGATGTTGCTCCACAAAAACATGGTGTTTATTTTATCCTTTGAAGGCAATGATTTTTTGATCTATGAAAAAGAATTGGTCAACAAAGCAAAATTTTGATCTTGGTGGTCAACAAAAGAAATTGATAAAAGGGGAAGGACTTCCCTCTTTGATTTGAAACAAAATTTATTGAAGTGAGGTTCCTTTTTCTTGTAAAATATAAAATTGATCCTTTTAAGCACCAAAGGATGGTGATATTCTTTTTACCCCTTTCTTGCAAAAATAAAGATTGTTTTGTTCTTTTTAGAACCCAAACTAAGAAATTTTCTCCTAAAAAAGTAAGAAAAGATTGTTGTTGTGATTCGTTTTACAGCCCAAAGTAAGGTGAGTTCAATTTTATCCAACAAGAATTAAAATGACTCTAAATTTTAACTAACTTAACTAAGTTAGCCAGAATCTAAAACTATTTGTAATTCTACAAATAAAATCCAGCTCTACCTGCAAGAAATTGTCAGAGTCCTGCAAAATTCCAATCAAATAGTTAGAGAAATCTGGATTTTGGTGGACTTCTACAAGTCTAAATTTTATTTCAGTTACAATTTTAATTTTTACCTTCTGTCTGTGATGCGCTACAGAAAGGATTGTACGTGCTACAATATAACCTAGATGCGCTAAAATAATGTCCCAATGCGCTACACTGTTTACTGGATGCGCTACTCTGTTTTTCTTTCACGCTGAGACCTATAGGAAAATTGGTGATTTGATGCGCTAATATATTAACTACATGTGCTAGATGATGGACTCCACGTGCTGAACAATGGACCGGATGCGCTAAGCTGTTAACCGGATGCGCTAAACAGTGAATTGAACACGCTAATTCATTTTTCCCGCGTGTCTGCAAAAGTAGTTAGTTTCAAAAGCCGATTTGATATATGGGGTCTAGTCCCATGGTGGGCGCTAGAAATGTATGTGGGAAAAGTGGGTTGATAAATCTCAATATGTGAAAATATTGTCAAAAGACCTATCCACACACACACACAAGACTTCTTGGTGCAAGCTATGGAGTAACGAAGTATTACTTAGCTTCCCAAGGTGGGTCCCATGGTTCTCTATCTCACAATTTCCCTCAAACCAATGTTTTTGCTCTCAGATCACTGAGCAAAATGGTTTAGGGATGGCAAATGCAAGAACGAGGGATGTTTTGATAGATTTTAGAATGAAATGCATCCTAAGCTATGCATGATTTTAGAAATGCAATAAACTAGATTATAAGATGACAAGGTTAGTATGAATACTATCCTAACATGATATATTTAGTCTATGATTGAGCTAAATGATAAAGAAAATATTTTAAATATGCATATTTAGACTAATTTCTACTCTAAAGAGAGACTAAATGATGAGCATAAAAATGATATATGAGAGCTTGAATGTATTTGAGTATAAGTGTGATACTACAAATTTGGAGGATGATTAAAATGGAAGAATGAGAGCTCTATTTATAGCAAAAATAGGGCAATGGATGGTCAAGATTGAATGGTTTAATCAAGGGTTGAGTTTGAAAGTTGGGGATCCATGTTTGCAATTGTCACCAATGAAATGGTGACAAGTGCCAACATAGGGTTGGGTTGAGAGAAGGGGTTGGAGGCATTAAATGCCTGAGAAGACCTTATGGTTATCTAGAGATAAGGGTTAAGCTTAAGTTAGGCTTACCCAATGGTTTAAGAGTTAATCCAAGGATAAACCTTTGTGCAAATGATTAAGAGATAATCATGGTCAAAGCATTAAAGGCTTGATGAGACCCTTGGGTTGGGTGAAGGTTGAGTTAAAATAAATTCTTTAACCATGTAAGAGGGTTTGAGTTAACCATTAATGGTTATTGAAGACTTTGGGGAATTAAGTGGTTGAAGGCTTGAAGCCTTTAATGGTTATCAAAGACTTTGAGGTTTTGAGAAGTGACCTCCCCTTTGCTTAGGGATGTGACAAAGTTTAGAATGATGGGTTAGGCTAATTAGAAGCGATTAGAAGGGTCTAGAAGGGATTAGAAAGGGGTTTAGGAAGGCAAGTGGAAGATGTAGGATTTTGCAAGTGGATGGAGGGATAATAGGATTTAATTGAAATAAAGTAATTTAATTCAATTTGGTTGCAATTTGGGGAAATTAAATAAATTAGATTTATTCAATTTAGGATAACTATTTAATTAAATTTGAATTTAATTAAAAGTGGATAGGGGGGATTTAATTGAATAAAATGATTTATTCATTAAATGGGTATAGTGAATTTTATTTAAATAAATTTGAGTAATTTACTTAATAAAATAGAGGAATGTGGATAATTTAATTAAATTGGATTTAATTAAATGGAGAAATGAACATAAAATATTCATTTAGGAATGTGGTCATTTTTATACGTCTACAAGTAGTACTAAAAGCGAGCTTTTCAATTATTACAATTTTAATATATATTAAGTTAATTATGATTTATTTATTTTTTAGTTTAACTAAACATAGGTTTTTCACCAAACATCAACTTCTTTGTTCAATGATTATGGAAAAATAGTAAACAAATGAAAAAAAATATGAAAAATATATACGCAATACGTATTGAAGTCCTCTTTGCAACAAAAAAAACTGAATTTCAATACATACACAATAAGTTACGAGTTACCAAATTAACCTATTTCTAAATTGTAGTTTTTGATAAAGGTAAATGGGTTTTACAGGGACCCGAAACCCAAAAGTTTTACAAAAAACCTGAATAAAAGCATTAAAGTCCAAAACTAGCAGCAAAAGCAAAATGAAAATGGGGCAAGCCCACAAAACAGTCTACAAAATAACAACGATTAAGACCAACACAAACATAGACCTACTGATAATATTTCTAAATTATAGTTAACTCAACTTCAAAACTTAATAAAATATAAAATATTGAAAATAATGTTATGAAACCAATTGCAAACATTAGATATCAATGTTACAAACCTAAATTCTAAAGAATCACATTTTTTATCGATTTTAGAAAAAAAGTTATGTGTTACCAAGTGAGTTTCACTTTTAAAATATGTTTAATGTTAAAAAATAGTCTTCGAGGGAGATAGAAAAATGGATATAAATTGTTTCCAAAAAAATAAAAAATAAAAAGATATTTAGAATCTACATACAAAATGTCACAAATCACTAGTTTACATCATCTACAAATTCCTTACGATATAGCGATAATAGGTGTCCGAATGTGAAGTTTTTTTTCAAAATGTTTGTTTTAGTGTCAAAGTAGGTTAAAAAGTGTAACCCACTATTGTGGGGTCACAATCCATTACACACCATAGCTACTTTCATATATGACAATCTATTTATTTATTAGTCCAATACAATACAATATAATATCATGTTTATTTTCATTACATCTTAATTTCTTCATTTTCCTATCTCTATATCTCCCTCCCTTACTTCTTACTTCTTTTCTTTGTATCTTTCCATTATAATAGGGACATTTTAATATAATATTTATAAGGTCTAGATAATTTCCTAATCAACTATTATAGACCTATTATTTAGACAACTTGTTACATCTAAATAATTTATAATTAAATTAGTATTTTTTCAACAAATTGCTTGAGCTTAGTGTATTTATTTGAAAAATTAAATAAATAAATTTAATTCTCGAACCATAAATTCAATATTTTTTTGAAAGAAACTATATACAAATCTCATAGAGTGACACAACATAAGCTAACTTCTAAAAGATAAAAAATGGTTGATAAGATGTAAATATCTATAATTTTTATATATTTCAATAATTTTACTAATTCTAAGTTAGAATTATATGATTGGACACAAATTCTATATAGAGATATTTAAAGATACTATAGATAGTATTAGATAAGATTGCTACAATTTTTTTACATTATGTAAACAAAATTAAAATAAAATTCACCAAAAAAACATTTTGACAAGTAGTAAGATATAGATATTTATATCCAAAATGACACATGAAAAATATTTGTATAATTAATTTTTTTAATTCATAACATAAAAATATATATAAATATAAATTTTATTACCAACAAAAAGTATTTATATCACTTCTAATTATTAATTCAAACACTCCAAAACATTAATAAACATAAAATTACTTTCAATTTTTTATTATTCAAAAATTGTCAAAATAAAAATTCATTCATTCAAACTAAAGAAATGTCAAATTTCTCTTCTTCAGAACTATTGTCAAGTATTTCTTATCTACTATTTCTTATCTAGAAGACACCCATATTTCTTTTCGTGTTTGACCAACTACAAAAGAAATGATGATTAATTGTCAAGCATGTAGTCAAATGTCGAAATTTATGGAGCACCCTATAAGATATATTTTGAGTGAGAAATCTGGTTTCCATTAAAATCACAAATATTTGAGAAAGATTACTTTTAAAAAAATTATGCATACTACGACTTTTAAATAATTTCTTAAGAAATATAAGGGAGACATAAAAAACTACACAACTCTCTTTTAATCATATAATTTTTTGTTTATGGACCTCAAAAATTTGAATAAGTTTATGATCAATAGTTTTTTGTGCTTACCAATTTTCTTATCTGGTCCTCATTAAAACGAATTATGGGTGATGTAGATCAAAGTTTGAAACCACGATGACTTTCTTAGTATTGTAACTTATACCCCAAACTCGGCCTTATTAATGGAATAATGAGTTAGATCTAGAAAGGAGATTAACTACTTAACTAAATAACAAAAACAAACACAACACATCATATATAGAACCCAAAAGTATTACACATCTTACATCCTTTTATCTCTTTATTTTTGTTTGTGGAGGTGTATTGGGAAGTATTGTCTTTCTTAGTTGGCTACTTTCTCCTTATGTAGGCTCTGTAGAGGATGTGCCTACATGTGGTCTCCAGATCTCCTAGGGATGGATTCACTTTATTTCTCCAATTCTTTCTTAATAGATACCAATTTTTCATAGAATTTCTCTTCGATGTTCTCCACATATTCTTTGATCTTACTCTTCTTTATTGAATCTATAAATTCCCAATATATGGGGAACCCCTTTTCTTTAGGGTCCATATGGAGGCTTAATATATTAGTTGCATATGACTTGATCTCAACATGAATTACCTCATAAGATAATTGGGGTATTTACGAGGTTTGTGATTTTGTGGCCTCCATCATGGGCTTTATCTACTAGAAAAAAGTACAATCTATATATTTGTGAAACATATTATATTATTTTTTTTCTCTTCTTGCATTTTTATGAAGTGGAATCTTTGAAATGTCAAACATGGTCTTAAATTTGAGCCATAACTAACTTAGTAGTATCACACATCTTCTCCAAAAATGATGGCAATTGTTCATAATGTAAAATGCTAGACAAATGATAACACTATCATACTAGAAGTGGTAATGTGATTGTTTGGTACATTCTACATTATCCAACACATCTTACAATAAGCTCATGCAAAGATCAATATTTTTTCCTTCAGTCATCATCTAATACGCAACATCTATGGTGGTGATAGTGGCATAGCCCTCCCAGTTGGTGTGATAATTTTTGTATGCTATTCTCATAATTTTACATTTGACAATCAGATTTGTTATTTTGTTCACATACAAGATCCATCTATCGTATGTAGCTCTAATTAGCTTTGTATCTCCTCTTCATTTTTTTATGGCCCTCTTCGATGGTACCTCTCCTTGTGCCCAAAGTTTGTGCAAAGACACAAATTTCCATAAATAATAAAATTCAAAAATTCCTCATAATTTCCAATATTGAATAATTTCAAATATAAGTAATTCAAAATTTAAATTTACAATATTCTCTCTACCCAAAGATATAATACAAATGTGAGATTTTATAGGTTGAATTACATATACAAAATGGCCATGAGGTCAATATTACATGAAATTATAAATATAAAGATACTATAAAAAATTATCTCCAATTGCCACAAACTCCTCTCCATCTGCTCTTGTGAGATAAAAAATGTTGTCCAAGTGCATTTTCCACCCAGGCACAAAGAAATTGCTTCCCTCGTGCTCTTAGATAACAAAGAGCTCCCAACCCTTGTGTGAGGTTCCTAGCAAACTAGAACTGACAAGCAAGATAAAGTCAATTAAATAAAGATACTTAAGTTTTCTTTCTTCCTAAGAAATAAGAATGAAATTTATTTGTTAATGTTAACTTCTTAGTTCACTTCCAATAGAATATTAACTTGGAGGCTTCTCATATCTCTATTGACTTATATGAAATTTGTGTTCCCTAAAGTAAAAATATACAACTTTCTAATTAATAAAGTTAACATTTAGATCTCACAAAATAGACTAATAAAGTCAACATTTCCATAAATACCAATAATCATTCTTATAATAACAATTTATAACTTATATCTAAATTAGTTGAGAAACAAAAGAATGACTTGTTGCAAATGTGATGTTGATGATTATGATTGTTTATGATTGGTTGTCATTTATGTTAACATAATGGTTGTGATTGATGTCATCATATGGTTTTGTTATTCGGTGATCCAAAAGTTGTGTTTCAACATGGGTTAGTTTAGTTGATGGTTATCTCGATATTTCTGACTTTTAGATATGGTTTTGATTGATTGCATTCATGTGTATCTTGAATTCATTCTTATTTTTGTTGTATTGGACAATAATTTTTCCAGATTAAGCCTGAAATTCAAGGATGTGTAGTAGCTCTGGAGTTGCATATGAATCACAATTTGGGTCTGAAATTTGTAATGAATGTAACGTATTTATCTAGCCAATTATGTGTGTTGTGATGTCATCTACTTCTCAATCATTCCCACAACTAGAATGTTTAGTGTTGAACTATTTTAGATCTTTGTCTTGGCTGACCTAGAAGATTATGCTTCCCGAAGACAGTGTATATATGATGGTGACATGGACTTGTTTGTATGAAAAATTGTGGCATTGTTATTGAAGATATGCGAGATTGGAAAGGAAAGATATGATTTTTGGATATGTGTGAAAGTGTGTTGGTATTGAGGAACTAGAAGCAATCTAGGTTTGTAGATTGTGATATAGTGGTGGATTCTTTTTTTCTTTCTCTCTTTCTTTGGTAGTGAGCATTCTAGTAGTGAGCTATCCTTTGTAAAAATCACCTTAACTAGTGTCACCTTAACTGTCATTTTATATTGAGAACCAACATTCTCTATGGTTTTTCCCTTCTTGGGTTTTCCATGCCATAACTAGTGTTCAATAATTCGTTATATGTTTATGTTTTCATACTATATTTGTCTTTATTAATTCTATTGGTTACTCTATATGTGCAAAGGGATAAAGAAAATGAATTTAAGTTATCAACTGATTCACCCTCCCTCTTAGTTGCCTAGATATTCAACAATTAGAGAAGAGTTTAACCACCTGAGGTAGATCCTAATCCGATGGCACATAAATTGACTATTCTTATATTTGAAGCATACGAATATAGTTTTTGTAAAGTGAAGATGAGAGGATACCTGATATCTTTAGGATAAAACACTTGGAAAGAGGTGGAAACTATGTATGTTCAACCACCAAATGGTCCTACCACTCTGGATGAGATTCAAGCTTATGAATAGAATGAAAAAGCAAGGTATGCTATCTTTAGTGCTTTACCAAGACTGAATTGACAAAGGTTATTTCATTGAATACTTCTTATGAGGTTTGGGAAAAGTTGAGAGATATCTATGAAGGAAATGATAGAGTTAAGGTATCAAAGAAGCTAACAGCTAAGTGTAGATATGAGAACTTGAAAATGGAAGAAGGAGAAGACATAACTAGCTATTCTCAGAAGGTTGATAGTGCGGTAAATAAAATTAGAGACCTTGCTTGATAAATAAAGACATAATTGAGAAGACTTTGATGTCCCTACCAAAAAGCTACAATGATAAGATCTTAACTATTGAATAAACCTACATGATCCAAAGAAGTTTACTAGGGAGCAACTTTATGGTACTCTATTAGCATTTGAGACAAGGAAGTTTGAAAAAGACAAAGCTAAGACTAAATCTACTTTTAAAGCATCTAAGGAAGATCTAAGAGATGAAAGTTCAGATGAAATGGAAGCAAACTTTGTGACAAAACTGAAGAAAGACACTTACAAATACAGATGTATGTTACCCCTTAAATGCTTTACATGTGGAAAGATTGGTCATATTGCTACTAGATGTTCGAACAAAGGTTTAAGACAACAATTCATAGAAGATAAAGGATAATTTGATAACAACGCCTATTTATATATTAAAGATGATGATGGTATTTTAGATGATGAATCGGATTATGAAGATGGTGATTGTTTGTTCTTGTTCGAAAGAGATTTACCTAAGATTGATATTCCTAAGACTATTGCTACTGCTTTACATGCTAGAATATATAGAAATGAATCATGGCTAATTTATAGTGGATGTTCAAATCACATGACTGGTGACAAAAGTAAGTTTGTGAAACTTGATAAGTATGATGGTGGTTATGTTAGGTTCAGAGATGATCAAACAACACAAATTATGGGATTTGGTTCTATTTGTTTTATGGAAAGCATAATATTGACAATGTTTACTGTGTGAAGGGTTTGCATCATAATCTGTTGAGTGTTGGACAAATGTGTGAAAATGGTTACAATGTTGTTTTTCAGGATGATGGTTGTGAGATCTAGGAAGGATCCAAAATTGTTATTGCAATAGGGAAAAGGACTAGTATAATATGTGTTGGCAAGAGACACTGCATTGATATTCAAATGTTGTCATTGATAGAAACTAGAGTCAGATATTCTATCCAAGATTCATGATTCATTCATATTGAATGTTTGATTGAGGTCTAGTGAGGTCAAATGAGAAGACCATGTCATTTGGTACAATGTACAGTGTCAAGTGGTTGGTGATTCATTTGTGTTGAGTATTTGGTGTTTTGAATCTCAAAGATGCATTGTGATCGTCTAATATGTCTTATTCCAGGGTGTATGGCCTCCGGTGTTGAGTCTTGTGTAAATTGGAAGATTCAGTAGATAGGTTTTTTGGTAAAATAATGTTCATTAGCAGTAACATGTGAAGATTCATTGTGCAGATTGTGCGGAGTTATTTTTGGCAGTTATTTGTATGTTCGAGGATGTTGATATGACATGTGGGAAATGTGTGGATAATTTATTTTGGTCCACTTGGTTGTTTTGGATTGGATTGAGCCAACTTGGGTAACACGTTTCATTTGTGTGTTATGCAGTTTTTGGGGCCAACATGAAATAAACCTAAATTGTTGTGTGAATATATTGGTCAATTGAATTGATCATTTTCGGTATCGATCATGGTTTGTGATGTGTGTATGAGAGATTATGCACAAATTCAAGTATGTGGTTGTAGGATTTATGCTTCAAAATATAGCAAAATATCAAAACATAGTAGTGTTGAAGAGTAGAGTATTTTATGCTTAACCAAAACTATTTATGGTATTTGTAGATGTTTCTTAATAGTTCAAACATTCTAATTATTATGTGTAATCATTTTGTAAGCCAATGAATCTTTTGGGTTGTAGCCCTTATTGTAATTTGAGCAGTGAGCACTAGGTAGTGTGCCTGAATGCATGTGCATTCCCCTTATGTAATATTTTTATACTTGTAGTAGAGTATATTAATATTGTGGGTTTGAATCCCATCGTAGCTTTTTGCTTAACCAATTTTCCACATAAAAATATTGGTGTTATGGTGTTGTTGATCTTTGCTTTGTGTTTCTGTACTTTACTTTTCTTTATTTGCATTAAGTATATAAAGGAACAGGTTAATAAAGTTAAAAATTGTAGAACACTGATTCACCCCCCGCCCCCCCCCCCCCCCCCCTCTCAGTGTTCCTTGATTCCAACAATTGGTATTAGAGCCTAATTCCTTAGAAGAAGATTAACATCTTGATGTGGATCTGGGAAGGTGAATCAATGGATTCGGGTATCTTAGATAGCAGCTAGTTGTTGTTCTTGAAGATCTTGACAATGGATTATGAAGTTTTAAACCCAAAAGAGCCTCTTTTCAATGTAGATCATGACAAACAATGGTAGGAACATATCTAAAGATATTATTCCACTTTCTTTTGTTCCATGCACAATCCCAAAAAATATGTTTTAAACTTTTACTTTGATGGAAAAAAGGAAATTTATGTGGTTGTATCTTCATATATCTCAATCTACCACCAATAGGGAACTTGGAATATATAATTTTCAGGGCTAGAATTTGAGGATAAGCCTCATCTCTAGATTACAATATCTGAGCACTTAATTTTCTCTAAGTTCTCTTTAAAAATTTATATTTCCATTTTTTATTCAATATAAGATTTAAAGGAAGGACATGTAGGAGATTTAGATATATTTCTTTAAGCAGAAAAAAGCCAAACTAATGCTTCAACAACCACCACCAATCCTTGGAAAAATTACATTTCAAAGGAGTGCAAAGCTTCATAGCTGGCTTAATAGAGACCAAGGATTTCACAAAGATAATAAACCATTTGAACCTATTGTTTAAATCAAAGTGAATTTTAGGATTTAACCAACTATTCCACTCCATAGAAGAAAATTCCACAAATTTCCAAACTACCAAACTCCTTTTTTGAATAAGAAAGATGCTTGTCTTGGGAAGGAAACAACAAGAGGTTAGCCATGGTATTTGATCAACTTGTTCCACCAAATGAAATTTGAGTGAAAACTAAAGCAATGCTATAATGAGTAGTTTTTCTAATTCAAATATTTGTGGGTAAAAGCACAAACCCATGTCACACTTTTATAAAGGAAATGGCCAATGGGTATGTGCACAAAGATGGTGGTCAGAAAAGTGGACACCACCCAAAAAAAACATGGAAAAACAAGCAGCACATATACGATTCTAAAATTTGAAATGACAGTGTACGCGCTTAGGTTTGTTGTTCTCGAGCCTAGATAAGGTAGTGCGTATGCACTACTTTTAGGGAAAGTAGCGCATATGCGCTACCTCTAGGAAAATGAGTGCGTATGGACTGCTTATAGGAAAATGAGCACATACATGCTAATAATCCCAAAAGAACTGCATATGCGGTGCCTGTCAAAATTTAAAAAAACAAACAAACTAGGTCTTATTTTCCTGTGAAAGGCGTGTTTTGAGTTTGTTTTATCTTCATTTTCTCTCCTAAATCGCGAACGGGGTGCTATATGTTTCCTCCAGACACTATGGATGAAGGTTAGTTTTTGTTAATTTTTGTCTTTCTTTCCTGTTTGTTCAATTTGTTTTACATTTTAAATTTAATTTCATTAATTTTGATTAGGTTTTTTCATTTTTTGTTTCAAAAACCAGATTCTTCTATTCCACAACAAGAACAACCAAATGCACATCCTGAAAACACACAAGATACACCCCCAATTCCTCCTTTTAACCGCACACCTGAAACACGAGAGCAATTAATTAATCAGTTAGGACAAAATATGTCTAAAATCAACAAACTGATTAATAAATTGAAAACATTTGAACTTGAGCATCATCAATCCCTTGCCACTAGCCTAGAAACATTAGCTAGTGGTATCATAGATGTTTCCACACAAATTACCAAATGGGGAAACTTTAGGGATAGTTGTCGTCAATTTTATGCCGATGGGCTATCATACAAGGGAGTAAAAAATAAAAATATTAGTAAACAAGAAATATGTACCCTTTTTGTTGATCCCAAAATTGGTCAATCCTTACCTCTTAATGCAAAGAGGTTTCCCATACATTGGTGTACCAATGTGCAGATGAAAAATATTTTTTGGTAGAGGTGGTGGATGGTCTTTGATGATCTTGTTGGCATTATAACAGACAAAGGGAGATTGTTGGCATTCCAATTACAATAAGAGATTGTTGGCATTTCAATAAGGATATTGAGAAGGTTGTTGATGATTATGGATATAACTGATTAAGGATGTTTACTGTCTTAATATTATTATTTTGTCATTGATGTCAAGAAATTGATTTTCTAATTTAGTATGGTGTTGCCATATCTTAAGAAGTATGTTTTGAAGAGAATTAAGATGTCGGTAAAAGACATAGAAAGAATGTGATGAATAAGGGGAGGAATAAGCTATTCAATGGGCAACGATTACTGAGTTAGACAATGATGAGATCATGATGTTTTAGATTGTTTTTATATCCTACATATGTTGTTGATTGTAAGGTTAATACTATACTATGTTACCGAGCAAAGAACCTAGTCGGTAAACCCTAAGGAACCTAGTCGGTAAACCCTAAGGTTATCGCTATCAGTTAATGAAGGCGAAATGTCTATCGACTAAAGTGTAGTATTCACCGAGTTGCAATCGAGTAATAATAGAATGCATTGAATGAATAAAAGCATTATTTAATGATGGAAGCTGATGAGCCAGTTATGGTTAAATGATTGATACAATGTGTATGAAGTTTGTTAAGAATCTATGGCAATGAAAGATCATCAGGAAGATCTACAGCTTAGATTGAACCGCAATACCTTAGCACAAGTTCCAAGAAATGTATGCAAGTTCCAAGGCAAGGTAAACCATTTTCAGATCGAAGGATACATTGAACCTGGTCAAGTTTGAAGATCTGATGGCTATGATTGATCATGGGAAATGTGATCAAGGAAATTAAGCAGTTAGAAAATTGTTTATAAATAAGGAGCTGCTGATAAACAATGCATGCGGGCAAATGTAAGCACAGGGATGCTACATAGTGATTACCAAGCATAGAAGCTTGAAGACCTGTTTGATTAACAGAGTATAGAGCCCAATAGAGGGACAAGATAAGTCCTATGACCAGATTGTATTAAGCAAATAAGAATCTGCTTTAGCATTTTTAGATGTGAAGTTGCAGATATATTTTTATTACTATTATTTTGTGAACTAACAACAAATCTCTTAACCGAGTGGACTTAACAATCTTATTTGTAAAACCCTCTAGCAAGGTGACATTCTGAGTGAGTGTTTGAAATCCTTTAACAAGGTCACTTCTAACAAAGTGAAGATCCTAATAGATCTGAGGGAAATCCCTTAACCGGGTCACATCTAGCAATGTGTTTGTAATCTTTAACAGGATTTGCTTTTAACCAAGCATACTCTAGAAGAGTATATTTCTTAGTGGGTCCAAAATCCCATAGTGGTTTTTCCCTATTTGGGTTTCCACGTTAAATCTAGTGTTATATGTTTTGTGATCTTATCTGTTTATGAGTTTGCATGCTTTACTATTTTTCTGATAAGGTTACCGAGGTTGAAACTGTTGATTTCATGAAGGTTTAAGTTTGTATGATTCACCCCCCCCTCTCATCTTGTTAGCTTGGCATCTGTACTAAACATTTAGTATCAAAACTATTAGATCCACCTTGTAATAATTATGAGGTGTCATTGTATTTTTTGAGAAAAGTATACTTTGAGTTTGTGCTCAATGTGTGCCCAAAATATTTTGACATGAGAGAGTTCCATGGTAGTGGTGGCAGCTCTACCTAAGATAGGGTATTACCCGCGGAGAGTCACTGCCCCCTAGCACCAAAATCCAAGGTGCATCACATTATCCTAGTAAAGATGAAAGAGTCGATGGAGCTACAAACTCTTCGGGCGGCCACAACATTGACTAGTGCCATCATCCAACATGGAACATCGTTAGCACACCCTATTGTATTGGATGATGAGCCATTAGTTGCTCCAAGAGGCGATAGAGATCCCATCAAGGATATGTGTGCCGGTTGCTTAGGGATATTCTCGAGGATAGATGATGCAACTGGTGTAGATGGATCCATATCTCATTCATGCACGATTTGCGGGAGTAGATGTTAGGCCCGCACAGCTGAGGATTTCACGTTGACAGATGAGTTGATGGACATGGTGTTTGCCCATGGGTGACAGACACAGGTGTGTTGATTTGAATTCATAGCATTTTATTTATGAGTCACTTTAAATTTGTAATTACATAAATGAATTTTCATTTATGCATCAATTTAAATTGAGATAAATAATATGCATTTCAGGATGCAGTAGAGGTATCCCATACTCCTCCCCCAGTTACTACAGCTGCAACTTCGATGCCTGAGGTATAAATTTTGTAACATGTTAAAATAGAATAGTACACTTTGAATTCAAAAAAATACAAGATATACTAACTATCTTTAATGCTTGGTCCAATTTTTGGTTTGTAGGTGTTGACAGGGGACAAATGTCCCAGATTGATGACATCACTCTCTCAGCGATCGATTTTGGCCTACAAGGCTATATGGTATCATATTTTGTACAACCCTTTTTATGTATTGTTTTGATGGAATATGAAAGTCATTTCATTTTAGATTTTTAAAATTATGTTTAATATATTATATGTACTAATATCTCATGTTAATTTTGTTTTTTTAGGGTACCCCCTCCACATCTAGGGCTTGTCCTAAGAAAAAGAATTCCTCGAAGATGCCAAAACATTAGAAGAAGGTAATTGAACATATTTTTAGTTGTACAATTGTTTGAAAATGTTGAAATCAAGTATTAGTTGGGGTTTGTAGATTGATTAGTATTTTTTGTCTATTTTACATGTACAGGGGCCATTGAGCTATGTGGATTTGTTGAATGCACCTGATTCGCCCGTGGATCAAGAGAGGGTGGAGGTATGTATCTCTACTTTATTTTCTTGATTTCATGATTATATGCACACGTACATGTGAACTTGTGATATATTATAATCTTATAATTTTTTCATATAAGAAATATCCATAGCTATTTCATCAATGGTAAACCCTCCTCCGTGCACTGGAGAAACATCTCAGGATCCGGTACACTTTTGTTTGATATATTACATTAATTGTTTTTAACCTACAATAATTGTCATTATATTAATTGTATTTAATATTTGAACCTTTTTTGTATAGGTAATAGTGATAGTTTCTCCATCAATGGTGAGCCATCCTCAGTCCATTGGAGAAGCATCTCAGGTATGGGTACGTCATTGTTCTTTATATTATATCTTTTAAGTGTTTTTGATATATTTATGTTAGTACATTGTATTAATTGTACATTTAATCTATAATAGACCCCTTCACGGTATGACCATAACGTGGATCCATTTAAGTATGTCTTCAATAAAACTCCTAAGAGTGACAAGGAGAGGAGAGCGAAGACATTAGCTCCTAGATCAGCCGATGAGGTAATCTACATTTCAATTGCAAAGGAATTATAGTTAAATGCATAGTTATGTTGTTAATTGTGAACTATTTTCTACAAAAGAGTTCTAACTTGGCTTTTGAATTGTGGTTTTGTAGCCATCTACAGAGCCATGTACTGCATCGAAGAGGCTTGCTTTTGATGATCCACCACAAGTTTAGGATCATATAGTGTTAGTTTTGGTCATAGAATGACCAATACATGTAGATATATTCTACATTTTTATTGTATATCGATTTGGACATGGCATATGCCACATTTTTGTAATACTTGTATTGACTTGGCAGACATGCCTTTTTTGATATATATAAATGTCGATATTCAATCCAATAAATGTGTACTAAGTTCATTATTTTGTATTCATTGTATTTTGTGGTCATCCTTTTATAAATTTAATTGATCATTTTCCTATGTAATCAACAATATGAATATAAACAACAAAAATATATGATATAAAACATTGCAATCATGGAATATGATTTGATAAAATTTCTAAAATGTTGAATTAACCCTACAAAACTCCTTGTATTCAGTTCATTATTATGTATTCATTGTATTTGGTGGCTTCCCTTTTATAAATTGAGATGAATATTTGCATATGTAATCAACAATATGAATATAAACAACAAAAATCGACAATATGAATATAAACAACAATATGTGTTTGGTGCGAGAGCACCCTCATGCTCGCAATGGTCAAATTGTGTTCATTGTGTGTATAAACCAACGTCATGAGCATGTCCGAGTGGGCATTTTTACACTAGGCATGCCCCTATTGTGCATCCCAATGCGCTGGAACGCCGAGAGTCATACCCTACTGGGGCGATCTCTCAAGTTCCTTGAGTCCAAAAATTGTCAAAATTTGATGGAGTGTTTCTTCAAATCCAGAGTGCATATGGTTGATTTGTTTGAACCTGTGGGGTTGCATGAGGCTCCTCTACAATGGGCTATCTTGGTTTTTGATGATACAAAGCTATTTTCAATTGGTAGCATTTATTCACCTACTATAAAAACTGTCAGTTGCATGCAATCCAAAGTTGCAGGATTGGCTAGAATTGATTCGACTTGTTGTGTGCACAAATCAACATCACAAGTGCATCTGGGTGGGTAGGTTTATGCTAGGAATGCCCCTATCATGCATCCCAATGCACCGGAATGTCGAGAGTCATATCCTACCAGTGCAATCTCTCAAGTGCCTTGAGTCCAAAAAATTGTCAAAATTTGATGGATTATTTCTTCAAATCCAAAGCACATATGATCGATCCATTTGAACTTGTGTGGTCATGTGAGGTTCCTCTACAATGGCCTATCTCGATTTTGGATGACTTAGAGCCATTTTCAATTGGTAGCATTTTTTCGCCTGCTGCAAAAACCGTCAATTGTATGCAATGCAAAGTTGCAGGATTGGCTAGAATTGATTCGGCTCATCGTGTGCATAAAACAATGTCACGAGAATGTCTGGGTGGGTAGGTTTATGCTAAGTATGCCCTTGTCATGCATCCCAATGTGTTGGAACGTTGAGAGTCATACCCTACCGGTGTGATCTCTCAAGTGCCTTGAGTCCAAAAAATTATCAAAATTTGATGGCTTGTTTCTTCAAATCCAGAGCACATATGGTCAATCCGTTTGAACCTGTAGGGTCATGTGAGACTCCTCTACAATGACCTATCTCAATTTTTGATGACTCAAAGCCATTTTCAATTGGTAGCATTTATTCGCTTGCTGCAAAAATCGTCAATTGCATGCAATGTAAAGTTGCAGGATTAGCTAGAATTGATTCGGCTCGTCGTGTGCACAAACCAACATGGCGAGCATATCTGGGTGGGCAAGTTTACACTAGGCATACCCCTGTCATGCATCCCAATGTGCCAGAACATCAAGAGTCATACTTTACCGGTGTGATCTCTCAAGTGCCCTGAGTCCAAAAAATTGTCAAAATTTGACGGAGTGTTTCTTTAAATCCAAAGCACATATGTTCGATCTGTTTGAACCTATGGGGTTGTGTGAGGCTCCTCTATAATGGATTATCTCATTTTTTGATGACTCAGAGCCATTTTCAATTGGTAGCATTTTTTTGCTTGCTACAAAAACTGTCAGTTGCATGCAATGCAAAGTTGCAGGATTGGCTAGAATTGATTTGGTTCATCATGTGCACAAACCGATATTGCGAGCGCATTCAACTGGGAAGGTTTATGCTAGGAATTCTCTTGTCATGCATCCCAATGCATTGGAACATTAAGAGTCATACCCTACCGGTGCGATCTCTCAAGTGCCCCGAGTCCAAAAAATTGTCAAATTTTGACAGACTGTTTCTTCAAATCCAGAGTACATATGGTCAATCCATTTGAACCTGTGGGGTCATGTGAGACTCCTTTACAATGACCTATCTCAGTTTTTGATGACTCAAAGCCATTTTCAATTGCTAGCATTTATTCGCCTGCTGAAAAAATCATCAGTTGCATGCAATGCAAAGTTGCAAGATTGGCTAGAATTGATTTGGCTTGTCGTGTGCACAAATTGACATCACGAGCATGTCAAGGTGGGTAGGTTTACACTAGGTATGCCCCTATCATGCATCCCAATGTGCCAGAACATCGAGATTCATACCCTACCGATGCAATCTCTCAAGTGCCCTAAGTCCAAAAAATTGTCAAAATTTGATAGACTGTTTCTTCAAATCCAGAGCACAAATGGTTGATCCATTTGAACTTGTGGGTTGCGTGAGGCTCCTCTAAAATGGCCTATCTCAGTTTTTTACGACTTGGAGCCATTTTCAATTGGTAGCATTTATTCGCCTGCTGCAAAAACCATCAGTTGCATGTAATGCAAAGTTGCAGGTTTAGCTAGAATTGAATTGGCTCATCGTGTGCATAAACTGATGTCATGAGCATGTCCAGGTGGGCAAGTTTACACTACGCATGCCCCTGTCATGCATCCCAATGCGCTGGAACGTCAAGAGTCATACCCTACCGGTGCGACCTCTCAAGTGCCGAAGTCCAAAAAATTGTCAAAATTTGATAGATTGTTTCTTCAAATCCAGAGCACATATGGTCGATCCGATTGAACCTGTGGGGTCGCGTGAGAATCCTTTACAATGGCCTATCTTAGTTTTTGATGACTCGGAGCCATTTTCAATAGGTAGTATTTATTCATGTGCTAAAAAACCGCTAGTTGGATGCAATGCAAAGTTGCAGGATTGGCTAGAATTGATTTGGCTCGTCGTGTGCACAAACTGACATGGTGAGCATGTCTAGGTGGGCATTTCTATGCTAGGCATACCACTATCATGCATCCCAAATCACCAGAACGTCAAGAGTCATACCCTACCGGTGCGATCTCTCAAGTGCCCTCAGTCCAAAAAATTATCAAAATTTGACAGAGTGTTTCTTTAAATCTAGAGCACATATGGTCAATTTGTTCAAACTTATGGGGTTGCGTGAGGCTCCTCTACAATGGCCGATATTGGTTTTTGATGACTCAGAGCCATTTCAATTGGTAGCATTTTTTTGCCTGCTGTAAAAACTGTCAGTTGCATGTAATGCAAAGTTGTAGGATTGGCTAGAATTGATTTGGTTCATCATGTACACAAACCGACATTGTGAGCACATCCAAGTGGGTAGGTTTATACTAGGCATACTCTTTTCATGCATCCCAATGCGTCAGAACATCGAGAGTCATACCCTAACGGTGCGATCTTTCAAGTGCCCCGAGTCCAAAAAATTGTCAAAATTTGACGGGTTGGTTCTTCGAATCCAGAGTACATATGGTCAATCCATTTGAACTTGTGGGGTTGTGTGAGGCTCCTCTAAAGTGGCCTATCTCAGTTTTTTACGACTTGGAGCCATTTTCAATTGGCAGCATTTATTCGCCTGCTGCAAAAACCATCAGTTGCATGCAATGCAAAGTTGCAGGATTGGCTAGAATTGATTCGGCTTATCGTGTGCACAAACTAACATCACGAGCACATCCAGGTTGGCAGGTTTACACCAGACATGCCCCTTTCATGCATTCCAATGCGTCAGAACATTGAGAGTCATACCCTGCCAGTGCGATCTCTCAAGTGCCCCAAGTCCAAAAAATTGTCAAAATTTGGCAGACTGTTTCTTCAAATCCAGAGCACATATGGTCAATCCATTTGAATTTATGGGGTCATGTGAGGCTCCTCTAAAATGGCCTATCTCAGCTTTTTATGACTTGGAGCCATTTTCAATTGGCAGCATTTATTCGCCTGCTGCAAAAACCATCAGTTGCATGCAATGCAAAGTTGCAAGGTTAGCTAGAATTGATTTGGCTCTCATGTGCACAAACCGACGTCACAAGCATGCTCGGGTGGGCAATTTTACACTAGGCATGCCCCTTTCGTGCATCCCAATGCGTCGAAATGTCAAGAGTCATACCCTACCGATGCGATCTCTCAAGTGCCCCGAGTCCAAAAAATTGTCAAAATTTGACAAATTGTTTCTTCAAATCTAGAGCACATATGGTCAATCCAATTGATCTTGTGGGGTCGCATGAGACTCCTTTACAATGACCTATCTCATTTTTTGACGACTCAGAGCCATTTTCAATTGGTAGTATTTATTTGCCTACTGAAAAAACCGTCAGTTGGATGCAATGCAAAGTTGCAGGATTGGCTAGAATCGATTCAGCTCGTCGTGTGCACAAACTGATGTCATGAGCATGTCTAGGTGGGCAGGTTTACACTAGGAATGCTCCTATCATGCATCCCAATGTTGGCAAATGCACACTCCAATGAAAAATTGTAGGTGATTGAAGGTTTTGTCATTGATGGCAATCTTGCAATCATATGATATTGGCATCAGCACTAAAAGACTCTACACCAGCAGTGAAAGGAAAGATATCGGCACCTTGGCTGACTTTAATTTTATTTAAAATGTATTTTTTATTTAATTGTAAAATCATTGTAAGCCGACATGGTGAGTTGTAATATGACTCATATATGTATGAGATCATTATAGATCATTTTTGTAAATAGAGAAGTAGATGGTAGATGTGAAATATATAGAAGGTAGTAGACCTAATATGCCAATTATTAGGACAAGGGTTTATGTATGAAGCAGAGCTTAAGTTGGTACTGAATCTGGCATAGAAGATGCTAATCTAAAGCAGTACAAGACATTGGATTCACATGATCCAATTTTGTAAGTCAGTGTGACTTCTTTTTGTAACTGAGCAGTGAGCTTTACGCACTTGGCCTTCCTGCATGTGCAGGCCCCTATTATAAGAGTAATATTCCCTTATTGGCCAGTAAGTGAATATTGTGGGCCACAAATCCAACTGAGGTTTTTCCCACACTGGGTTTCCTCGTTAAAATACTGTGTTATGGTGTGCTTCTCATGTTGTTGGTATTATTCTTATTTACTACATTATTTTTGGTTTACCGATACACAATTTTGATATGCTTTTCATGTTATATATTAAGAACATTTAGAAACCAGTTAGATACTGATTCACCCCCCCCCCTCTCAGTATCTTTGGGAATCCTAACAATTGGTATCAGAGCTTGGTCCTCTCTTTTCAAAAGCCTAATAGCTTGAGGAAGATCTTGACACTAGTAGAGATGGAAAGCTTGAGGGAGCAATTGGAAACTCCTCTTTTAGACTATGATGCAGAAAAGTTGAAGAATATCAAACTTGAAGATGATCTAAAGGCTGCATAGGATATTATTCAAGGACTTCAAGAAAATTTCACCATAGAAAGGAATAAGAGGAGAGAACTTTATGAAAAGATGCAAAAAGATGAAGATGAAAAAGACACTCTTAATGATTTGGTGAACAAGCTGAGACAAGAGAATAGTACAATGCAAAATGAGATGCAAGATATGACTATGAGATTTTGTAAAGAAACTAAAAATTGAAAGAAGAATGAAGAAGACTTGGTTAAAAGATTAAATGATGCTGAAAATGAAAATCTAAGACTCAATCATGATAATGATATGTTGAAGACAAATTTTTTACACATACAAAATGATACAAATGAACTCATGAGACAGAAAGGAATCTTGGAAGGTGAACTAGTTGCTGCAATACAACACAAAGAAAAATTCAAGAAAAGTTCAGAGGAACTGAATGAGATGCTGAAGAATCAGAAACCAAATGGTGATACAAATGGTCTTGGCTTTGAAACTGGTGAAAGCTCCGATACTGCAAACAAACATGATCACAGCAAACCGGTAAGACAACCTACTGCTTACAAATTTAATGGGAAATGCTTTAATTGTAACATGTATGGTCATAGAGTAAATGAGTGTAGATCTAGAAACTATCAGAACACTAATCCACCCACCGGCCAATGTTCTAAATGCAACAAAGTTGGACATAATTCAGAAAACTGCAGAATGAATGTAATATGTTATGTTTGTGGAAGATTTGGACATCTATCTAATCAATGCAAGACACACACCAGCATAGGATATGGAAAAGCAATTTAGAAAAACAATGTGACTTGTTATTCTTGTAACAAGACTGGACATATCGCAAAATTATGTAGAAGAAAGTCTCCACCGATAAACAATAAAGGTTCGAGTTTAAAAGGTAAAGAAAATGCTGAAGAGGTAAAGAAAGAATTCTCAAAACAATGGATCAGAAAGTCAGATCAGAATGTTGATGGGAATACTCCTCCACTGGCAGAACAGAGTAACACTCCACCGGCATGAGACTCTTCATCTAACTGAAGGAAAATCCTTTGGGGGTTTAGCAACTAATTGTAAAACATGATATTATTCCCTCGGTTGATGGTAAGAAGTTGAAATTACTTCTATACCGGTAGAAGAGTTAAGTTGTGACTTAACCGGCAAGCATCAAATGTGGTAGTTGAAGAAAATAACATTATAAAGCTACTGTTTTGGCTCCATTTTCATTCACTGAGCATTCAAACTTTCAAGAGCGCGAAAATTCTTGAGCGAAGGCATCCTTAGCGAAGCAATTCATCAAGAAATCATTCCTTAAGGTAGATAAAGGTATTTGTAGCAATGACTTCTTCATCCACTCCTGAATTTATTGCAAACCCTATTGTTGTTGAGTTAGTTAAGCGCCCTAGACCCATCTTTAAGCTAGTTCCCGAAATTGCTAAGAAAGATGATAGAGTAGGTGCATTCTCTCAAATCCATAAGGGAGTAGTATATGTTGAAGACCCTAGAATGTATATACATTGTCATATAGAGGAATTAGGTGATGACAAGATTAAAAACATGTATAAATCTATGATTTGTGATGAATCTAGAAATGTCAAACCTGAACATAAGATAGTAGAAACCGTAGGTTTCCCTAAAATCCTCAGTATCCCAGATTTTCCCAAGGACATTATAAGAATGGTGCTAAGCAGAGTTCATGGTGATTTTTTCTGGTTGGACTCAATTCATAAAATCACTAAGGAAGCTATCAAAGTTGTAACAAGGTTGCCCTCCACTAGTAATAGACCTGACAAAACCAAGAGAGTCTCAAATGACACAGTGATAGACCTAACTGGTGCAACATTTGATAAAAGGTCTCTAAGGGTAAATGATGTAACAGATATAAATGTCAAATTTATCAATATGATCTTAGGCTACAAAGCTATGCATGCAAATAGGTTAAACTCAGTTTCTAGCCTATCTATTAAAAGTTCTTATGATATGGTCAATAATAATGCAAGAATAGATGTATGCGAATAGCTTAAAGATGAGCTGATAGATAATTTGGGGAAGATAAAGAAAGACAAGAAGGGAACATTCAGATTTGGAAACTTACTTGTTTGTCTGATGTTGTACATAACCAAACAAGTACCTGGTATTGGTGTTAGAAATTTTGGTTTTGACATACTGATAGGAAGACAACTGTTGGATTTACTAAACAACATGGGAGAAAATAGGGAAAAGAACCTAAATGAGTACTTTCAAGCACTGAAGGCTCAAATGAAAACTAGAGTTAGACTGTCACAAACAATTGTAGACAAGTATAAGGATGAAATCTATTTCGTAATAAAGGAAGATGAAATCTGGATGGAGGCAGTTGTTCCTGGAATTCTCTGGGTAACTGAAATGGGATATGAGATAGATGACAACATCATAGAAACTTATGCAAAAGCCCTCCTAGAAGCTCCAAAGGAACCGAAAGAGAAAGTTTTTGGTAGTGCAAAAACAATTGAGAGTGAGATTCAATCTAGAAAAAGGGTTAAGAAAGTTGAAGCAATTGTAAGAAAAGGTACCCGACAAGCAAAAGCAATTAAGGAAGATGTGTTAAAACAAACTGGTATTAAGGAGAGTGAACTAGAAGAACTTCAACCAGAAACCCATCAAACACTGGTTGGAACCTCTTTTGAAAGTGACATACTAGTAGTATTTAAAAGGGTTGAAAGGAAAAGAAAACCTTCACCGGTACCGTCACCTTCTCCTAGAAAAACAAGATAGAAGCAACTGGCAGTAAGGCCATCGACAAAGAAGATGACTCCTAAGAAGAAGAAGGTTAAACAGACTATTGCTCCTCTAGATAGACTATTGAATGAAATTATAGAGGATGGAAAATTGAAAAACATCAACAAACTGTATGACACTCTATCCGCAGATGACAGAGAAAAGGTAGAGAACTGTGTAATTCTACACCTAGAAATCTTCAAGAAATTTTTAATGCAAATTGTTCATGAGATACCAGCTGATCTGTATAGGAGATTGGAAGCTAGAAGGCTAGCTATTGTTGAGCTAGATAAGAAAATTAAGGTTGAGAGATTACTTGCAGTGCATCCTATTAACTCACCTGAAGAGATAGATCAATTAATCTCTGAGGCTAACCGGTCAGTATTTTCAACTGCTCACCGGCATGTAGCACTAATGGCAGGAAGAGTGAATGAGGTAACAGAAGAAATAGAAGATGCATGGGATATATTTTTGGTAGAGAAGGAGAAATAGGAAGAGTATCGAAGCCCCAAACCCATCAAGGTATATCAAAAGGATAAAGGAAAAGGTAAGGTTGGTGGACCACCTAGTATAAAGGTAACTAATAACTTATCCCCACCTCCTTTAGATACTCCATCGGTAGACACTACAGAAAATCAACCGGCTACTGAGAGTATGGAGACTCCATTAGAGGATACAAATCCTAAGTCTAAAATTTTGTACACTTTAAATATAGATACCCAAAAGGTAAACATTATGGTTGACCATGCAACCACTGAGGTTAAAGAGAAAAATGTGACTGCTGAGTCATTGGCTATAGAAATTGAGATGAACATAGAAAAACCTACACAAGGAGAGCAACCGACAGAGGATACCACTGTGAAATCGGCAAGAGAACCGGCAAGGGATAGTACTGAGACACAAACAGAGAAACCTAAACTGATATAGGTTGAAGCACAGGTGCAAACAGAGACAATGCCATCGGTACAAAATGAGAAGCCCAAACCTTTGCTAATAGAGATGCAAACACAAACAAACCTACCAGAGGTCGAATCAAGCAAGGTAATTACTACAACCGGTTGTATGGCTATTGTAAAAATGGTTGGACAAACATCTGGTACAGGTATGGAAGAATTCAGACCTACAAATGTAACAAAGGTCCTATTAGATTCAATAAAGAACATCACTGAATGCAATGCACAAGCCTATAAGGCTATTGATGACACAATACCAATTCTTAAATTGATAGCACCAAAGTGCAGTGTTGAGAATAAAGATTCTTTAGGTCAACTAGACACATTGTCTAAGTTCATAACTAGCAACATATTGATTGTTGATCAAATAAATGAGGATACATTTAAGGAAAGAATGATAAAAGAAAAAGGAAAATTCTTTGAGGAAACTATAAAGAAGAATAAAGAGAAGATGGAAAAATTATTATCGGAACTTGGAGAAACAATTCTTGACTTCAAGAAACTATACAGGGACACTTGTAAAACAAATATCTTAACAGAGGATCTTGACAAGGAAATAAACAAAGCACAAGAGAAGATAAATGACATTGCTAACAATCTGATAGGTGCATCAGATTCATTTTTGGAGTTAGAAAAGAAGATTGCAGAGCAAGAAGAGAGTATCAAGAAACTGGAAAATGACAAACAAAGGATAATGGACAAGGCAAAGGACTTAAAATGCAGACTTGGTACAAGACTAGAGTATCTTATTTCTTTGAGAAAAGAAATATCTAAGGCTCTGGTTCCCAGACTGAAGACACTGGAAGAGAAAATGCACATACTCACTGGTACAGTGCAGAGAACACAAGAGGCAATAAAAGATAGCAAAACATTCAATGACGACATAAATTTAGTTTTGACATATATCTTTTAGATTGTAACCCACCCGTTACAAGAATCCAGGTAGGACTCCATTGACAACTAATGGCAACCTTTGTCATTGATGTCAAAGGGGGAGTAGTGGGATGAGAAAAATGGTCAGAAGAAAGGACATCATCAGCTAAGGGGGAGCATACAGTTTTGGTAAGATAATTTTGGTAGACTTTTTTTTGGATATCAGTTTGGACGACACTTTTTGGATTTTTCTCATGAGTGTTGCCATCAATGCCAAAGGGGGATATTGTTGGCAAATGCACATTCCAATGAGAAATTGTAAATTAATTTTTAGTTAGAATTACTTAAATTTAGTTGTGCTGATAAGTTGGCTTGAAACGTGACACAATTTTGTGCTTTTACCCTTGCATACTTCCTACCACGCCTTTGAAATAGACTATGAGGAAGATGGAGCTCTAATATTGAATAAAGGAGCCCTTAGGAGCTTATCTTCCCACATCACAGTTTGCCATTTCCTTTGAATCGAGGCTTGACTTTAATACAAAAAAGAACCAAGATTTTCCATGGTTCATCTCCATTAATTGCTCAAATTATCCATTTTTTTCTAAACAATCTCCTTGGGTTTTGGGATCCAAAATTCCCAACCCACCTTTAGCCTTATTGATGCAAGAGCATCCCTGGTCTATGAGCGATCCTGTATTAACCAAAAATATTTTCTTTCAATTTTCTTCAGCTCAGTATTGTAGTTTATGTGTTCTTTTAGTGTGTTCTAGTAGCTAGTTATTTTTTGTTGCGGATCAAATTTTTGGTTTCTAGGATTTCTTTTGTTCATCATTCCATATTTTTAGTCCATTTGGATTCTTTTCCGGTGAGCTATCACTTTTGGATTGGCTGGCAGTTTTTTTTTCTGTTCCCGGAGCAGTTTTTGAGCTTAACGGCTAGATGGTGACTTCTTCTCATGCAGAGCGATTTCTTGGCTTGTGAATATATTTGGTGCCTTACTCAATTTTCTTGAGTCCTTGGCCAACCTTCCATTCAATCCATGCTTCTTGGTTATTCTTTTCTAGAGGATTTTCCTTTGACTCTTGAGGCTGACCTATTTGCACGTTTCATTTTCCTTTCTTGGTAAATGTAATCTTTTGTGGCCGACCTAGATATGTTCCGGATGGTATATATATTGTTGTATGTGATCCTGAGGAGGTAATGGGGAAGAATAAGAAGATCTAGTTTCCTATCATCGTAATTCAGATACCTCTTGGAGGTCCGAAAGGATGTAATCTGGCATTTAGTATGTAATTGAGCATGTTAGCCTGCATGCAACCAGATGATTATTTGATGATTTTTAATTAATATATGACAATGTGGATGACTGATTTTGCATTTTCCCTATGTGTTGTTGTTGCTTCTATTGTGTTACTCTTGCTGCATGATCTTGTTTGTTCTCTTTGATGACCCATTAGATCATGGCTGCATCAAATGGTATCAAAGCTGGATGTGAACCTTGAGGCATTCCCTTGGGTGAACTGATCGCCAAGTTGAGGCAAGTTGCGAGTGTGTTTGATAGAACACCAAATGTGAGGTAATTGAAACCAATAGTTAGATCGTCGATTTGAGGCATGTGCATTGGAGCAAAAGAGAGGATGTCACCAAGAAAGATGAACCCTCGGAGGGTAGAACAGATGAAGGAGGATTTCAAGAATGAGATGCCGAATGAGATCTGTAATGTGTTGGCTAGTTTACAGAGGAATCCAGAATCTGAGGATGAGTATGAAGAAGTTGGAGAAGAGCTTGCAAAAGCAAAAGGACCAAAAGATGAAAGAGAAGAAATATTTCTAAAATCAGTGGTGCAAGTAAGTAAAGTTCATAAAGTGGAGGTTTTGAACTTTCCAAGACACTGAATCCAAAAGATCTAATTGATTGGATTGAAGATTTGGAGGACTACTTCTACTTTGAGAATATTAAGGACCCACAGAGAGTCTGATTGGCACAAACTAAATTGAAAGGGTATGTTGCTTTATGCTAGAAAGAGTTGCAGAGAGATATAGTGGACTATGGTGAAATGGAGATCACCCAGTGGAGGTAGATGGTAATGAGATTAAAGGCTAAGTTCATTCCGAAAGACTATGAGATGGATCTATTCAAGAAGTTACAGAACTTGAAGTAGAAAGACCTGAGTGTGAATCAGTATACCGAAGAATTTTACAAGGTGATGATAAGATCCTGACATAGAGAGATGGGTAGGGAGAAGGTGGACAGATGCATAAATGAACTCTGATTTGACATCTAGGACAAGATGAGTATGATGAAGATTTCCACAACTGAGGAGGCTTACCAGTATGCTTTGAAGGATGAGGAGAAAGCGAAAAGAAGACAACAGGATAACCCTAGAGGAAGGGAGAGATATAAAGGGCAGATGAGTGGCAGTACAAAAAAATAGAATGTTGAAGAAGAATCAAAACCTAAGTGGAGTAAAGAATCAGATTAGAAGACACAAAGAAAAGGGTGTGGCAGTAGCAGCAGAGAATTTTTGGGTAGATATTTCAAGTGTGGAGAAACCAAACATAGATCTTTTGAGTGCAAACAAGGGATGGCAAGAAATTGTGTGGAAAATGAAGATGAGGAAGTTAGAGTTATCGATGAAAAAGTGTTAGAACCAGAGCAGGGAGAATCCCTTTTGTTTAGAAGAATCTTGATGGAGCAGAGTAGTGAAGATACTGGATCTACTCAGAGGAAGAATTTTTTCAGGACTGTGTGTAAATTAGGAGTTAAGTATTATAAAGTTATTGTGGATAGTGGAAGTAATGATAATTTGGTATCTGAGGAGATGGCAGAGAAGCTTGGTTTGAAGAGGCTTAAGAAACTTTGTCCTTACAAGGTAATTTGGTTGCAATATGATCAGAAGATAGAAGTGGAAGAGTAGTGTTTGGTGAATTTTAAATATAGAACCTTTTAGGGATGAGGTCTTATGTGATGTCTTGTTTATGAGTGCTTGTCATGTTTTGTTGAGAAGACCTTGGCAGTTTGATAGAGGAGATATCTATGACTATAAAAGGAACCTAATCACTATTGAGAAGGGTGGGAAAAAGTTCACATTGGCTTCTTTGAGGGAGGAAGAGAAGGAAGTGAGGAATTTGGGGCTTGAAAAAAGTTGCAGTGTTAAGAAGCAAATTGCAGAGGGTACACCGGATGAGGACATGAACCTATAGAAGGATCTAGTAGATAAGTTTGATAGTAAGGAGAAATTAGGTGGCTAATTGAGTGAGACCTTGTGCCAGAATCAGAGTTGCAGATGAAACAGAGCATTGGTCAGCGATAGTGTGCGGGTCTAAATCAAGGAAAGAGAAATAAAGAGAAACATGAGTTAGGGAATCTGGTTGAGGTTCTAGAGGAGGTAGGGAAGAGGCTTGTAGACAAAGAAGATGTTTGCATAAAAAATGAGCACAGAGCCTATATTCCAAATCCTTTTCAATGTTCATGAGTTTCCTCTCATGGAACATCTCTTTCTACCTGGGGTTTTTGATGTAGGAGCATCCCCGATCTATGAGCAATCTTGCACCAACTACAAATATTTCCTTCCAGTTTTGTTCAACTCAGTATTGTAGTTTTTATGTTATGGTAGCTAGTTATTTTTCATTGCAGATCATATTTTTTATTTCTAGGCTTTCTTTTGTTCATCATTCTAAATTTTTAGTCCATTTGGCTTCTTTTCTGGTGAGTTATCGCTTCCGGATTGGTTGGAATTTCTTTTTGTTCCCGAACCAATTTTTGAGCTTAGCGGCTAGTTGCTAACTTCTTCTCATGTAGAGCAATTTCTTGTCTTGCAGATCTATTTGGTTCCTTGCTCGATGTTCTTGAGCCCTTGGTCAACCTTTTGTTTGATATGTGCTTCTTGGTTATTCTTTTCCAAAGGATTTTCCTTTCATTCTTGGGGCTGACCTATTTGCACATTTCATTTTCCTTTCTAGGTAAATGTAATCTTTTGTGGTTGACCTAGATATGTACAGGATGGTATATGATAACTCAAATGATGAATAATGAGTACAAAACCGGTACTGAGACGGGGGCGTGAACCAGTACGGACAAAACAAAACTCTTCCCTGAATCGGTTAGACTGTAGACACTGTACTTTAATAGGCAAACAGTAACACCGGTCTGAAACAAAGTACAACCGGTAAAGCTAAGAGTGATTGAGACAATCAGTAACCGGTTAATCACTTAGCATACCACTCAACCTAATACAATACTTCCATTTCACCCTCTTGCATTAACAATTAGTCTATCATTAGAAATACACTAACAACTAGTTCAACATGATTTACCTTCAGACACAAAACACTAAACCATCACAAGAAAAACACCACACATGACACACAAATTTTTCACATGGAAACCCAATTAGGAAAAACCACGGTGGGGATGAATACCCACAAGTTGTTTTTGAACTCTTTAGAAGTCCGCTCGGTTAGAATCCTTGTCCGGTTAAAGACAATACAATAGGTTCTGCTAGGAACCGATCCCGCTAGGGATCACCCGATTAAGGGATGGCTAAAAGACCCAGTTAAGGGTTAAACCCTGTTAAAGGTTACCTTGTTAGAGGAATTTTTTGAACTCAATGACTTTGAGTCACCCTGTTAAAGGATTTTACAGCAAGCCGGTTAAAGCTACCCTATTAAGGGATTTTCCAACTGTTGAAGTGGTTAGAGATCAACAGGTATTACAATGATCTGGTAATAGCACTCAATGCCAATGCAGATCCACTTTAGCTCCTCTTTACCTTCTGCACTCACACTTTGCAGGTATCACTTCTCTCCTCTAGTCTGGCAAGAATCACGTATCTCTTCACTTCGATACACACACACAACTTTTGCCAACAACCTCAAAAAGAAACACAACATTGACCTTATAGGAAACAGATAGGTCGGGAGCAAAAACCCTAAACCCTAAACATTTTAGGTTAATCAATTCAAATGGTTCAATCCTGACTGTTCAACATACCATATTGAATGCAACAGTCTTGAGCATATCTCAAGACATTCTCCATCATTCATTCTTCACCGCTTTCATGGTGGCTTGTAACCCATCACATGCTCTCCACCATTTATAGAGACTTCGCACATTCCCGAGGTGGACAGGATCAATCTCCTTCACACCAGATCCTTCATGCGCTCAAGCTGACTTGGCAACACAATCTGATCTTCTTTACAATGCTAACTCATCACACAATGTCATCGGATGAGTTGCACAGGCTTGTAACACTTCAACTGGAAACCCTGAAGTTGAGACTACTAACCACTAGTCATGCAAAGCTTCCATATACCGGTTCTCATACCAATATACCGGTTCTCTTACTAGTTGCTAATACCAGTTTACCTCTTTAGCATACTGACATCAATGACAACATACAATATCATTATATCACCATATCGGTTCACATATGCCAACAATCTCCCCCTTTGGCATTGATGGCAATATACAAAGATATCTGACTGCTTCACACCTTCTCCCCCAATACTATAGATATCTTCTCTGCTTCACATCTTCTCCCCCTATGGAGTAGCATCCTTCAACACATCAATCTTGGAAAGATTTGAAAATGCAATACCTGAGTGATGTGGAGCACACACCACTAGTTTACCTCTTGAAGGGGCAGTACCCCTAATTCACCTCTCAAATAGGTAAGTGTAGCCTTGGGTAGAGGCTTGGTGAATATGTCTGCTAATTGCTCCTCACTGGAAACATGTTCCAGTACAATCTCTTTGTTCTGAACCTTTTCCCTCAAGAAATGATACTTGAGCTCAAAGTTCTTGGTTCTAGCATGCAACACCGGATTTTTTTAAATATTGATAGCACTTGTATTATCACAGAATATACTTACTGGTTCAGATATAGGAACTTTGAAGCCATCTAGTACATGCTTCATCCAAATTGTCTGGGTGTAGTTCATAAATGTTGCAACATACTCCGCTTCTGCTGTAGACTAAGAGATACAACTGTACTTCTTACTCATCCATGAGACTAGTCTACCACCAAGAAAGAATGCACCATTGGTTGTGCTCTTCTGGTCGTCCACATTACCAGCCCAATCAGCATCTGTGAACACTTTCAAGTTGAAATCATTACTATATGGATACCACAGTCCATAATCAATAGTTCCCTTCAGATACCTAAGAATCCACTTGACTACAACCAAGTGGGATTCTCTTGGACTTTTCTAGAACCTCGCAATAATGCCCATAGCATGTGCAATGTCCGATCTGCTATGCACTACATAATGCAACTTACCAATCATTGATCAGTATTCCTTCTCATTAACCAACGCTGAGTCATTCTCTTTTGACAGTTTACAACCGGTCACCATTGGTGTACCAACCGGTTTGCTATCTTCCATGCCAAATCTCTTCAACACCTCTTTGACATACTTGGACTGAGTGATGAAGATTCCATCTTTCATTTGCTGAATCTGCAGTCCAATGAAGAAATTGATCTCCCCTATGAGTGACATCTCAAAATCCTTTTTCATCTCATCTACAAAGTCATGACTCATCTTGTCATCTCCACCAAATATTATGTCATCAACAAATACTTCACAAATCAAAATCTAGTCTCCTTCTGATTTCAAGTAGATATTGCTATCTTCGCTAGTTCTCTCAAATCCAATCTTCACAAGATGGGAGTGCAGGCAATCATACCATGCTCTAGGTGCCTGTTTTAGACCATATAAGGCTTTATGTAGCCTACACACCATGTCACTATCTTCAGATAGGGAAAACCCATCTGGTTGCTCTATGTACACCTCCTCTTCAAGTACACCATTTAGGAATGTATATTTTATGTCCATTTGATATACTTTGAATCCTTTAAAAGCTGCATATGCAAGAAGCATACGAACTCCTTCCAATCTAGCTACAGGAGAAAAATTTTCTCCATAGTCTTCTCCTTCTTCCTGTGCATATCCTTTACACACCAGTCTGGCTTTGTTTCTAATCACTATGCCATCCTCATTCAGCTTATTTCTGAAAACCCGTTTGGTGCCAATGACATTTTTATGCTCCGGTCTGGGTACCAAAGACCATGTACCATTTTTCTCTATCTGGTCAAGTTCCTCTTCCATTGCCTTGATCCAGTCTTCATCTTTATGTGCCTCTTTAAATGATTTAGGCTCAAATTCAGAGATCATACATGAGTTTTCTCTAACCTTTCTTCTTGTAAGGATTCCTGCATCCTTATCTCCTATGATCTTCTTTGGATCATGATTCAGTTTGACATACTAAGGAATGATCTTGACTGATTCCTCCTGTTTTTCCTCTCCATCCTCATCTTCATTGGCATCAACATCTACCGGTGTAGGAGCACAATTACTGGTACTGGGTTGGTTTGCAACCGGTTCCCAGAAGGTCACAACCAGTTCATCTCCTACTTGCTCACTATCGGTTTCCTTAGGTTTCTTAGAGGTTTCATCAACTCTAACATTCATGCTTTCAACAATTTTTTGAGTCCTATTGTTGAAACATTTGAGAGTTTTACACTTGGTGGAATATCCTAGAAATATTCCCTCATCACATTTTGCCTCAAACTTGTTCAAATGTTCACTCCTCTTTATATAGAATTTGCTACCAAACACTTTGAAGTAGCTAACCACTGGTATCTTTTCAGTCCAATACTCATAAGGAGTCTTATCCTTACCCTTTTTGATGAGTACCCGGTTCATTGTGTAGACTGCAGTGCTGACCGCTTCCCTCCAAAAGGTGTGAGCAACCTTCCCTTGGATCAACATGGTTCTAGTTGCTTCAACCATAGTCCGATTGTTCCTCTCTACTAGGCCATTCTGCTGTGGAGTCTGGGGGGCAGACAGTTGCCTCTTGATGCCATTTTCTTCACAATATTTGTTGAATTCACCGAAAGTGAATTCCCCTCCTTGATCAGTTCTAAGGCACTTGATTCTTTTACCACTTTCTTTCTCTACCAGTGCTCTGAAAGCTTTGAACTTTCCAAAGTCTTTAGACTTGTCCTTCAAGAATGTGACCCACATCATTCTTGAGCAATCATCAGTCAGAATCATAAAATACCTATCTCCCTGCACACTCCTAGTTTTCATAGGACCACACAAGTCAGTATGCACAAGATCAAGTAAATTGTCTGGAGTGAAGGATTTACCTTTGAAGGTTGAGGAAGACATTTTCCCCAATTAACACTCTCTGCACAAGGTATTTTCCGGTTTGCTTAGCAAGGGCAATCCTCTAACTGCCTTAATCTTACTGGCTTTCACAATATTGTCAAAGTTTACATGGCAGAGTCTCCTATGCCATATCCATCTATCATCAAACTTAGCCATAAGACATGTACTGATATTTGCATTCAGCTGAAATAGATTGCCTTTGGTCTACATACCGGTGGCCATCAGTTCACCATTTTATCCTTTGATTTTGCATACACCATTTTTGAATTACAGAGTGAGTCCACTATCATTTAGCTGGAAAAACACTCAATAGGTTGTGTCTGAGACCTTCCACCCAATACACATTGTCAACACTGCTCTTTCCATTTAGAGAGATGGACCCTCTATCTTTGACCATACAAGGTGCATCATTGCCAAAATGAACCACACCACCATCATACTCTTCTAGAGATAGGAACTTTCTCCAGTCACCAGTCATATGGTGAGAACAACCACTGTCAATAATCCACTCATTGGAATTATCAAAGTGGGAGACAAGAGCCTTCTTGTCTGACACATCTTCTTTGACTACAACAAATACAATATCTTCATTTTCTTCATCTTCAGATTCCTCATCTGTGACACCTTCATCAACTGCTACAAACTAGTTTCTCTGGTTTCCTCCTTTGAACTTCTTGAACCTTTTCGGTTTGTCCTTGTTATCACCATTAGGACAATTTATAGCAAGGTGTCCAATTCGGTTACAAGAAAAGCATTTCAAAGGGAGCTTACCTTTGTATTTACCGATTCCCTTGGGAAGTCTCTTAGCAAGAAGAGCTTCAAACTCCATAAGGATTTCCTCATCATCCATTTCTCTACTTTGCCTTGGTTCATAGTTGGTACTAGCTTATTTTCCTTTTCTAGAAGGTGCAGCAGATGCCCTAAAAGTTGACTTAGTCTTCTCAATACTACCATCATAATTATTTAACTCATAGGCAGTCAACTTTGCAATGATGGAGTATAGAGATACCTTTGTCTTGTCTATTGATCTCAACTCCTGAATAGCAGCAACCCTTATTGCATAGACTGGTAATAAAGATCTCAAGACTTTGCTTACAACAATGGAGTCATCTCTTTTGCCTCCTGCACTCTTGATGTCTCCAACAACGATTTTGATTCTTATTCCATATTGTTGAATGGACTCTCCTTCAACCATCCGTATGTCTTCAAACTTTCCCCTAAGGCTCTCTTCCTTAGCTTGTTTCACATGCTCATCACCGCCATAGATATTCTCTAGAGAATCCCATACTTCTTTGGGATTTTCTTTATCCTGAACATCAATAAATTCAATGTTAGATAGGTTGCTGATTAGGGCTTCCATGGCTTGCCCATTCTTTTGAATCTCTCTCCTTTGATCATCAGTGAGAGTACCGGTAGGGATAGCATAAGCATTCTCAACATAGCTTGAGTGTTGAGCACCCATGCTTCTGATGTAAATCTTCATTCTATCCTTCCATATTTTGAAGTTGTCTCTGTTGAATTTTGGACCTTCCCTCTTCATCATTAGATTAGGATCTTTTCCCAAGTGGTTAAGCTTATAGCACAGAGGACCTAGAAGATGCTTTGATACCAATTGATAACTCAAATGATGAATAATGAGTACCAAACTGGTACTGAGAGGGGGGGGTGAATCAATGCAGACAAAAAAAAGCTCTTCCCTGAACCGGTTAGACTGCAGACACTGCACTTTAACAGGCAAACAGTAACACCAGTCTGAAATAGAGTACAACCGATAAAGCTAAGAGTGACTGAGACAATCAGTAACCGATTAATCACTTAGCATACCACTCAACCTAATACAATACTTCCATTTCACCCTCTTGCATTAACAATTAGTCTATCATTAGAAATACACTAACAACTAGTTCAACATGATTTATGTTTAGACACAAAACACTAAACCATCACAAGAAAAACACCACACATGACACACAAATTTTTCACGTGGAAACCCAACTGGGAAAAACCACAGTGGGGATGAATACCCACAAGTTGTTTTTGAACTCTTTAGAAGTCCGCTCTATTAGAATCCTTATCCGGTTAAAGACAGTACAATGGGTTCTACTAGGAACCAGTCCTGCTAGGGATCACCGGGTTAAGGGATGGCTAAAAGACCCAATTAAGGGTTAAACCCTGTTAAAGGTTACCTTGTTAGAGGATTTTTTTGAACTCAATGCCTTTGAGTCACCCTGTTAAAGGATTTTACAGCAAGCCGGTTAAAGCTACCCTGTTAAGGGATTTTCCAACTGTTGAAGTGGTTAGAGATCAACAGGTATTACAATGATCTGCTAATAGCACTCAATGCCAATGCAGATCCACTTTAGCTCCTCTTCACCTTCTGCACTCACACTCAGCAGATATCACTTCTCTCCTCTCGTCTAGCAAGAATCACGTATCTCTTCACTTGGATACACACACACAACTTTTTCCAACAACCTCAAAAAGAAACACAACATCAACCTTATAGGAAACAAACAAGTCGGTAGCAAAAACCCTAAACCCTAAACATTTTATGTTAATCAATTCAAACGGTTTAATCCTGACCGTTGAACATACCATATTGAATGCAGTAGTCTTGAGAATATCTCAAGACATTCTTCATCGTTCATTCTTCACCGCTTTCATGGCGCCTTGTAACCCATCATGTGCTCTCCACCATTTATAGAGACTTCGCACATTCCTGAGGTGGACAGGATCAATCTCCTTCACGCTAGATCCTTCACGTGCTCAAGCTGACGTGGCAACATGATCTGATCTTCTTTACAATGGTAACTAATCACACAATGTCATCGATTGAGTCACATAGGCTTGTAACACTTCAACCGAAAACCCTAAAGTTGAGACTACCAATCGGTAGTCATGCAAAGCTTCCATATACCAGTTCTCATACCAATATACCAGTTCTCTTACCAGTTGCTAATACTGGTTTACCTCTTCAGCATATTGACATCAATGACAACATACAATATCATTATATCACCATACCGGTTCACATATGCCAACAATATATATATTGTTGTATGTGATCCTTAGGAGGTAAGGGGGAAGAATAAGAAGATCTAGTTTCTTGTCATCATAATTGGGATACCTCTTGGAGGTTTAGAATGATGTAATTTGGCATGTAGTATGTAATGCCCACCAAAATACCCTAAAGAAACTAAACAATAATATACAAATGGAGATAATTTTTTTCTTAATTAACATCTAATAACAACTAATGCAACATATAACATCTCCATATATTTACATTCGTTAACCAATTTACAAATACGAACATAAATCATTGCTCATTCATTAAATAATGCAAGCGGAAATAACACAACATCAATAATCTTTCTCTGGGGTACTTTAACACCATTACTTAATTCATTTCCACAAGAACATACTACACACACGATAGGTATATTTCACCTTCACTAATGCATCATATTCTAATTCTTTAACCATGAGATATGCAACCTACAACATTACTTATTCCTCATGATATGCATAATTTCCTTTCTATCAATGCATCTATGTGAATCATTCCCATTTACTAGATCCAGTTAACATCTTCTAACATATTCACTTAGTAATCTACGAATACTCCTCTTTCAAGATTATTTAACATTCTAACTAGCCTCTAAACATTCCATGAAATAATACAACTAACCCATAATGCAATTCCATTCTATTCTAACTATAATCCACTTTATTCCCATGATTCATAAGATCACATCTCTACAATAGTACAAATACAATATCCCTAAATTCCAATTTCCAACTACAATTCATCTTACAAATAAAAGTGCATTAAATACATTATGAGCATATCTCTTTCTACTACAAGATTCTATCTACTACATACAAAATATTACTTTACATACATTTCATCTTATCCATTACATGAATCTGCTACGAGGTACATCCATAGTACATCATGAAGAAAAATCCACATCCACGCAAGAAGAATCCAAGAGAACATCCCAATGGCTAGAAAGCACCAACCTCCCAGCCATGTGGAACCAAAGGAACCACCCTCCATGCTAGGAGATGACACAAGGTCACAACACATACTCTAAACCTAAGCTGACACCTATAACCAAGGAGACTAACCACATAAGGACTCTCAAGCAAGAACTCACACATAACAAGAATGAACTCCCACATTAGTGGGTGCTGGCTAAAATTCTTTTACAACCATTACATAAGAATTTCGTTACATAAATCACATCATTATTTAAATTATTGTTGCACTTATTATCCATGAACAATCTGAAGAAGCATTCTCATCCACGCAAGAAGAATCCAAAGACAGGAACATCCGAATGGTTTAAAAACACCAACCACTCGACCATGTGGAACCAAAGGAACCACCCCCCGTGCTAGCAAATGACACAAGGTCCCAACACACACTCTACATCTAGGCTGACACTTAAAACCAAGGAGACTAAACAAGACAAGGACACTCAAGAAAGAACCATCACAAGATAGCACAAATAGAAAACTCCCAGAGGCGCACAAATCAACATGACATCAATACATCTCAAGCAAAGGACACATGTAGGAGCAGAGTGTCATCACATGCTATCCTCCCCCATAATATTGCCAAAACACAACTCTTCATGGCATAACCCCGATAGACATGTGAAGCTTTTTCTACCCATGAGAGAATCAAGGGAGATTTGACTTACCGTCTTCACGGCCTTCTCATGCTTATCCTAAAACATCCTCCCTAGGAATCAGTCATGAGGCTCAAACTATTAATTATCTTGTTTAAATGAGTTCTAATTACCCATCCCAATTAATTCATTATCAATGTTATCACTTGTTTACAAATCATAGAAAACTCCAGTGTGCCCTGGTGGTCTAGACTTCATGCATCCTTACAAGGAACCTCATGCAAGCCTATCTCTCGTGACCCCGGTCATCACAAGGAAGCCCACTCCCCCTAACATGCTCCAAAACAACAATAGAAAAGAGGCTCCAATTCAAATTCCAAGAAGAGATCCATAACTTCATCATGCAGCCCAACAACACCCAAAACATACAAGGAAAAACCATAGCTAAAGAGCACAAAAGGGCTGAAATCCATTATAATGCAAAATGAGCCTCGATGTGGAAATATATATCAATAAAACATATCAAATTATGTTGTCTTCACAGCAATATCATCTTGTTGTCTCCACAACAATACTATCTTGCTGTCTCCACAACAATACCATTTTTCCATTGCAACATCTCAATATAAGAAAAGACTCAAATCTTCAACAATAAATAAGTCAAGAATGTTTTAGCATATAAAACATAAAACCACATCAAACTGATAAATAACAACAACTAGAAAATGTCTGCAAAAATCCCAAAAAGCCTCTAGAATGAAATGAAACTCAAAAATCCAAATCTGACTAGAAAACAGTGAAAAACACCAAGACAGGCAGGACAATGCTTTTGCATTGGAGTTTAGCGCTTTTGCATTGCAGGTTAGCGCCTATGTTTAATAGTTTAGCACCTGTGCAATTGAAGACAACGCTTTTGCCCAAAAGACAATGCAAATATCCTGAAGGACAGTGCAATTGCAGCGAAGGACAACGCAAATGCAATGAAGGACAATGCAAATACAACAAAGGACATTGCATATGCAAAATCAACAGTTTTGCATAAAAGGACCGAAAAAAACACAAAACTTTCGACAGAGATTGAAAATCAAACTTAAAACATTAAGCTTCAAAAAATATACGCATAGAGTCGCCCAAAACAATAGATTTAAAGGGCATAAATGAAATAAATAATAAACACTTAAAAACCAAGATTCAATTGAAACTCCATTCACGACACAAACTCAGAAAGACACCAGATAAAATCCAAAATATAAATATTTTCCAAAAACTATAGAATAAAGCCTTGCAACAAATTTATGCATTCACATATTTCCTTCCACACTATACAAACCATAGATATATTTTCCAAAGCTCACACAACAATTTGCAGACATAGAGCATACAGGAAAACTGTAAAACAAAATACAAAAAGAGGAATACATCTCCAACCTGCAACCCGTGTGATGGAAGAAGCTATGCATTGAAAGATAGAATCTCATATTAAATGAAAGATTAAGTAGGTTGCATATCATGAGTGTTAGGTATTGCTATGATGCACCTATGTGTGTATAATGATTAAGATTATGAGGTATTGATTTGGATGAAAGTAAATGCTTATTGCTTATGTAGGTAGATTAAGTAATGGCATTGAGATACCCTAGGGAGTTAGCAATAATGATTTATTGTATTCTGCTTGCGTAATTATTTGAATAGCTTGAGTGAATTATTCTATGTTCATAACACTTAAATGTTGTTGTGTACTCGTTGTATTGCTTAAGTGATGTTATGTGTTGTATTGTTAAAAAAAAAATTAAATTAGTGTGTATTTAGCTATATTTCTCTGGGGTATTTTGGCGGGCATTACATCGTATGTAACCGGACATGTTAGACTGCATGTAACCGGGTGATTTGAAATGAATATATGATAATGGAGATGGCTAATTTTGGATTTTCCCTATGTGTTGTTGTTTCTTTCGTTGTGTTATTCTTGTTGCATGATCTGGTTTGTTCTCTTTGAGGACCCATCGGATCATGGCTGTATCACTTATGTTGAATGTAATGCAACCATGAAGTGCATTTGAAACTAGCATTACCACTCCAATTAGACCATATAAATTGATGGACAATTTTGATAAGGTCATCATAGCCTTATTTAGAAGGCATCCAACATGATGAATAATAAACATGTGAGGCTAATAATATATGATTCATGAATTGCATCTTGTCTGCCATAGAAAGAAACTTGTTTTTTAAGTAAGTAACGTAACTATCATTTTATTAAGGAACCACCTACACATCTTAGAAAGAGATATACCTAGCCCAAAGTGAATGCCTTAGTAACATGAGATTTGACCATTCTTAATCTATTTCCATTATGAAGGAATCCAACGAGGAGCATTATCTATTTGTGTCATGAGAAATTCAATTTTATGATCGTCTAACTTAGATATATAAACATACTAGTTAAGGTTAAGGACATCCATCACATTTGAAATCTCAAAGAGTATGCTATCATTAGAAAAATGAGAGTTAATGACAACCACACTATTAGGAATAGAGATACCCTTGATTAAATTCATTTCATTGTACTTCTACAACAAGTATCCAAGAGCATCATCAACAAGGACATAAAGGAAAGGAGATAACAAACAACCTTGTCTTGTTGAGCATTGTAAGGGGAATGGATCAAACATCTCCATATTAACTATTAGCTAGGAATTCACATCTTTGAATAACATTGCAATATATTTACATAATTTGGGGCCAAACCCCAATCACTGCAATATTTTGAGAATGAAGGTCCAATGCATTCAATTGAAAGCTTTATTGAAATCCAGCTTAATGAAGATAGCATTTTGGCTTGATTGTTGAGCTCGTTCAATAGTTTCCCATGTGAGGATAAGATTATCAAGAATACACCTCCATCTAAGGAAACTTGTTAGTTCAAGTATGACAATATTTTAATACTTAACTAGCATCCTAACAATGGAACTAAATGTTGACAAGAAAAGTGTGTATTCATTGATAAGAGTTACAAATCCTAGAGTCTTGCATATTTTATGTATACCTTAATATTTACAATATAAGAATGATCAAATATTGAAAAATTAAATAAATAGAAAATATTTCTTTCAATATATTTAATATTTTTTGAAAGAAACTATATACAAATCTCAAACAATGACACAAAATTGATAAGATGACTTCTAAAAGATAAAAAATGACTGATAAGATGTAAATATTTGTATTTTTAATATATTTAGATACTTTTATTAATTCTAAATTAGAATTATATGATTGGACACAAATTATATAGAGAGATATTAAAGATATTGTATGTAGTGTTAGAGAAGATTGCTATGATTTTTTGGCATATGTAAGCAAAATTGAAATAAAGAACTAAAATAACATATTGACAAGTAGTGAGATATAGATACATGAAAAATATTTGTCTGATCTAATTTTTCTTTTAATTAATAACACAAAAATATATATATATATTTATATATATATATATATATATATATATATATATATATAACATTTATATCACTTCTAATTATTAATCTAAACACTTGAAAAATTTAATAAATATAAATGTAAAATTACTTTCAAATTTTTATTATTCAAAAACTGTCCAAATAAAAATAAAGAAATGTCCAATTTTTGTTCTTCAAGAGCTGTGAAATTTCTTATCGTGTTTGACCAACCACAACAATAACGTGTAGTAGTCGGAAAAGAAGACATCCATGATGACTAATTGTCAAACACGATTAAGTAGTCAATTAGCAGTCATTAATTAGCACGTTGTAGAAAATAATAATGTCTAGCCAAAACTAAAGCTTTCAAGAGTGTAATAAAGTTCAAAGTCTATTCAAATGTTGGAAATTTAACGAGTGCCGTGTAAGAAATATTTTGACAGCGAAATATTAATACATTGAACACCCTTCATTCAATTACTTCTACGAATTTTTCGGAAAAGGCTACCCCACAACTTTATATTGGTCTGATTGAGTAGTACAAACAGATTCCATTCAAGTTAATCTTTTGAGTGAGAAATCTCCAAGCGTCATGTGAAAATGTGGAAAATTTCCGAGCGTCATGTGAAAATGTTTTGAGTGAGAAATCTTCTTTGCCTACAAATTCATTGAATGTCGGAAAATGATGATTCAATTACTTGTACACTGTAAAAGACTTTGAACATCATTACTTCCGCATTGGAAAGGACTTGTTTGTCTAATAGAAATGTCACATCACGGTAATACAAAAATCTTCTTTCATATTACCTATCATATCATACGAATAAAAATAAATTATGTCCAATCATGTAATTTTAATTTAGTAAAGTGTCTGAAATTGAAAAATACATATATTTCACAAAATGACTTTGAAAATATTATAAACAAATATATACAAAATTACAAATATTTATAATTCTATAGATCACAAGCTTTATATTTGTTAGTTTTTAGAAATCACACTAGAAATCATATCTTACCAATTAATCAAGATAAGATGCAATGTATCCCAGGTCGATGCAAAGCAACCTCTTCTCCACCAATACCAGATAGAAAAGAAAGAACTTTAATTTAATGCCATCAGGATAAAAGGCTTTAATCAATACAGATAAATGGTATGCAATTGTATCTATTTGAAATGCATTACCCAAACAACGCAATCAATCAGTCACACACGAAGTTCCACGAGTGTGATCTTTTTCAAATCCTAATATGATTTGTATCTCGTCAACCTCTAGAGGAGCCACCTGACTTGGCCCCACCCAAACCAAGATCCATTCTTCCCACTTTTCAAGAATGTATTAGAGGTGTCACATCACACACTCCAGACATTGTTTGTTTGTATTGCATACTCTCTATGTATTTATCACCCTTTAACACTTTCCTCTGCTTTTCTCCAATTGCTCTCTTCTAGGCAACTATTGAGCTTGTTTCCATGTCATTCAAGATAATGTATGCTTGCTTTCTTTTATGAAATTTACTTGCACATGACTCTTCAACTTGTATGTTCCACTTCCGTACATATATAAATTTTAATTCATGCTCAGATAATAATTTAAAAAAATAAGCATTTGTAAAGAAAAGATTTAGTCGTTCGATGTTACATATTATCTGACGGAAAGATCGTAGACAATTCTTGGAGAAAGGAAACATCATTGATAATCTTTTTTTGCAAATAACACTGAATCAAATAAATAATAAATGTTTTATGCAATTTTTAAAAGTAGAACTCCTGCAATGCTTTCATGCACCGATGGCAAAGCCGTCTGACCCACACCATTATCCATAATAGAACAAATCAATATAATAGGCTATTATAAAGAATATATACAAAAATATGAAAGAACATTAAATTACCATTACAAACCCATAAACCATTAAATAGTGAAAATAGATATAAATTTGTAAATGTCTCCCTACAAACACCACAACCATAACCAAAACAAGAAAAATTCTTACCCGCAAAAACTAAGTAGCTGGTGAGTTGCAAGTCTACAACATCTCTCAGATGATCGAACCATTTCTTAATTTTGTTCTTCTAATTAGTCAATGGATTTAGTTGCATGTACAATTTTTCTATTTGAAGCCTTCTGTTTCCCTATATTTGAGACTTAATAAAATTCTTGTGAGTAGAATGGTGAAGTTTGTCACCCAAATAAATCATATGCAAGGGAGACAATCACTTAAGGTCCATCTGATCTTGAGACATTGATGCCCACTTTATCATGTCACATCCTAAATTGACAAGACTCATGATTGGGACCCAAAATATGGTCCCCCTCATTTCTTGCCTCATGTGTGAGAAAAAATTCAAACACTTTATGTATGATTAGGTATAAAAGGATGCCTACCTTGCCATTTGAAGGGGTCTACCTACAATTCAAGTGATCTCTTAACTACAAAATCAATTAAATTCCAAGTGAACAAGCAATCAAGCATTCATCAAGCATTGAAGGAGAATTCAAGTTAAAGCACAACATTCATGATCAACAGTCATGATCAAGTTAAAGCACAACATTCATGATCATGTTAAAGCACAACATTCATGAATAAGCAATCAAGCATTGAAGGAGAATTCAAGTTGATGCAGGTGCATTTGGAAGACCAAAGGACTCAATGGAGCCATTAAAGACTTTTGAAGGTCTTAGGAGTGAAGAGCCAATCAATTATGATGTCTTAAGGTCCATTATGGCCTTTAATGATGAAAATTGTAATAAGTATGTAATTTGTCCTAAAGGGCCTAGTAAGGACCTTAGGACCAACAAAAAGATGTAATAGGAATTTATGGCTTAGGGAGTCTACAAGAGTTTAGGCAAGTTCAATAAATCATTTTATGACCTTGTGTGTCAGAAATTAAGAGTTTTTGATCAAATGGTTGATGTAATGCTTTGTACGTCAGAGAATGCTAGTGTACAGACTAGGACAAGCAATAACAACAAATTTTTGTTTTCTTGAATTTTTTTGGTGTTTTGGCTTATGGTAACTTTGTCTTGCATGTGTATTTGAATTCCTAATGCATTGAAGAGACCTTGAACATCTTATTTGCAGGGAAGATGCACTGATATTCTATTTGTCTCAGACTTTAGACTAGTTGCATTGACTATTCTAACATATTTGTGCAATTTGGCATTTGATTTGGTTGATTTACAATGAGAATGGTCATTCCATGAATGTAAAAGGCCTAATATTCACGGGGTGGCACTCCTCTAACATGTACAATAAATTACTAACAGGTTGATGTGCAGATTGGGTGGAGAACCGGGGTGATCACCAAAACAGTGAATGTAAGAGTGGAGAAATTGCTTGTTAAGGAGCAGCAGTAGCAAATCCGCCTTAAGGAGGGGCACATTTTATGATTGACAATGTTTAGACATTTCAAATACAAGGTGAATCCATCATCATTTTGTAGCAGTAGCTAATCTGGCTTAAGAATTTGCTTGTTCCATACACCTTCCTTTACTATTTTAAAAATATCATCGACCAAAATATTGTGCAGCAATAGTATGGAGTGCATTTCATCTATTTTATGCCCAAATATTTCATCATACCACTTTCTTTTCAAAGGCGACTGATCGATTGCGTTGTTTGGGTAATGCATTCCAAATAGATACAGTTGCATACCATTTATCTGTCTTGAAAGCCTTTTATCTTGATGGCATTAAATTAAAGTTCTTTCTCTATTTTCCGATAATCTCTGGAGTAGAGGTTGCTTTGCATCGACCTGGGATACATTTAACTTGTGTTGTATCTGTGGAAATATGTATCCTAGGTCGATGCAATGCAACCTCTGCTCCACCAATACTAGATACAGGAGAAAGTACTTTAATTTAAAGTCATCGGGATAAAATGCTTTCAAGACATATATTAAGTATAAAAGGAAGCCTACCCTGTCATTTGAAGGGGTTTACCTACAATTCAAGTGATCTCTTAATTATAAAATCAATTCAATTCCAAGTGAACAAGCAATCAAACATTCAGTTTAAAATGTATCCAATTAGGGACCTTTCATAAAATATTCTCAACTTACACATCATAAAAGGATCTTAAAATATTTATTGTTTGTAATGATAAAAATTTGGTTGTTCCATACACCTTCCTTTACTATTTTAAAAATATCATCGACCAAAATATTGTGCAGCAGTAGTATGGAGTGCATTTCATCTATTTTATGCCCAAATATTTCATCGGTGTATATATCACTTAACAAACCACCTGATACTTAATCGACGTGTCTATCATATGCAAGACAACCGATACTAATCGATATGTATTTGTTAAGCCCGATAACAATCAATGTTCACAGTTAATATATTAACCGATATTAATCAGAGTGCATTGGTTAAACCCGATAACAATCGGTGTTCATAGTTAATATGTTAACCAATATTAATCGGAGTGCATTGGTTTTAATGTAAACCAATACCAATCGATATTCTGTGCTATGAGATTTACAACCGATGGTTATCGGTAGTTAAGCATTGATTGAACTTTACAAGTATGGTTGAATATATGCAAATTTAAGAATGATCATCGATCAAATGAAGGAACAATAGCTTGAAGTCTTCATCATATTTTATCGATAGGATAGATGATTGAATGAGAGACTTCATTTATCTCTCATTCAATAATTTATCTTACTGAGGCTATAGTGCATTAACAGGATAGAGGGACCTTATATCAAATTAAGGAAGGCATGAGAGTGATATATGTATTAGTGTAATTATTATACTTTTTGAATATTTATCCTTGGTTACATTCAGACCAAATTACAAGTTACATTCAATATAGGAACACAAGTTACATCACCCTATCTACAAGTTACATTCAATATAGGACCACAAGTTACATCACCCAATTAGGGTTAGACCAAATTAAAAGTTACATTTATAGGGTCTGTCCTATTTGAGCTAGCTACTATTTCAACACATTCTAACACATGTATCTATTTCTATGCAATAATTAGTAATAGCTACATAGACTAGCATGGTACATAAGTTCTTTTCTAATAGTGCCCTTCATATGCAATTCTTTCAAGATTATTTAGTTGTATCTACCTTCTTAGGTTATTCAAATGGAGATTAGATTAGGTTATGTATCTACTTTCTTGCTCTGTAATTCTCGTCGTGTTTAATAAATTTTTATCCCTTTGGTGAAAAAAAAGGAGGTTGATGATAAATATCTATGTTGTCTATTAGTTGATTCCCATGACAATAAGTGGTTAATGCTGATACAAAGTAACACTAACAGGAAACTTTGATGACAATTTAATACACATCACTGTTGAACTTACCCCTATCTCATATAACCCTATGTTGGCTAGGCCCCACCATAATTAGAAGATCCTAATTACTACTATCCTAAACCTTGCATTGACCATCACAATTTCACAGTGAGTTGAGTTAATTAGTCCATTAGCGAGATTGGGAAAGAGTTTGGTATTGAGTTAGGTGTTGGTGGAATGTTTAAGGAGGTACACTATCATCATAATTAATGTTAGAGAGTGTTGTGTGAAGAAGAATGGCCATGAAAGGAGTGACTGTCTTGAGTGCTTGAGACTATCACAAAAAATGAGTGTTGCAATAGTGAATCTTCCTTTGACCTTTGGGTGTTTGGGAGGGTAAAGACCCACATATCAACTATCTACTTTGACATCCTAGGATGGTGTTCACCTACTCTAAAACCTTGTGGGCACTCGCTGTCTGATACTAACATATACATAACATGTGCCTCTCATATAACCCTATGTTGGCTAGGTCCCACCATAATTAGAAGATCCTAACTACTAAAAACACTAGATTCTCCCCTAAAAGGTTGTTGAGTCATAGAAGGCCTAGCTTGATAGCCCTATAGTCTCTCATACCTAAAATATCCTTGTGTCGATGATGGTCACATGTGACTACCCTATGGCCCCTACTATGCTCTAGACCTTTGTCCCTAATATTGATACTATTAGGTTTTTCTTTGTAAATCATATGGTAATTCTAAATTATCCTTTGAAGGATGGGGATGCCTATGGACACTTTAGTCCCTTCATCAAGGTTACAAACTTATCTCATGCCTCTTGTGTCCTCCCATGTACCTCCTTTTCCATAAGATACTTTGCCATAGCAACCCTAAAGTCATTTGGATTGGCCATGTGTAGGAAAATTGAAATTTTGGGCTTTCCACCCCTAATGAAATAATTGACAAGTAACTTGTCTTGAATGTAATCTACAAACTACAAGAACTCCAAAAACTAACTCTCATGTTGAGCTACTATGAAACCTTATTATCTAAATTGTGAAACTCATCTATGCATCTCTATCAAAAATATTTTGAAATAGAACACACTTTGAAGCACTCCAAAATGGTATCTGGAGAGGGTTTCCAATGTGAGTTGGTGCATTTTATCCTCCCAGTACCACAAGGTGGAAGCAAGTCCTCTCAAAAATTGCATTCAAAATTATGCCTTTAGGTTGCTCACATATAGATGCAACCCAAAGCATAAGTCCAAGCTAAGTAGCCAAGACTTATCCTCAACCCCATTTGTGGTTCTTAAAAAAGTAGAGGATTGGAGATGAAGCAACTCTCAAATATGATCCTTTGGCTAATGATATGTGCTTGCTATAGTCTATACCTCTTGTATTTATGCATGATGAGGCTAGGTAATGTGTATTGATCAATATTCTATCTCCTCTATGTGTATTTCCCAAATTCAAGGTGAACTCCTAATAAGCTCCCAAGATGAAAGTATATGCTCCTCTATTGCAAGTGGATCCTCATGGCTTGTAAGATTTGAGGTCCATACTCAGGCTACTCATCTTGGTGAAAAGTCTCAAAGTGATATGACCCTTCCTTCCATTTCCTACACCCTATTTTCTAACCCACACCTCATAACCTTTACCTCACTTCCTATCATTATTACCTTCCATCTACCTTTCATATCCCCTATCTTAACCTCCTCCACTTTTCTACATCCTATCCTAAACCTTAACCTCATACACACTTACTTTTAGTTCACCTACCTAACCCCATTCCATCCTTCACATCCTTTTATCTCCCCCCATTCACTTTCCTACCTTCTAAACCCCTAACATATCCTAACTTACTCTTTCACAATTACATCCTTCATCACTTACCTCCCTATCTTATCCTAACCCACCTCTCAGCTTCCATTTTATACCACCTTCCTAACGGTACACTTATGCTCCCTTCCATGACACCGACAAAAAATAGCACTCGATCACTACACAATGTTCTCACGGTTCTGCAACAAGGTTTTTCTGTCACAACCATATCTACCAGCATCTATAATTAGGATATATTTTATATAATGGCACTCGATCACGCAGGTTTAGGTCATCTCTCTCCTTAATTAGGATATATTTTAAATATGGAAAGTAGTGTTAATATGTTTCAGGCTTACTATATTGTTCATTATTTAAAATGCAATGTTTAATTAATACATGATTGTAGGATTGTTCAACGATTTAGGTCTTGTAAGAAATTCTCCTTTTAAATCGATCATATCATATTACAGAAACCTCTCACCATCTTTGATATTGGCAATTAATCTGATAAATCTATAATAAACTTTGAATCTAAATATTTGAATATGTATAACAATGAATTTGCTGATTATACCATACCTTTTTTCTTCAATCGGATCTTGTAATGCCCAATTTAGAGTGAAGCGATGATAATTGAAATGGCACCACCCTGACAAACACATCCTTTGGCTCAAATGCGAAAGGAAAGGAAAGTGGCGCTACGATAGCTGACCATTCCTACATCTTGCAATGATTAAACCTGCAGGGAACCTATGTCCACCTCCCTCCTTCATGTTCATCGGGGGATGGCCCAACAATAACTTCTCGACTTACTAGACCCCCACCCACAACTTCTTGAGTGCATAATCGATTCAGATTCTTTTGCTGGAATCGACATGGGAGGAACCACTTTATTCTGCGGCTGGAGCACTAGTAGTAGATAACTAGGATAGCTGACGATTAAACCCACAAGTTCCCTGTAGAGGTAGGATTTTGTAATGGCAGAGGTGAGACGAAGAGGCGGGATTTATGAAATGACTTGGTCTTTTTTTTTTTTTTTAAGTAATGCATGCGGTTGTCGGAATTTCGACGAACGCGGGCACTTTTTCTAAAAAAACCCAAATGTCATTGCCAATTCCTTCTCTGTCGAAACCAAATGTTGCATTATCATCGGAATTCCGACGAAATCAGGCATTTAAAAAAAAAAAAATCAAATTTGATCACAATATACCTTCTCCATCGGAAACCTCCGTCGGAATTTTAGGCCAAATGTATTAGTGTGTTGAGATGAAGTCACCCTCTGAATATGAAGAAAATTTGCCCAAACCATGGTGGGAACGTACACGATCCTCCTAAAAATCCACAAAATGAAAAGAGTTTTTTCGTCTCTGCAAATGTAGCTCGAATCTGAAAGTACAGTTTCATACCTGCAACCTACACATAGAAAAGAGAGGAAAATGGGTTGGGATTGGGGGTTTTCCTTTAGGTCAAACCCCAGTTTTGGAATTAACCAAGTAATGAAAGAAAGTAGTTGCAAGTAGATGTAAATGAAAGATTGAATTGTAAATCACCTCAAGGGAGGTTGTGGTAGCAATGTTGATAGAAATTCTTGTGTGGAATTAATTGTTGAAATCAATGTCCTCTTCAATGGTTGAATCCTTGACTTGGATGCAACACCTAGCCTTGAAGGGAGACTTGAGAATGCTCATTGCTAGAAAAGAATTCTCTTGAATGCTTGATCGCTTATGCAACTTGACACACTCCAATATTATCCAACTTCAACTTATTGAACTTCTAACTTATAAAAATGAGAGGACGAAGGCCCCTTATATACATGTTAGTGGATTTGATTTTCATCACGGGTCGACATCGGGGGATTTTCTCGCCCGATGCACAACAAATAATGCAACCCTAGGAAGGGTCTTGCCCCAAAATAGGGTAGGGATAGGGGCGCCACACCCCTATCCAAGGGGGGATAGTGGCTCCATGCCCCTATCCTACCCCAGTCTCCAGGGAAGAGTGCGGATGGGGTGATGCAGAGGCCAAGGAATAAGCTGCTTTTGAGAGCTGAGCAATCTCTAGTCTCCGATCAGGCTAGAGGATTCAAAATCGCATGTGTGAGGACCCTAATGCTGTCAAAAATTGCTAGGGTCACAATTTTATGACACTACACTAATATACTCTACATGATGTTAGATGGTTTGTTTGGTGATGAAAGGTGATTGGAATCTATATTTTAGGGTAACTACTTTGGTTCAGTTGATTGGTGTTGTTCCTTGGCATGTGTTAAATTCTTGGATGTCTCTACTTTCTTAGGAGTTTATGTTGCATTGACTTTGGGTCCTAAATTGGCATATGGGGATATGCATTTTCCTGGTTCATTTGGAAGGTATATTTTGGGATGACTTGCGGTATGTTGATTAGTGTATCTACATGTTACCTTATTCTTGACTATTAGAGGATGAATGATAGTGTGTGAATTTTTCTTGCCTACTTGGAAATAAGTGATAAGATGTCATTAGGTACTCTCTATCTCTTAGATTGGATTGTTCTCACCATAACTATGTTTTGGTAGTCAACTTGTTAGATACTATTCTTGTCCTCTATTTTGGTTGACTTAATTGATGTTTGCAATAAAGAAGATTATATATATATAATATCAAGTTGATGTTGATGGTATGAGTGTGCGTAAGAAAATGTGAAAGTGGGTGAGTGGATGTGTGAGTTGAACAAGGTACACACATCCATTTTGACAAGATCAATGTGTGGTGATTGTTGTGGAGTTGGTCACTTCAGACAAAGATTCAAGGACAAGTCATGTTTGGAGATTATCGAAGGTAGAATTTTTGAAGGTCTACTTATTGCTCATTTATATATTCATTGTATCCTGCTCTACAGAAGTGATCTTTAGATTGTAGCTTTATATCTTTCCCCGGAGCAGAGTGCTCTAGCCTTCAAGTTCTTCAAAGAGCAGAGAACTTCCTTGGTAGTGAGACTAAAACTATATTGTAATCATTGCATATATTGTGAGTTGAATCTCACTATCATTTCCCCTCTTTGGGTTTTCCACGTAAATCTAGTGTTCTCATGTGCATGGTGTTTCATTTTTATATTTTTTATTATTTTTTTATCAGAACAAGGTTAAATATTCTATGGATTAAGTAGGGTAAGTGCACCAAGATGGTGTGCAAAAAGAGGGGTATAAGTGGACACCTTTTTTTCTAAAATTAGCTAAACCTGAACTTGGAGGAGAAATTTGAGAGACATCCACTCAAAATATGAAGATACTCAAAGAACAAAGATTATACTACTCTGAAACTAGTTTCCAAGTTCTACTAATTTTTTAAAAAATTGGATAAGATTAAGGGGGTCAAATCCTTCGCACATGAAAAATAGATCCTGATTTTTTCTGAAAAACATAACATAGTGTTTGACATGCGCATCAAAAAAGTCATAGTTATATTTAGTATTTTGATAAATCCTTTGGTAGAAAGATATTTAAGAGTGAGCACTAGAATTTGTGTTATTTTTTGTAATTTTTTGTTGGGTGTTTTCTTTTATGATTTTTTGAATCAAGCACATCCTGAAAATTAGGTACACTTGTTCGTGCACGAAGCATAACTTGCACCAAAATAATAAAAAAATACATTTTTTTAAAAAGTGTATGGAATCAAGTGCACTACAATAATATATCATTTAAAAAAAAATTTGGATAAGTATATCAAAAGTTATGAAAAAAATGGTACACATATGTCTCTGAGAACTACAGAGACACTAGTAAAAGAAATTCAAGATTAATATGTTATTGTTGTTAAAATTTTTAAAAAAAATTATATGGTTAGAAATCTTAGAAGATGGGTGAAAATATGGTGCAATTTTAGAAATACCCAGTTGATAAGGTGTAAACCCGATGATGACAAAGTTGAGAAACCAATTTGATAAAACAAAAACATCAAAAAGGAGGGAAATGGAGGGAAATAAAACTCTCAACCCTCAGCCTTTTCATCCAAGCCTATTCACAAGTCTAAACACATTAAATGCATACAAGTTTTTTTTAACTAATAGCGCGTATAGGGTTCGTAGAAACAAAAACACATACAGGGTTACAAAAAGAAAAATACCATATGCGTTTTAAAGAGAGAAAAAACCATATGAGTTATGTCAACATAAAACCATTCTAATATATAGAAATACATATATATGTATATAATATGTGTATGTGTATGTATGTATATGTATGTAATATGTGTATGTGTATGTATACATATATATATCTATATATATATATATATATCTCAATATCTTAGCACATTGTATTCCCACCCTCTTTAAATCTCTCTCTCTCTCTCTCTCTCTCTCTCTCTCTCTCTCTCTCTCTCTCTCTCTCTTTGTCTCTCCCCCTTAGCACCCCACATAACCCCTAATGAAATCATATAAGGTCCCTTACCACACCATATGACCTCTTGAGACCATATGATGTACTGACACATGTGCGACCCCATTAGGACCCCGCATGACCCCCAATGGCACCATATTACCCCTTAGGACCATGTATGATATCTTAAGGGGTCATATAGTGTCCTAAGGGCTTATATGGTGTTGTAACACATGTGTGCCTCAATTAGGACCCCATGTGACCCCTTAGAAGCATATGATGTCCTAAGGTGTCATATGGTGTCCTAATGGGTCATATAGTGTTGTAACACGTGTCGCACCATTAGGACTCCACATGACCCCTCACGACACCATATGACCCCTTAGAATACCACATGACCCCTTAGGACCATATGATATCCTAAGGGGTCATATGGTGTCCTAAGGGGTCATATAGTGTTCTATCACATGTGCAGCCCCATTAGGACCCCACAAGACTCTTAATGATATCATATAACCCCTTAGCACACCACATGACCTCTTAGGACCATACGATGTCCTAAGGGGTTGTATGGTGTCCTAAGGGGTCATATGGTGTTCTAATACATGTGTGGCCTCATTAGGACTCCAAAGACCCCTAACGACGCCATATGAACCAAGGGGTGGTATGGTGTCCTAAGGGGTCATATGGTGTTCTAACACATATGTAGCCCCATTAGGACCCCACAAGGCCCCTAAAGACACCATATGACCCCTTAGCACACCACATGACCCCTTAGGACCATATGATATCGTAAGGGGTTGTATGGTGTCCTAAGGGGTCATATGGTGTTGTAACACATGTGGCCCAATTAGGACCCCACATGACCCCTAACAAAATCATGTGACCCCTTAACACACCACTGACCCCTTACGAGCATATGATGTCTTAAGGGGTCATATGGTGTCTTAAGGGGTTATATGGTGTTGTAAAACATGTGTGGCCCCATTAGGACCCCACATGACCCCTAATGACACCATAAGACCCCTTAGCACACGACATGACCCCTTAGGACCATACAATGTCCTAAGGGGTCGTATGGTGTCCTAAGGGCTCATATGATGTTCTAACACGTGTGACCCCATTAGGACCCCACAAGACCCCTAAAGACACCATATGAACCCTTAGCACATTGCATGACCCCTTAGGTCCATATGATATCCTAAGGGGTCGTATGATGTCCTAAAGGGTCATATGGTGTCCTAAGGAATCATATGGTGTTCTGAGTGGGAAAGATGAACCATTATTACAATATAAAAGTAGTTCCAATACTACTTACAAAAATAAATTCAGATTATCTAGGCCCATAGCACACCATACGAACCCTTAGGACCCCACATGACCCTTAACGACACCATATGACCCCTTAGAATACCATACAACCCCAAGTAGGACCATATGATATCCTAACGAGTCGTACGGTGTCCTAAGGGGTCATGTGGTGTCCTAAAGGGTCATATGGTGTCATGAGGGAGCAAGATGAACCATTATTACAACATAAAAAAGGAGTGCCAATATTGCTTACAAAAATAAGTTCAGATCACCCGGACCCTTAGCATACCATACAACCCCTTAGGACCCCACATAACCCCTAATGACACCATATGACCCCAAGTAGGATCATATAATATCCTAAGGGGTCGTATGGTGTCCTAAGGGGTCATATAGTGTCCCAAGGCGAAAAGATGAACCAGTATTACAATATAAAAAGTAGTGCCAATACTACTTACAAAAATAAGTTCAAATCCCCTGGGCCCTTATCACGCCATATGACCCCTTAGGACACCACATGACACATAACGATACCATAAGATCCCTTAGCACACCATACGACCCCTTACAACCATACGATGTCCTAAGGCATTCTATGGTGTCCTAATGGGTCATATGGTGTCCTAAGGGGTCGTATGGTGCCCTAAGGGGTCATATGGTGTCCTAGGGACAAGATGATGAAACATTATTACAATATAAAAACCAGTGCCAATACTCCTTACAAAAATAAGTTCAGATCATCCCTTGAGAGCGAGCATGAGGTTCTCTCTCTCTCTCTCCAACAAAAACAAATAATCAATTACCATATATAAACTATTTTTTATATGATAAGATTATTATGCTACATCATATAGTCAACCAACAACAATTAATATTTACCTCACTAGAACATATAATAAAATTTCTATTATTTTAACTAGTAAAATTCCATATATATATATATATAATTAAAAGTAATACATTTACAAATAATTCAATTTGAATAAATGCCATTCACATTTTATTTCTAGGTAACAAAACAGAAAATAAAATCTTTAAGGACAAGTTGATCAATATAATTGGATATACATTAACCACCCTTACATATTAGAAAATGATCATTTAACTTTAACCACCCTTACATATTAGAAAATGATCATTTAACTACTGCTGCAACTTTTCTACATTTGAATAGACTTTAAAACTTACTATTCCATGACTTCTCTACATTGACAAAGACTTGAGAAAATAACATACTTTTAACAGTTTTTTATATGTTTTTTACATAATCAAGACTTTGATTGCAGCTGGACTATCATTCTTTTAACAATATGTTTAATATTATGTTCCAAATTTTTAATATAAATTACATAATTTTTCAATAAAATTAAACTCAAGATAATTTAATTAATTAATTAAATTAAATTTTTATATCAAATTTTAGATGAGATAAACTAATTTAATCAATTATATTAACTGCTCTCTTAACTCTTGGATTTTCTTTTCAAGACCGCTTGTATTATTACTCAATGTAAACAGTCGTGAGATTTCATATAATTTCAAACGATTTAAAATTTGAATTTAATGTCAATTAATATCTTCTTTCCATCTATAAAGGATATTAAAAAAACAAACTTTCATAGCACTCTACACCAAACAGACTTCCGTGTCAAATTGATCAATTCATTGAATACTGGGAAATGATCATTTAATTACCCGTGGGAATTTTCCACACTTTGAACATTATTACTCAATGACTTTCCTGCACATTGACAGACTCCGAAAATGATCGTTGTTGATATTTTCTGCACTGTGAAAACATTGGTTGCAGCTGAAATTTCGAGGAATGCAACGCACAGGGTCAGTGGATTTGTGTTATAAATACTCATCAATTTGCAACCAATTCTATATACAGCGGAAGCTTCAATTTGTAGTGCTGTAGAGTAATCAAGAGAGCATTTCTGGATTCGATTGTGTGAAAGATTTTTGCATCACGTTTCGGATCACACTCCGTGATCCATCATCAGGATGAAGAGAGTCAAATAAGATGAAAAGTTGCAAAAATCTTTCACACAATCGAATCCAGAAATGCTCTCTTGATTACATGATGGATTGTGGAAATCTCTTAGAACTGGTGTTGTAGAGTGTTATAAAGATGGGCAAAGTGATACTTGTGCTCTCGCTGGTGTTGTTGGTGGCCACCTGTTGCTGCTCCTCCTCCTCCTCCTTGTGGGGAGGATGCCCTCCTCACGAAAGAAGTGCCCTCATCCTCTTCAAACAAGAGCTGGGTGATCCATATGACCGCTTGATCTCATGGAAGGGCTTATATTGCTGCTCCTGGAAGGGAATCGCCTGCCACAGGGGCACTGGCCACGTGGTTCGTGTGGATCTTCACACCTTTGGTTATTACTTATCAGCAGTAGTGAGGAATTCAAGCAGTCAAATATTCCCTGCTTTATTCCACCTACACCATTTGGAGTACCTCGACCTCAGTTATATTGACTTGTCCCCTCTTCCTTTCCCTTCACATCTTCCGAGCCTCAGTTATATTGAGTTATTCCAAGTAGCTTGAGTAACTTGAAAGCAATGAAAAATCAAACAGAAAGCTCAGATGTCCTTCAATATTCAAATTCTAGCACAATGTCCTATGTAGATAAAATGGAAGTAGTCAACAAAGGCCAATTTCTAGAGTACGCAAAATCTTTGGCAATGGTTCGATGTCTTGATCTCTCTGACAACAACTTCTCAGGGGATATTCCTTGAGGCATTGGGTTCCTCATTGGTCTCAAATTTCTCAATTTATCAAGAAATCATCTCAATGGCAAAATTCCTACTACTTTTGGAAATCTTGTGAAATTGGAGTCACTTGATATTTCAAGGAACAATATTATTGGAGATATTCCCGGGGAGCTACAACTTCTCACATATTTGAGTTATTTCAACATATCATATAATAATTTATCTGGTAGAATACCAATAGGAGGACAATTTATTACATTCAATGGTGGTTCATTTTCAAACAATGCACATCTTTGTGGACTTCAGATCAACACAAGCTGTTCCTCTTCTCTTTCTCCAAAATTTACCCAAGATGAAGATAGAAGTGAAGAAGAGTGGGATGAAGACGTGTGGTGGGAAGTGGGAATTGGATTGAGCTTTGGATTTGGGTTTGCAATTGTTATTGGAGTATTATGTTTCAACAAAAAATATCGTTTCAAATGTTTCAAGACCATGGATGAATTTATTTTCATTCTTGATCAATATGTTAAAGAAAATAAATTGTAATAAAGTTATTTCCTTCCCCTTCCCCTCCCCTTCTAAGATTCCCTCTCCTTATCTTCTCTATGTGTGGATGCATATGGACTTTCTTCTTATTTTTATTTTGTACTTATTGATAAAAAGTATTATTTTAAATAGTGCATATTATATAGTACCTCCATGTATGACATGAAATTAAATAGATATTCAAAAATTAATTCAATTGTATATATTCACTTTGTCTCTTCTTTTGATTGAAGCTTAGTAATGAATATTATTTCACATAAATATACTTTATTTGACCATTTTTTACAGTAACATTATTGTTTACATAAACACAGATTTTTCATTAATTATAAGTCATAGTAATAACCAAAACGTTTGATATATAATACAAAGAAATAAAATATTAAAGCATTCATGTAAATTTAATAGAAATAATTAAAATGCCTAATCATCAATGAATCCAAATGAAATAAGAGATGCGGAACATCCAATTCCTTACTTGGCAAGAATTAATTTGTCTTTTCATATAGATATCATTGAATTGTTAGTTTCAAACTCTTTTTGTTCTATAAGTTGATAGATGTTTACTAGTTAAATTATAATGCTCCATATTTAACCTCCATATATGAAATGTGTTATTATCAATGTTTATTTGATTTAAGTGTTCTTTAATATAAGTCATCATGTGTTACACAAATTAGCTTCAAAATCTTCCATGAAATAAACTTAAGACTACTAGATTCTCTTGTAAACAACAAATCTACCTTAAGACCTAATGTCTATGAACAAATTAAAATCTAAATTAGAAAATAAAGATATTCAATATTCATTATTCAAAGGAAAATTGTAAATAATAGAGTACAAATATGCATAAGCCTTTTGGAGGGGAGACAAAAATATCAGTGGCAGTTGAACTACCCACTTGCCTCATAAACAAGGCAAAATTTACTGTGTGCAAGATAAAGAGAGCTGGTGGGGTGTGTTATGTATGCACATTGAATGGTGGACAATTTTTTTTTTTTTTTTTTTGACTAATTTCACTAGTCAGACTTTGAAATTAAGGACATTCCTTATCATTTCTAAAATTCATGTATGCCCCTAATCAAGAATATTTTTGTAGGAAGTTAACACAAGTAAAATTAGCTGTGTATAGAACACTGAAGTATAAGTAGTACAGTCTAACTATATTGTTATAACTTCTGTTCATTTTTCGTAGGAAGACATAAACAACTGAAATTGTCATTTTTTTTGTAGGAGGACTACTTAATTTTATAAACTGATCTAGCTTTATCTTTAGACAAAACCATGCTTCTCTTGCAGCAAACATCTCTTATCAGCACTCATGTCTACTATTCTATATTGGCTCTTCTTTAATAAAACTTCTTAATTCCTATCCTCCAATGGAGGTTTTCCTTCATATGCAGAGGAAAGGACATATATACAATAGAAAAGAGGAATTTAAATAATTAACTATTTAGTTGCAATCTATTTGAATGATCCTTCCAGACATATTACATGGCAGATTCTTGCTTACCAAAAATATGGTGCACAAATTGTGCCTTTTTTATTTTAGTTTTATCTAACAACTAGATTATGCTCTCTTAGATTATGATAAGATTTTATAAGTGTCATTTTTATAGAAAATCTTCATTTGCAATTCAAAAGGAATTTAGGATTTTTTATAGAAAATATTCATTTGCAGGGAAATGGAATTATACTGAAGAAAACTGTAACAGGATAATAACTAATAACATCATTTGTGCAAGCATCAATCATGTATCTGGAATTTTCAGTTTAAAAGTAGCATAGGACTAGGTGTATTAAAAAAATTTACAAAGAGTGTTATTTTGACACATGGTTATGCTTCTCCACCAGCCTTCATGTAGTGTTCATCACATGTTATGGTCTATTCTTCTCCATGCATTATTGATTGATTTTGAGGTGTATAATTTGAGTTACTAACTATTTTACCATTATCTGTGGATGCATACTACATAAGTGGTTAGAAACTCAGTGATCACCATGATGGGAGCTATTTAATAAAAAGATCTTTTAACTAACAAATCCTTTTATTTGGAAAAAATCTAAGCACTTAAGGTGTTGTTTATGTGATGGAGTCTTTAATTTCTTTATTTTGACTTCACATTCAAAATGAATAAAATCTAAATTTCTTTTGTTCATTATTTTGACTTCACAATTAAATGAATAAATTTTTTATTTTTTTTGTTCAAGTATATTAGCACATTTCAAGAAGCTTCAAACATGAGATTTACTGTTGGGATTTCATTTGAGTTGAAGATGTTTTTTAAAATAAAGAAGAAAATATCATAATTTTTAAGGAGATTCAAATTTATAAAAGATTCAAGATTCGCTAATTGATCCCTTTTCTTTTTTTTAAGAGTTGGTTTTCTTTTTGAATATTTAATAATTTTATTTTGCATGTTTGATTTAGGACTTTTATTTTTAAATGATTTATTTCAAATATATAACTTAGTTTGGATTTTCAATCTTAAGTTCTAGAATCTTGATAATCCTTGAAAATAATCCTAGTTTAAGCTAAAAAATTGAATTGTTCAAAAAGTTTGTACATGATTTTTTTTAGATGTTTAAATTTAGATTTTTTAAGAAAGTACATATGAAATCTACTATTGTGGAGTGAATCAAATTTGAGAATATTTCATGTTCATTTCATTCTATTGTATGACATGTCTTTAATGCATTGTGTCAAATAGTATACATACTTTGTCTATCCTTTCACATTTTGCATATATGTCTACCAAGGCAATTGTAGCTTCAACATCGAATAAAAAACCCCCTTCCTTTATGTTTTGATTGACACATAATTATGCTAGTTAACTTTGTTGAAATTGAATTGACACCTACCAATTATATTTATTTGATTGCTTCCAAAGCGTTTTTAACAAATTAATTATGTGAATATCAAGAAATTATTGTAATCATACATCAATAACAGTGGTAAAATGTGGAAGAAATTTTCTTTAGATTATGTAGCTGCAACAACCTTGGTAGACATGTATGCAAAATGTGGTTCATTGGCTGAAAATTTCAAGCAAGCGTGGGTGTGAAGCCAAATTCTATAGCCTTTGCCATCATCCTCCCTGCCTATAAAAATATGGGAGCTTTGGAATAGGGCATGAACATCCATCAAAGAATATTGAAAAGATTATTATTTTGTCATATGTTACAGTTGGAAATGTGAGGTCATCTCATGGAATTCCATGATTGGAGGATATGCAGAAAATGGATTTATGAAAAAGTTTGTTGAAACTTTTAAGCAAATGCAATTGGCAAGTGTAAAGCCACGTATCACAACCTTTGTTAGTGCCAAAATGATTTATAAAAAGGTTTGTTGAAACATTTAAGAAAATGCAATTAGCGAATGTAAAGCCACATACCTTTGTTAGTATCCTCTTTACTAGTGGAATAGGTATTAGTGGAAGGGGGATTTTTGTCACTTAGTATAGTTAAATGATAGAAGAATTTTGTCAAATGTTGACATGCTTCCAAAATGTGGAATGATGTACAATGTATGTGTAACTGCTTCATGCATGTAAAATATGGAAGCATAGACATAATGCCTTAGAGATGTCATCTCATGGAATGCTATAATGGTAAGATATCCAATATGTTTAAAGCATAGACAAGGCAAGTGAAGTGTCAAGCATAATTCCTCGAAATGTGTTTTCATGGAAAGTATTGAGTGCAAGATATGTACAAAATGGATTTGTTGTAAAGACTTTATAAACTTTCAAGCAAAATTAAAAGGTGTAAAGCTAGACTCCACAATTTTTGAGAACATCCTTTCTATTGGTGCCATTTAGGGGAAGTTTGGATCCAACTATGGGCATCTACCAAAGGATAAATGATAAAGGAATTTAATCAAACATTGTAATAGGATTTACAAATATATCTTTTGTGAATCTTAAATTTTGGTTATTGTGAAACATAGAGATGTTCTTAAAATATATTTTCAGAAAAATATTGTTTTTTAAATGTAATGTTCTTCACAATAAATATTTAGATATCAAAATTAGAGTTTTATATCTACTTTCAAGACATGTATGTATACATGAAACCAACTTTAAATTCAATGCTACTACTTTGAAAATCATGTATGTTTACTCATATATAACAAGGAGTTGCATATACTAGGTCATTTATCCTAGAAGCTTAGAATATGTGTTTAAACATTTGTTAATAGCACATAAGTATGTAAACATTTAATTTAAACAAAAAAGTGCAAATATTACATTTGTCACTAGATTTTTGAAACCAGTTCCACACCCATCAAAACTATTACAACAACATTTGTAAATCCTTTTGGATTTGAGTTTAGTCATAGATACAATGTGTCAAAAGTTTGTGAAAATTCACAAAAAAATACTTCATAGACATTTTCCGCCATAAATAAGTTTTTTAAACACTCTCATAGAAAATTTTCCTTCCTATCACCACTCATCCTCCTCACCAACACTATCATAGTCTTAATCATTGTTGTAAAAACAAAACTCTCCATTATCACTATCAAGGATCCTTTTGAGTGGTTCTTGGCTGATTTGCGTTAATTCCATTCCCCAACTTGTCCCTCAACCAATAAGGGACACTCAATTATACTATATGAAGGAGGACATTGCTTTATAAGTAGGTTTTGATTTAAATGTTAGTTTATTTATTATTCTCATTGATGTGTTTATAATTTCTTAAGATAATTATAAGTAAAATTGAAATTTATGTAAAATTGTCTAAAATGGTTCAATTAAGTCTTGTACATGATGGTGTACATATACTCCAAGCTCTTTAAAATTAATTTAAACTTTTACAATACTTAATTTAAACTCCTTTAGTGAATGCATTTAGGGAAGAAATGGAGTTCATTAATTACTACTTTTTGGTAGGAATAAAGTGTAAAATTTGTATTGACTATTTGACTATTAAATAATGATATTTGAGTGTATAGAAATAAAACACCTTGTGCACAAAACCTCTCTACGTAGCCCATTATGTTTGAGGCACCCTAGAATAAGTAGGAAAGGATTTGACACCTTATTATTTATGTTTCTTGTAATTTTCTCAATCATTTTCAATCCTTCCTTTTAATGAGGAGAAACTTCATTGACAGGCATGAGCACAAGCTTGGTCATGAGAGTAATAAAAGGAAAATGTTTGGCCTTATGATTATAAAACTGATTTAGGTATTAGTTGAGTTAGGATAAATAACCCTTTCAAAATGGTTAAATTTCTATTATTTAGGTCATTAGAAAGATTTAACTTCATGAAATTTATTTCTAAACAAGCTAAAATATATTGAATTCCATGTAATAACATGACCCCAATAGGCCACAATCTAGTCCAACAAATTTTAGTAAGGCAATAAAAAACTAGAAAATTCAATAGGTATACAAGGATCTAAAGAGTTCTCTCCTCAAGGATGGCAAAATCATAGGTGTAGGGTGTAATGTTAAAAAAGTAGTATGATTAAATTATAGTGCAGTCTTGAAATTGGCCTTAATTTGATTGGGTACAACACTCAATAAGGTTTTAGAGAATATCAAGCCTAAAATCATAAGGGACTTTACTTTTATCAACCCATTCCTAAAATATGCTTTTAAATATAATATTTTGAATAAACTATCTTATTAAAGTGAAATTTTATAGCCCTTTGCAAGTGCCAACAGATTGTAGAATGGTCAAAATAACATCCACTGAAAATTCAAATGACATGGCTTGTGAAAACTCTCAAAATAATTGTTTAAGGATACTTGAGGATGGAGCCATCATTCTACACTTTCAAACCATCAGCACTACCATCAATTCTTAAAGTACCAATATTTGAAGCCAATAAAAACTAAATAAAATACAATAGATGTGAAGGTTTAAATAAAATTACGCTCAAAAAAGTTATAAGAAATGTGATGACAAGAACAAACATATGTAGACATTAAACCCTAAGAGGACTCTATAATTCAAATTTCCCATTCTACCATATCATAATTTTTAAAGAATTTATTCAATGAACAAAACCATTTAAATCTGCCATAATAAAGCTCTTAAAATAAATCTAATAGAACACAAGTAATTCTGCAATAAAAATAATAATTTGACATTATTTAAAAAAAAATTATATTAAATCAATCAAATAAAATCTAATAATACCACTTATAATCAATCAAAGTAGTGAAACTGATGATAAATACAATATAATATTTTTGTGAGACATAAAACTGCACTTGGCAGGTTGCCTACTACTTCAACCTCAACAATGAATGCGTGTAGAAAACCTAATTCAGAGCTAAACGGAAAAGCAAAACCTGTCTCAATTATGTATTCTTGTTTGTAAGATAATGATATTTGTATGAAATGTAGGTAAAACAATGGATTAAAAAAAAATACTAAACTGTAACACGTTCAGTAGTTCAACATAGAGCTTCAGCATATTTGATCACTCACTTCAGAAAAAACCCTTGGAAAGCATTAGAGATTTTTAGAATTAAGCTGACTCTAAATGATGGCTCCAACAAAAACCACAATTCAGGCTTCTGAATCTAAATGAATCAAGCTGACTCTAAATGATGGCTCCAACAAAAACCTGCTACACTTATGAATATCTAGCCTGCATCCAATGGGAATTTTATTATTGAACACTAGGTTTGAAGCCCATATGATATGCTCAATATGCTCAAATGTAAATTGAGTAATGTTAAAATACCACATTGAGTTTTGTCTATTGCATACCTCAATAAGTGAGTCCCCATGCAATTCCTGAGTGAATTTGAAAGAATAGACAATCGCAAACAACTAGGTAGAGGATTTTGAAGGGAATTGTATGCATGGTTTCTTGAGCTTGATTGTGGATTGAAACTTATGGGGGCACAAAATTTGACACTATATAAGATAAATGTTATCATTTTCAAATGTATTTCAATTAAATTTGATAGAATAGATGTCAATGTTGTCATATCCAAAGGTTTCACAAGAAACGAGAAAATAAAAAAGATTCTAAATAGAAAATTTTAAAGCAAATTGAACCCATAGTGTAAGTGGATTGAAAAGACTTAAGTTAGTTTTTGAGTTTGGTCATGAGGTTCAAAATTATGAGAGGTAAAAAAATTGAACACTATTAGAAAAAGGGTAAAAGTCATATTAGAAGTCCTAAATGAATGTGATGGAAAAGATACAATGTGTAGGTTAATTGGCAATTTGACTTGGTCATGAGGTACACAATTTTATATTATATTTTTAAAGACAAAGTGCAAGATGTCTATATACGGTTAACCTATGTGAATTTGATACAAGAAATACTCTTCATGGTAACATAAGGTTTAATGCGGTGGACTAACTAAACAAGGGAAAAAAAAATTTACAAGCATCTGATAAGAACATCTTCAAGAGGATTACAACCATATTATAATAGGTCTGTAATATCCAAGATTAAAGTATTCTTTCCAATTTATTTAATGATAGCCACACACATCAAATCTAAGGTGAAATATATAACTACAAACCATCTTCAATTAGTATTTGTGAATACAACTCATAGTATTGTGGAAAGGGTATAAAGAAGCCGACATGCTATAAAGAGAAGTTGTAAAGTCAAGATGGTAAATATCAAATGTTGAAAGCTTATTTGCAAAACATTTTAGTCTACTATTTGTCCTTGTTTGAGATTGTAACTTTTAAGGCTAAAAGGATTGAGCATATTTTTGAAAAAAAATCTTTGGATAGGCACTAAAGAAAATTCAAGAATTACTTTGGTAAAATGGGAGAATATTTGTAAGCCTAAGAGGCAAAGAGGTTTTGGTATTAGGAGACTGTAATTGTTCGATAATATTCTAATGGCCAAATTTGGTTGGAATCTTTTTTATGGTAATGAAGATTGATCTATTGTTCTCAAAGCTAATTACTTGGAAAAACAAAGATCATTTCTATTTTTTGCCATCTTCAAGCCCACCTCAGGGATTAGTCATGTATGGAACAATTTTCTTCAAACTAGAAATTTATTAAGCAAAAAATCTTCTAGAGGGTGGGTGCATAGGTAAAACAAATTTGGAATGAGCCTTAGAAAGAATGTCCTTTGATGTCCTTGATTCAAAACCTCTCTCAAATAGGAGATCTTCTCATAAAATATTATGGAGATAAAGTGCACCGATATATATTGATTGGACTGCAGATCAACCTAAGTAGACAAAGTTTGGTGGAAAAATGTTGGGAGGGAGGCTTTTGAGGGTTGGTAGATAGAAGGGGTTGCAGGATGAGATTAATCAATTAAACTACTATATTGGTGATCATCTATTTTATTCATTAGATAGGAAAGATGAATGTATCTCATCTTTTCCTAGTGGATTATTTTGTGTTAACTTTGATTGAAGTATTATTGCTATTGAGATTGTGATTCTTCTTTTGATTGGTTTATATTTAGAATAGCAAGATGACCCCTACATTAAATTATTTTTGGTTGGCTGACCTCTATAATAATGTTTATCCTATTGATAATTTTAACATGAGAGGCTTTCTTTTTGTTAATGGGTGTAGATTATGCTATGAGGAGGAAGAAAAAATTGATTATCTGTTCTTTTATTGTGCTTCTTTTTGAGGGGTTTGTGAAGAGGTGAACATGTAAAACCTTGTAGCATCCTAAATTGTACTCCCTTACAATTTGGACTACGTTTAGGGCTGTCACCTTAGCACCTACATCTCCATGCTTGATCAAGACCTATTTATTCCCCCACCATGCAATAATTACTTATTTTCACATTTTCACATGGCATTACACCTTAACCCTAGCCCAAGTATGGGGTAGGACTAGGGCGTGGTGCCTTTGTCCTCACTAGGCCACATTATGGTCCTCCCTATTTGGGGCCCATTTTTAACCCTCTTCCGTATCTTGAAAATAAGTGGGAAACCTTCCTCTATGTCAGCCTATGTCAAAAAATTAACATAATTAACGACAAACAACTATATAAGGAGGTCTTCCCCTCTCATTTGGGGATAAGGGAGATGATACATTCATAACGGCAAAATTGGGATCACAAGCAATCAAGCACTCAAGTATTAAAGAATTCATCATCAAGCATTTCTAGAGGTCTTCAAGGCTACATATTATTCATCTATCCATTATGGAGTGACTTTACATCATTCATTTGCAAGCATTTGTGTGTGATTAGGGTTTTGTCATGTTCATGCCATTTCATACAACATATGTGATTACATTCAAGAAGAAAAGCATCATTATCAGTCATTGTAGATTTGAGGTATACCTTTACATCATTTTTTTCATTCAAGGTTGATTCCAAACCGGGGTAAGACTTAGGCAAATGCCTATTCCCAACCCATTTTCTCTTCTTTCTATGTGCATGAAACAAGTACTGAGCTGTACTCTTCATATTAAGCTTTATTCACAGAGATGAATCATCCCCCTTTGGCATGCAAAAATTTCAGAGGATCGATGTGATGCACCACAACCCTGACATGTTTTGAGTAGTTTTGGGGAGCATGTCTGATTCAGCTCATATTACTCAATTCTAGGTGCCCATCTCATTCTCACATCCGTAGCTCATTGTTTAAATGCTTTTATCTTCATTTTTCATCATTTTACCTAATTTAAGCAATTCAACTCACAAAAGAGGAAATCCTATCAATCCAAATTCACTTAGTATTCAGTCTTCATCTGATTTATGACTAGATCTAGTGAATTCTCCATTCTCTTTTGAATTTAATGTCCCTAAGTGAAAATTCTAGCAGTTTTCATTCTTTAGGTGAAAACCCTACTAATTTTTCCACATTACATTTTGGTTATCCTAAGCCCTTACACCTTTAATTCTGTTTTTTTCTCAAATTTGAGTCTGTATGCAATTTAAAATCCAAGTTTTCATTTACTAGATTGATTTCTTTGCAAAATTAAAAAATTTAGAGGTTAAATTCAATAAAACCCTAATTTTTAAATTCAAAATTGAGCTTGTTAATTGCTTAAGTTGGATAAATTATTTCAGATCTGAGTGTTTTCCAAATTTCCAAATTCAAAATTTCATTTGCAAGTTTAATTTTCTAATTAAATTTTAAAATTAAGTTGTTGATTTAAAAAAAACCTAGTTTTTAAATTTAAAATTTAGCTTGTGGGTTAATTTTGAATTTCCCACTTGAAATTTGTTTCAAATTCAAAATTACAATCTTTGATCTAATTTCAAATTTATTAAGTGGTTAAATTAAAAAACCCTAATTTTTAAATTTAAATTAATTTTATGCATTTTCCAATTTTGCATTAATTATTTCAATTTTTAAAATTTCTACCTTGGATCTAATTTTAAATTTTAAATTTAGAGGTTCTTTTTACAAGACCTTAATTTTAAATTTAAATTTTTTGTGGATAATTTCAAATTTAAATTTTAAAATTAAGTGGTTAATTAAAAGAGGCGTAATTTTAAATTTAAATTAATTGTTTCAATTCTCAAACTTCAACATTACATCTAATTTTAAAATTAAGAGTTTATTTTCACAAAGCCCTATTTTTTAAATTTAAATTTCCTAGTGGGTTGCATAAATTTGCACAATTTATCTTTTCAAATTCACAAATCAATTTGCTTATTTAATTGAATAATCATTTTTCTAAAATTTTGATTATTTGCTTATTTTGAAAGTTTCAACTTTCAAATTTTGAATTCTCATTTTCAAATTTCATTTTATATTTTCCATAATTTAAATCTAAAAAATAAAAAAAAATAAAAATCAAATTACATAAATTAAGAGGATTTATTTACAAAACCCTAATTTATTTTCATTAATTTCCTTAGATCTAAATTTAAATGTTTATCATGGGAATTAATTGATATGATTTAGTTGCTATTTCACATATGATTACATTGCTTTTTACGTACATTTATTATAATCATGTGTTGCATAATTGCTTCTTTCACTTCATGTTACTTCCTTTCATTCATAACACTTGGACATATTGTGTTTGTAGACTTTCAAAATTCCTTCATTTCAATCAATTTGATCTCAAAGCTTTTATATCATGTACATTGTATTATGGTGATGTTTTTAGGAAAATGTATTTCATACATAGATCATCCAAAAGCTTTTGTAGATCCCAATCCTAGAAATGATAATGAAAAACCTAATACTTGTACCTCTCCTAGGGTATCTAATGGGAATGAAGAAAAAGATAATACTCCTATCAATGATCTCTCTAATGGAGAGCAATAATTGAAGAGCAAGATGGTCCCATCTTTTTCTCATTTACATACTCTAGCGCAAGTGGGGAAAAATCAAAATATTGGTGTTTCCATCTATCTAGATCTCTCTTATTCTCCTAGAGCCTATCTTAATCATAAAAAATTTAAGTGTACTAAAATTTAAAATGCTTGGGATATTTATGAGAAATTGTATGGTCAAGTTGATGATATTAAGGGCTACAAGATTGATAATGAACTCACAACTTTGGATCCCAAGGATTTTGATACAATCGAAGATTATGTCACAAAAGCAATTGAGCTAAGAGCAAAGCTAAAGGATTGTGGAATCGACAAAAAGGATGCTCAATTGGTTTATAACTTGTTGGACAAGCTTCCTTCAGAGTATGCAGCCTTTGTATCTAGCTTTCACACCCATAGGTTAGCTCAAGGTTCCTCATATACTTCTTCCTCATTTGATGCATTCACGAAGATGTTGATACTTGAGCAATATAAGTTGACTGAAATGGGGATTCTCAAATCTTCAAAGTCACAAGCTTTGGTGGCTAACAAAGGGAATGAAAGCAATCAAGGAAAATGCAAGAATCAAAAGCAATCTAGGTCAAAACCGCAACAAGATGGAGCACAATCATCCTCTTCACAACAAGGTGACTCACCTAAGAGGAAATATTATAAGAACAATTTTTTTGTGCATATTGCAAGAAGTCAAGACATGATTAACAACATTGTTACAAGAAGGATATTGATGAGTTGAAGAATCTTCTTGAGAAGAACAAAATCAACCTACCTTCTAGAATGTCTACATCAGCTTCTTCTTCCAAGGATAAGGGTAAAGGAAAGGATCACTCTTTTGGGAAAGATAAAGAAAAGGGACAAGCTCTTTGTGCTACTACAAGTTATGATTTAGGGAAATGGCTTCTAGATTCAGTGGCTTCTCATCATATGGCATCTTCGCAATCTATGTTCTCTTCATTTGAGTCATGCCACATGCCATAGATTTTGATGGGAAATCATACATACATGGATGTGATTGGGAAATGATCTATTACCATTGGGGATAACTCCTTCAAGGATGTGTTGTGTGTACCCCATTTGACAAACAATCTTCTTTCCATCTATCAAATCACACATGGGGTAACTAGGAAAACTGTGGAGTTCACACCTGATTCAATTATCATTAGAGACTTGGAGACTAGAGCTATCATTGCGACTGGTGGTTGATCATGCATCTTGGTTGTACTCTTTTTCATATTTTGGTCCTATTGATGAGGTTGATTCTTCCTATGTTGATGATTCAGATATTGAGGAGAACTTTGGGCACTTGAGCTTGGGTGTTCTCACATGTGACCCCGTTATTGAGCCTTGCATTTCATCTCCTCCTATTGATATCACTTCACCTGTTTCACCTGATGATGTAGCTAGTGCGACAGTTTTTCCTTCTTGTGATTCAATGCAATAGGATATTTCATGTCTTCTAGCTTCAGTTCATTGGGATGACTACTTGACAGACATTGCAGGTTTGTTTATGGAGTCCTACATTGCAGATTTGTTTATGGAGTCCTACATTGCAGATTTGGGAGACATCATTGGTGACATTCATATTCTCTTTGATGAAGATGATCCTTCTTTAGTTGTTGCGAGGGAACACTCTGACCCTCTTGTGCATTCTCTATATGGTCATTCTTTAGAGGTTGACATGATTGGTGATACTTTTGTACAACAATTGGAGGAGGTCTCTTTATTCTTTGAGGAGACATATGAGTCTTTGGATATTGTTCTACATTCATCTCCACTATATCTTGGAGTTCCTTTTTCAGCAGCATGGAGTAGTTTACCACCTTTGGAGGGGGTATCCTTTAGCATCGACATGGGGACACTTGAGTAGTTTTTAGATATTCCATTCATCATGAGTATTTTTCCTCCATCTTCCCTTCATGATTGGGGAGACTTCATGGATACACCTATGGTTTTGTTTCTTCCTAAGGGGAGGAATATTGTTCGACGTTCATGGAGAAATTTCTTCATTCATCTTCCACCTTCTACCATTGGTGTAGATTCTACATTGAGGGGGGCTACCTAGCTTCTCTTCTTCTCTCATATGGGGGGGACTTTTTCCTCACATGGGTTTTTGTTCCTCACATTCTTCTATGAGAGTTCTTTGTATGTTGTTTCAATCTCTCTTTTGGGGGAGGGTTTTTTCCCATTTGGTTTTTCTCTCTTTCCTCGCTTTATGAGAGATTTCATTGCATTGGTTTGAGTGCATTTGTATTTGTACATGGGTACCTAACATGGCCTCATAGCTGAGAACCATCTTGCATTGCTTAATTGCATTTTAGACTTAAGTGCATTCCCCTAAGTTGCACTTTAGTGGGGGTGTTGGTGTAATTATTTATTCATGTTGGAATTATTACACCTTACTTAAGTTTACTTAGTTACATGCATTTCATAGTAGTTTGGGTATGAGACACTTGGGTGTTTGTGCCACATTGGGATAGTGTGTGTAAGAGAAATTCCACCTTTTGTGGTCTTATCTTGTTGTTACATTCCACCTTCAGTGGGTGATCCACCTCATGTCGAATACTATACTATTTCTCCTACCTACCACACCTATTTCCTACCTACCCTTGTTTCTTATTGAGCCACATGTCATGTTTGTGTGCTCACATATCCATATAGCCTTGCCTATATAAGATGGCTCATATTCATTGTATGTAACGCTTCATGATCCAATTGATCAGTATTTTCATCTTGATAGAATACAGTTTATTCCTATCATCTATTGTACTTTTCATTGAGCTCTTGATCTTGGAAAAATCTCACAATAATAATATAATATTCACAATAACAATATTTTAGTTATTATGATATTAAAATTATTTATTTTAGTTTTGTTATGGTTATTCTCATGTAATTCAATACTCTATCAACTATAAGTGGAATAAAATTAGATAATATTGTACAACATGTCTTACTATTTCTAATGCAATCTCATTTTCAAAAATCAAAATTAAAATCAAATTATGATACATTTAATTTTAATCTACAATGTACATAATTCAACGTTACAATTATAATTCAAATCACAATGAATTCTTCTATTTCTAAATCATATAACAATAATCTTACAATTTAGGAATAAACTAATAATAAACTAATTCAAAGGATCATTGTTACTTATTTAGATAATAATAGTTACATTTATTAATTATATTACAATATTAAAATGACAAGTACTCGCCACTACGTGGCACTTGTTATATTTTGAATATCTTCACAAAATAATAATTTTTTTTTTATTGCATGTAAGGAAATAAACACTGTTACAAAAGGAGTGACCCGATTGTCTACTTCAACCACAGGTCCAGATTTACAAAACTGTAAACAGATTGTCTACTGAGATATATACATGGAGGAATACAATTCTAGTACATGAAACTATGATGTTTTTATACAAAAAACCACTATTCTCAAAATTGCTAGCCGAATATCAACACAATATCTACTCTTGCGATGCATCTACCCACGTAGTCCATCCCCTGGGGCCCTCCATCCACATAGCTTACTTTCTATCAAGTAATTTTGTGAGCAGCTAGAGCTGATCTTTAACAGGATTTCTAGCTTTGGCAACCTCTCCTCCCAGGGACTCCAGTGCTAGGTCAACATCTTGTTTCCCTCTTATTGCCTGCTTCCATTTATAACCATTCTCCATCTCGTGGAGATACATCCTTGTGTTTCCATCCTTTATGGACTAGAAGAATTTTTTCTTTTCAATATTCATTGTCACTGATACCTGCAAGAGAATTCGGTGAAGGGTGAGTCCACGAAAAGGCTCAGTATGGGCCCTACCTATGCCCTGATCTTATCCTCATTTCTGATTTTCCAAATGTACCATAAAATTTCAGAAGTAAGAACATTCCAAAAGAGGTTAGTGTCTTTTTTTATACCCTTAATATACCCAATTATAACATCAAGCACAGTAAATAGATTAGGAATAGCGGTACCAAATAGTAACCAGATTTCTGTAGCAATGCTACATTCAAAAAAAAAATGTCTAACTGATTCAGGAACCCTGCAAATATTGTAAACATCACAGCTGTTATGTTCTTTTCTGAGGGGCAACCTGTTAATAATCATAAGCCATTTAAAACACTTTTCTTTGGGAACAACAGGACTACACCATAGTCTTGTAAACACCTTTTGCCATTGTTTAACTGAAAAATCTGCAAACCATAATTTATTAACATGAAAAATTATTGCTTCATCATATGTTAGAGTCTTATATATAATGCTAGCTTTAATATTAGATACAAAGATGGTATTATTCCACAAAAGTTCCTTACAACTGTCAATATCATTCTTCCACTTTTTGGGCAAATAAAGTTTCTCGCAAGCTTTTTCCAACATGTTATAAGTCCGTTTATGGCACACTTGAAGGTTAAATCTAACTCTGAGGGTATCCCAGTCAAGCATCTTGTCATCCTCAATAATGTCTTTAAAGTAGCAAATGCCTTTTGTCGCCCATGCTTTAGCAGAGCACCCCTGCGTAAGTGCCAATGGTTTGGAGGAGTGCAAGAGGTTCCACCAAATGGATCTACCTCCATGGACTAGCTCATTGCTACTGACTCTAGTATTGCTGATGAAAGGCTTAATACTCTCCCAAGCCTTATAGATATACTTGAAGACATTTGAGCCCTGTACTGAGACCACAAAGTCTCGAACCACAAGGTCACAAAAAGGTAGGGATTTCCAAGATTTGGCCTTTTTTGGTACAACCCTCAATATGTTATTCCTAATCAGAACCTTCCAAGGTTCATTACCATCTAATGCCTAGAAGATCCATTTTGTTGCAAGAGAAACCCCTTGGATTCTTAAATCTTTTAGTCCTAGCCCTCCCAGAATCTTATCCTTATGACACCATTCCCATTTCACATAATGCATCCTTTTGTTACCTTTTCCATTAGACCAAAGGAAGTTCCTAATGGTTTTTTGTATCTCTAGGATTCGGTAATTGGGGAACATCCATATCGAGGAGTAGTAAATGTTGTATGAGGAGAGAATTTTTTGACACACCTACACTCTCCTGACGAGCGAGAGATACCTATTGTCCCATTTGTTAAGCTTTTTGTCTATCTTGCTTCTAACCCAATGCCGCATCTCTTTGAGGGATGGAGATATGGTAAACGGAGTTCCCAGGTATCTGACTATTTTATTGGGCCCTCCCCATTGGATCCCAAACTATTTTAGCCACTCAGGAGGCCGCTCCTCCCACCCAAGCATGGTAGATTTTCTCTGAGAGATTTTAGCACCAGATATTTCTCCTAGGAATTTGATTTTTCCTTCCAAGGCCTCCATATTCTGTTTACTAATCTCTATAAAGAGTGTCGTGTCATCAACAAATGGAGCATTGATCAGATCCTCACCATTCAGAAGTTTGATCCCCTGAATATTAGGAGAGATGGTAGAGTCCCTTAGAATGTAAAGCAAAGCATCAGCTGCAATAATGAATAGTGTAGGGGCTAGGGGACAACCCTGCCTAATAGATCTACCCTGAGTAATATCCTGTGATAGGGAACTATTAACTTCCACTTGGGCCAAAGCATCTTTGAGGAGAACCATCACCCATTTGCAAAATTCTATTGGAAAACCAAATGCTTCTAACAACATTAGAATGAATCCCCATTCTACCCTGTCATATGCTTTCTCGAAGTCTAGGAGAAACATGGCCACATTCTGTCCTGAAGTCTTCACCCATTCCATGGCTTCCCAGCTGGTAATTAGATTTTCAAGGATATATCTTCCTTTGATACAACATGTTTGCGTGGAGCAAATGAACTTAGGAAGTAAATTCTCCAATCTGATCGCAAGAGTCTTAGCCAATATTTTGTAGGATACATTAAGAAGTGTTATCGGTCTCTAGTACTTGATAAGAGACTTGTCTCCATCTTTGGGAAGTAATTTGATAATCCCACTATTAATTCATTCCCCTAAGGAAGCAGTATCAAATGCCTCATAGTAAAGCTCATACAAGTCTTAACAAACCCAATCCTCATTAGCTTTTTAGAACTCTACCGTCAGACCATCTGGGTTTGAGGATTTATCATTATTCAGACTTTTAATGGCACCTTTTAGTTCTTGCATAGTGATGGGCCCCCTTAATGCCTGCGTATCCTCCATTGAAATCTTGGAGGGGATAATCCTTCTGCATTTTTCTCTTGCCTCTTGGGAATTAGTGGAATCTTCAGATGTGAAGAGACCTTTGTAGAATTGAAAGAATGCTTCCTTGATATCCTCCAGATCCTCTACTTGTTCTCTATCCAAATCCTATCAATTTTCTCTCTACACTGTGTGAACATTTTTAAAAATAACCAAATTGGAAAGAGCATAAACAATATGGTGTGGGCGCTCTGCAACTCCGACTAGACCTAGGGTTTGGACTCTGGGTTGTAGGACCATAGGCATTGATGTGGGGGAGTACGTTGGTTCTCCTCCACGTAGGTAAGTGGATACCTCAGTTTGTGTGCAGGTTTAACTCCTCGCGTCCTTCTCTATCATCGTCTTTCCTTTCTCTATGCGAGCAGTAAATGCTATTCAATGGAGAGCTCTTCTGGAGGCACCAGAAAACCTAGTGAGGAATCAACTTTTAAACCCAAGACGTTCAAGGATGCAGTTACTCTCTCCTCTCTCTCTGTTGACGAAGGTGCGAGGTTTGTTAAAAACTTTAATGGCATCCCCTGTGGAGAAGGTAAGGACCCTCACTCTGCTCGGGATTTCATCTCCATTTCCCCTAATGATTTAATGTGTAAAGAAATTAATATGGAAAAGAATAGGCTTAAAGATACAACAATTTTGTTTGCAACTGTAGACATAGATAAATGTCCTACACGTAAATTTTTGGATGATTGGATTAGAAATGTTTGGAATATTAAATTAGGTTATCTGGTCTCATTTTGTAGGCTCATTCAAAAAGGGTTGTTTGTAATTTTTTTTAAGGATCATAAAATTCAAAAAAGAGATACTTAATAAACAATACTGGACTGTCAGAAAATGCACATTTTGTGCCCTCGAATGGTCGCGAGAAGTGGTTAATGAGGAAATACTTGCACTCTCATGCCCTAGATGGGTTTTAATTCGAAATGTGCCTCCCTTGTTGTGGAGATTTATACCTCAAATCATTGAACCGATAGGAAAGGCTATTCGGGTGGATAATTCGACCTCACTTATTTCGCATCTGGATGATAGGGTATTGATTTCAATCAACCCTAGATGTGACTTCCCCAAAATGGTTAACATTAACCTTGAATTTGAAATTGTTACATGCCCTATTGAAGTCCTTAGTGGGGTGAATGCGTGCTTTCTCTATAGGAAAGAGGGACATATTCGTAAGAATTGCCTGATTATTAATAAGTTCAATGGTTTGGATAGACCCCGAAGTCAATCCAATAACCCGCAACCTGTTCATGCGAAGCATATCCTGAACATGGAAAACCTTAATGCCATTAGTAAAAAAATTAATAATCTTTTAACTCGAGAAAACTCAAAACCCCAGGAAGCTGATAAAATTTTCAATTCAGGTAATTCTGGAGTTGTCCCCACCCCTCATTCTGCAATTTTAGATGCTCTAAAATAGATGATTGAAAATTCGTAGGATGAGTTTCAGATTGTGGGGAAAAATCCTAAGAAAAGGAGGAAAAATGCTCAACAGTTAGCCCTAGAAAAAATTATGGCAAATGTACCTAATAATTCAAATTATGTGACTAACAAAATGACTATGGATAGAAATTTAATATTGCCTATGGATGACGATGTGCATGAGGCCCCACCAGAGTTGAAATTCTCTAATTTAGCCTCTAGCTTAAATAAGGAAATCATAATCCTGTAGATAGAGATGGTGTGAATGGTGAGTTGAGTAGGGGAGGGAGTCAGTCTAGGGTGATGATTAAAGCTCCCCATAGAAGTTCAGCAGACATGGATGTCTCCTTTGAGATTGACTGACCAAAATTTCTCTTTGAGATTGACTCACCAAATGCCTCCGAGATAGATCCTTCCTCCCTTACTGAACCCACCCCTGACACGATCTTTGTCATTCCCCCAAAGAAGTTTGTTGAATTAGAGGATAACTGTGTGATCGAGGTCATTGTTGCTGACCCTAAGGCTGGTGAAGCTAACTCCCTAACTAGTGATGTAGTTAATTTAGACCCTCCATATAGGTTGAAGACATTCGATCCTTGCTCTAAGACCCTGGGGATCCCCAGTCAGGGGGACAAGAGGAAGGCATCTGAGGTTGAGGATGAGGATCAGGTTGAGGAGTGCACAGGAGAAGAAGGAGAATAGACAATAGATAATGAGAACTCTGAGGCACTTCCTAGAAGAAGAAGAGGTAGACCTTTGGGATCCAAAAATAGGGGTTCTAATAATAGAAGGAATAATGAGGAGAAGAAAGATCTCCCAAGATGCTTTAACAAGTTTAAGGCATCCAAAGAATAAAAATAATACACCTTGTAAAGATGAAGTGCATCTCTTGGAACATTAGGGGTCTAGAATCTCCAGACGAGAAGCAGATTATCAGGAAGTTTGTCAAACAGCATACGAACACAGACTTTATTATGTTTCAAGAACTCAAGGCTGTCAAGTTTAGCGTGGAAGTCAACCTAAAATTTATATGGAAAGACTCTGTCAAAGTTTTCTCAAAGAATGATAGAGGTAGAGGAGGTGTTGGGATACTTATTAACCCCAAATGGAAGGAGCACATAGTGAACCAAGGATACTCGCCATGTAAGAGAGTAGTCTAGGTTTCCTTAGAATAGAATGGAGTCAGATTTGGAATTTGTTTTGTCTATGCCTCAAATGACTACAGAGAGAGAACTGAAATGTGGGATTGGATCACTGCATTTCCGGATATACCTTGGATTGTTGGGGGTGACTTTAATATGATTGAAGCTCGTGAAGATAAAAGTGGAGGTATCCCTATGGAATGGAAAGGAATGGAGAAATTACATTAGGAGAGAATGAAAAGCCGGAAGAAATATTTTGATCCCTTGTTCTGCAATAAGAAGGAAAACACCAAAATTTGGTATACTTGGTGCAACTATCAGAGAGGAAAACCTAGGATCTATTGTAGGCTGGACAGATTCTATGTTAACAAAGAGGACTTCTCCTTTGACCTTGGCAAGAATAGCAGCCCAGTGATAGTTTATCTAACCACACTATCAAACCACCACCCTATCATTTCACATATTAGGCTTAGAGACCCCTTTGAGGAACAAGGAATTGCTAAAGACAAATTCTTTCTTAACTCCAGTCTGTTAAAAGACACGGATGTGTTGAGTACAGTAAAGATTGTTAGGTTGTTTAACAAGAGTAATAGAAAGTTGAACTCTAGTGTGGACAAATGGAATGAGAATGTCAATAGTTGGCAGGTGCTGCTACAAACCATAGGACAAAAGAAATCCAAGGATTATAGGTGGAAAGAGATAACTTTATCTGACAACCTTCAGTTATGTGAGGCGGAGATCCAAGACAATCCTTGCAATGTTGAACTATCTCAAAAAGTAGCCTTGGCTATATATATATATATATATATATATATATATATAAGCACAAATATTTATAATTTTGTCAGTCAACCCTTTTAAATCTCTCTTACAAGATTTTAGCCAAAACTCTGTCTAGGAGGCTTACTCGGATCTTGGGCAAGATTATCACTACCACTCAAATCGGGTTCGTCAAAGGTAGATATATTTTGGAAAATCTGATTACCAGTTGTGAGGCCTTGCATTGGGCTAAGTATGACTCACAAAATGTGGCAATGATTCTACTAGATTTTGAAAAGGCCTATGATAAGATTGAATGGTCTTTTATTTTAGGTATGTTGGAAACTTTGGGATTCACATCCAATTTTTGCAAGTGGATTAAGATCCTATTAAATGATGCCTCTACAATTATATAGGTCAATGGGATATTGTCAGAGCCTATTGAACTTCAAAGATCAATCAGACAAGGATGTCCAATTGCACCGACTTTATTTGTCATTCTTACAGATGCCTTGTATTATGTCCTCAGGGTGAAAGAACTTGGGCCTCTGGTTAAAAGTATCAGACTGCCTAATAATGATTCTGATCAATCCTTAGTTTGCAGATGATACTACTTTATTTACTGAATTGACAGAGAGTAACTTTGATGTTGTAATACATAGACTCATTTTTTTTGTAGTACTTCAGGCTCTAAGATTGCACCTCATTCATTTATAGTCCTTTGTTGGACAAAGATTTCATTAGAATGGTTGGTTAGGAAAGGATGGGGATGGTCTGGTCCCACTAGAGTGGTTAAATATATGGGGATTCCCTTTTCCCCATTTCCATCTATCAAGGACATGTGGGAATGGATATTCAATAAAGTTGAAAATAACATCTTAAATGGCAAACTCATCTTCTCTCATTCGCAAGTAGAATTCAGGTGGTTCAAAAAGTTCTCACATCCCATACTATTTATTACACTTCTTCCTGGTAATTTGCCAACTATTAGTTTAAAAAACTAGAGAAAATAATGAGAAATTTCCTATGGTGCGATGGTAAGGGAGGAAAAAAGAGACATTGTGTTAATTGGGAGTGGTGTTGTTCTCCAAGGGAAAATGGGGGACTTGGTATAAAAGATTTGAAAGCACATGCCATTGCATTAGTCTCCAAATGGATATACAAATTCATAAATGGGGATGAACCATGGAAAGTACTGATAATAAATAACACTCTATTGTCCAAACCAAAGAAGGGTAAATCTTGCGCTCAGTTGGATTTGTTAGATGTCATTTAGGGAAGGTTTGAGGTGAACACTTTTCTGGATGATATTTTCTTCTTTATGGAAGGCTTGGAGTCAAGTGAGGTGTTTTCTTTGTAGTAGGGATGCGGTCAATTTTTCCTCTACTTGCTCATACCTAGATAGATCTATTTGGTGGGGGATATATCTTAATGATAAGCCTCTGGCCCTCACTCAAAGTTGTTCAGCTAAAACATGGAATTCCTTAGGTATCATCCTCATTGGTGATCTATTTATTAGGGGCAGACTTGGTTCTTGGGATGAGTTGGAAGATAAATATGGGATCTCATCAACCCATAAGAAAACTTATACTTTGGTTGCTAAGGTTGTTGGATCTTTCTTTGCGGGAGGTACTTGTTACAAATAGAAATTTGTTGGACAAGGGAAATGGAAAGATGGCACCACCTTCCTTGAGATTACTGTCAAGAACATATATAGCATGATTAAGGAAAAGGATGATATCTTCAAGTGGATCAATAAATGTTGGAATCTTGACTTGTTGGATTCTAAATGGTCTAGGATCTTGCATTCTCTTTGGCAGAGCCCCACTGAACCTAAAAAGCCTTGTTTTTGATGGTTACTAGTGATGAAAAAAATTGTTGTCGCTGATGTTTTATCCTCAATTGGATTGTCTTGTCATGTTTGTTCCATTTGTCTTGAACCTGAAACTATTGAACACCTTTTTTTTAATGCAAATGTGCAAGAGCTTTATGGTCTATGTTTTTTGGTTTACCTATCAATTGGAATACGAATATTGGCTTTTCTTGGCTAGAGGTTCTATCAAGTTATGTGGAAAGTTTTGATCCTAAGTTGAATTCCTTTTGGTCTATTTTTTCTTGTGAAATTATTTGGTTTTAATGGAAAAAGATAAATGAAGAAGTCTTTGAGTGTAGGAAGAGATATCTTACTGAGTTTAGTAGTAAACTCACATATATGTTGATTATGATGTAGGTTTCTGTTGTGATTGAAGTTCCTAAGGAAAGATTCATGATGATGTTACAAGGCAAAAATTCAGTCTGTGCATTTCTTTGATCAAGCTAAGGATAAGCTGAATTAGGACGAGTTAGAGAAATTGAATCAATCCCTCAAAGAAAAAGAGATTACCAAAGAGAAATTTGAGGTTGCAAAGAAGATACCAAAGACACTAGATGCTCCAACATGGGATGTCATCAATGATCCTAACATAGAACCTCCACTGTGGCATGGCAGAGTGTAGTAATAATATTGAATTGGGTCATGGGATTAGGATGATCCATTTATCTTTGCTTTTTGTATTTATGTTGTTACTTGGCAATTGGAATACTATAGCGTCTTTCATACACTCCTTGATTATGGTAGTATGAGATAAACTCTAGTGACACTAATTTCAGTCATTTAAACTTCTGCTAGTGCAAACTTGACATATATTGTAACCTTTTTGTATACTATTGTTGAAATGGTAGAGCCAACATAGAACAGAAAAAACTAAACCATGATTGCAAAGAATGGCACAAATGAAAAATATTATTGATTTGATTTTGTAGGATAAAATATATTATCAGATACACATATTCATTCTAAATGTGTGCCTTTAAATAGGCAATACAAAATAGCAAATGGTTGTGTAACTGCACAACTAAAAACACAACCGTCAGTAGTTTTATTAATTAAATCTAAACTAATGTAATAACACCAACATTCCCCCCCTTATTACATTAATCTAAACAAGAGTGGAAGTTGCAAGGGTTTTAATTCAACCCTCGAGTGACTTTGATGAAGGGCCTTCACCAATCCTCCTCACTCGCCCAAGAAACACCGAACTGACTGCATTAGTGGATCTCCTAACCGCAAAACCTAGATCTGTCTACACAAGAACAAAAGTTCCCACCTCCCCTGCACAATGAGACACATTTCCTCCAAAATTCCACATCTCCTCTGAGTGTGTTTAATGCCTCCTCCAGTGCTGCACATGAGATGTCTTTCCTCTTAAAGTCCAGTCCACATCTCGCCCGAGTGTGTCTAATGCCTCCTCAAGTGCTATGGAAACTTGAACACTGCTACTATGCCTACACAATCCTGTCCCTCCCCTTGCTCCTAGAAGGGACAATCACACTATCAAGCTCCCTCTTCTCTTCAAGAACACAAATAAATCGCGCCCCCTTTTTAGGGATAAATCTGCCAAGCCCTAGCTTTACAGGGACATAGAGAGGTTGCTTCTCATGCAATGATCATCTCTAAGTGAGAAGCTAACTCAAGATGATAAAAGATCCTCCTGCCTCCGACCTCCTATCAATATTCACTATTCTCTAAAGTAGAAATCTTGTATCAACCCCTATATCATCTGATGGACTGTCACCATTAGATGAGTCATTTTTATGTACTGCAAATCCACAAAAGTTGGCCTCACCTTCTGTTGCAACAAAAGATGTATCTTTCTTTAAATTTCCATCGATTAGATCTTTGGCCCGTTGAAAACAGTTCATCTGCACATGCCCATTTTTCTGACAATAAAAGCATTTGAATTCTCTTCTACTAGAAACATTAGATTTATTCCTAGCAACCAAAGCACATTCTTCAGGAAGTTGATAGTTCTTACTAGTTATATTTCCTTCATCAATTAGAGAAGAGATTATTGTTTCCAAGCTAGGATCTATTTTTTTTAGAGTAAAGACAATATGGTCAAAACTAGAGGGCAAACTGTTAAGTAATATTGCTTTGGCATCATCATCAGCGACATTAGCATTTATACCTGCAAGTTGATTAAGGAGAGAACGAAAAATGCTTATATGTTGAATAATATTATTACCTCCATTCATCTTTAACTCGAACAATTTCTACTTAATAGACATCTTGGCACTAGAAGCCTGAGAACCAAACAAGACATTGAGCCCATCCAATATTGTTTTTGACGTCTTTGATAAATCAATATGATGCAAGTATGCATCTAATAAACCAAGACCAATCAATGTCGTGGCCCTATGATATTTTGTCATCCACTTCGTTGTTGCATCTGCATCTTGTGGCTTTGTTACAGTCCCATCCACAATCTCCCACAAATCTTTCTCAATTAATGACAGTTGCACTTTAATTTTCCATGTGTGGAATTCATGCCCTTCAAATTTAGGAATTGTAAATACTTTATCCATAATCTTTATCACTCAAAGACAAATAAAATGATAACAAAAGATTTGTGATGTGACCCTATAAAGAGATAGTCCATTTCATACCTCTTTTCTTGAAACATGATTGCAAGATTCTAGTTTGGTGTTTGGACTTGAATCATATCTCTATTTTCACTTCCACCTTCCTTTTATTGTTCCTCTCTCACCATTACAAACACTGAAATCATATCACTGCCATCTACAGTTCTTCTGAGTCATATCCAATAGCATCTTTGTCTCCTCTGCAACACAACAAATGCAGAAGCCAACCCCAATCTTATTCATCCATTAGCCATGGATCATAGAAACAAGTTTTCGCTCTGATACCATGTTGAAATGGTAGAGCCAACATAGAACAGAAAAAACTAAACCATGATTGCAAAGAATGACACAAATGAAAAATATTATTGATTTGATTTTTTAGGATAAAATATATTATCAGATACACATATTCATTCTAAATGTGTGCCTTTAAATAGGCAATACAAAACAACAAATGGTTGTGTAACTGCACAACTGAAAACACAAGTGCCGGTAGTTTTATTAATTAAATCTAAACTAATGTAACAACACCAACAACTATATTAAACAAAAAGAAATTTGTCAATCAAATTTTAGTTGTTTAAACTTCTGCTAGTGCAAATTTGACATATATTATAACCTTTTGGTATACTATATTAAACAAAAAGAAATTTCTCAATCAAATACTTTATATTTATTAGTTTTTAGAAATCATATTTCATTTTGAAGTTTATGATGAATCTTTTTAGCCCTAACTAATTTTATTAGGTAGTCCTCTCTCCTATGGAATCATAATATAAAAAGTAAGAATGATCTACCTTTGTTATCATAATTTCAAGTGTCTTAATTTAAAATTAAAAAAAGTAGTTGTTGTTTAATTAGTAAGCATCGGTGCATTATCAAAAATTATGAATAAATCAATCAATGGTATAATATTTTCTCAAGTTAAATATACAAGGGCATAATATAAATAGTAAGAATTAGATACCTTGGTTATCATAATTTGGAGAGTGAAATTCAAAATAATAAAAATATGTTTTCTAACTAATAAGTATTAATGCATTATAAAAAATTATGAACAAGTCAATCGATAATTTTAAGTGCAATCTTAATACCATTATTTATTCTATTAATTGATATGCTAATTAGAGTATGAATCTTTAATCCCCCCCTTATTTCTATGATAATATTATCAACTTATTGTGTAGATCTCCAACAAAATAGATTTTGACTTGTCCTTGTTGAATTAAGACAAGTGAAGCTTAATGTAGTCAATGAATAGTATCATAGAAATAGTTTCATAATGAAGCCTCGTTGTTTTTCTTAACCAAGCATAGAAACCCTTCATAGACTTATTATCATGATGATTATATATGCTTGGTGTATTTAGATTGTCAATTAGGGTTACAATTATGAAAATTTCATGCTATTGAAATTCCTGAAATAACTTCTAAGCCTAAGGGTGAGATAGGCTACTTGGTGTTTATAATTAGGAAAAATTATTATAATAGAAAGATAAAAATTGAATTAAACAGTGGATCTAAAAGAACATCTACACAAATAATGGGATATTTCTATAAATATTACTGTTTTTCATCTATAAAACAAGAATATGTAAAAAAATATTTTTTTAACCAACACAAAATGTTTATATCACTTTCAATTATTAATTTGAACATTTAAAAATTTAATAACTATTAAATTTTATTCTAAATAAAGAAATGTCAAATTTCTATTATTCAATAACTTTAAAATATTATTTTCACAGCCTTTTTTATTTAAAATAAAGAAATGTCATATTCAAGATCCATCACATTTCTTTTCTACATGTCACCCATATTTCTATTTAAATTTGACCAACTACATGGGTGTGTTAAGTATGTTCTCCTTAGTCTTCAAAGTAAAAAATAATCATATTATAAATGATTAATGCACTGAAACAATTCTCACTCATTAATCATGTTTTGATTGTCAAACATGATTGAGTAGTCCATTACAAACAAATTTTATTGAAATTGATTAATAAAGATGTGATGCAGTCATAAATTAAAGTGCATAAGAGGTGCATTGTACATAAAAAATAATAATCTCTTATAGCATGCCACATAAATCATACGACAAAATGCACTTGAGCTTTATTATAAAATTGTTGTATTGGTTTGTTTTTGACCCAAAAATATACAGATGTGTAAATGCTTTCTAATGATTTCAATACTCAATCAATGATCAATAATTCATTGACAACCTGATCCCCTATACAACTATCAATTAGGCAGGGTTGCCCTTTATCTCCATTTCACTATGTTTTAATTGTTTATTCTCTTGGGCATCTCTTGGAATATAATAAAATGGGCTCAATTAAGGATATTTATATTCCTAATAAATTACCTATTATAAATTCATACTTTGTTGATTATAATTTGTTATTTATCTAGAATTTTGAATATGAAATTGAACATGTTTTGGAGGTCTTGGATTTGTACTATTTTGTCATGGGTTCTAAGTTACCCCATCATAAAATAGATTTTCTAATGATTTGGCTTCATCTAGTGCCACCATGGATTCCTAAACAATAGAAATGAATTAAGCATGGGCAAATTACTAGATACTTGAGAAACCCATCTGGGCTAGGGGTTTCTCTGCATGAGATGTGTAACTGGTTTCTCATAAAGTTGAAGAACAAAATTTTCAATTATGACAATAGATATCTTCCATAAGATAACAAAATTCAAGTGATAAATCATATCTTTTTGGCCTAACATGTTTATTACTCTTCTTGATGGATGCCCTCTAATAAAGGTTTTGAAGATCTTAATAAGTTTATTCATCAATTTCTATGCATGACTTGGGATGGAAAAAAAAGGTTTCAAAGCTTCATCTTGGATTTATTGTATTCAACCAAAACCCAAAGGAGGATAAAGGGTATTATGGATCTTAGGACTCAAGGTAATTTTTTATCTACAAAATGGATTATACAGGTTGTTTCAAGTAATGAACAATGAAAATCCTTGGTATGTTATTGAATATCTCTGATTGGCAAGAATAATAAGTGGCAAAATGTGGGTTGGCTAGACAAAAAATTTATTGCCCTATTCTTCTATATTAAAGGGTCACTTCTTTTGCAATCCATTTTGAAAGCTTAAAAACTAGCCTATAATTGTTTAAATTGGAGAAATAACTCTCTACAACATGGTTTCAGCTTTTCTAATTCTTTTATATGGTAGAATAGGTTTATGTGATACCATGGTCAACCTTTGGCTATTTCCTTCCCTAATCAAGTTCTTTATATTTTTTGAAAAAGGAGTGAAACATTCTAATGATATCTAAGACCTTAATTATTTTGAATCTAGAGGAGATTGGAAAGGGTTAAACAATTATAGAAAGGACAGTGAGGTGAATAAAAGAGGACCCCCCGAGGGGTGTTACACATGTGGAGGAGAACATTACACTGATCAATGCACAACAAAAACACAAGGAGGGAAGCCATAGATAAATCCTATGCCACCATAGTAGGAAAGACTTAAACAGAGGATACATGTAGCGTGGAGAATTGGCAAGCTAAATATTAGTTCACTCTAGTTGAGAGTCCAAGTATGCTCTATCAGAACCCCATTATAGTACTTATAGATAAATGAGCTACAATTTTTTTTATTTCTCCTAGGATACTGAGTAAATTTCTTAAAAGAGCTAGTTTCATGGCTATGTCTTGGACTATAGAATATGCCAACCAGTCAAGAGCTCGGGTAGAGAAAAGTTTGTTTGAGGCTATGGTTGAACTTCTTGGCTTAACCATAGAAGTTGACTTATACATAGCACCATCAGACACTTATGATATCATCTTAGGTATGAATTGGTTGGGAAACCACAAATATTGGGTTAATTTCTATGGTAAAACAATAGTATTCTTGGATGACCTTAAAAACAAGGTGCTCTTGCAAGGCACCCAATATGGGTTCAAATTGTGGCAACTCTCCGCTATCAACTTAAAGAGGACCAAAAAGAAAGGTTGCCAAATATTTGCAGTTAAAATGGAAGAAATTAACAAATTCAAAGAGATCGAATTCCATGATGATATGATGTTTTATGAAGCCAATTATCATCATGGATAAGGTTCTAGGGAGAGTAGAAGACTAGAGGAATCAATCGAAGGTAGATAACCTTATCTTAAAAATTATCAAGATGTGTTTTCAATTAAATAATGTGTTTTCAATTCAATATTCAAGTTGCTTTACAAACTAATTCTTTTTCTTTGTAATTGATATTTAATTTTTTTACTTTTCATGTCTCATACTCAGCACAAATCTTACTAGGACAATATAGTCATGCTCTTTCCCCTTCACACATTGTTCCTTTTATATTGATATTAGAGTAGTAAGATCCTAAAGTCCTTAGGGGCTTGGTCTTTCTTATCTCCTTCATATCTTGGTGAAATTTTTTCAATGTGACTTTGTACTTTACCATGAGTTTAGGTGTAGCCTCATTATCCCACTAAAGTAGCAGCTAAATGTAGCGTCATGAATCATATCTGCATGTAATTTCATCCTTAGCTAGAGCACACCTTGGCTTTTTATATTTTAGTGCCTAATTTTTGCTTTGATTTTTCTCACACGATCCCAAAATTTGCATTTTCAACTCCCTTTCTAACCCCTATACAAATATGAGTCTTGACTAAAAGGACTAGGGTGTTGGGGTTGTCATAGGCCTAGTTTAGGAACTAGGAACCCCACCACCCTAGTCCTCCTAATTATGACCAAAATTTGGTCCCAACAACAATCACTTAAATTGGGTGGGAATTCAGGTCCTATGTGGGCCTCCTCTAGAAATTCAAATAATTTTTGGATGATTAAGTATAAAAAGATGCCTACCCCTCTCATTTGAAAACTGGAGAAGAAAGAAAGAACAAGAAGGATCTCTCTCAATTACAAATTCAATTCAAGTGAGCAAGCAATCAAGCATTCATCAAGAATTGAAGGAGAGATCAAGTCAACTTCAAGGATTCAAGATGGCATCCATGATCAACCTTCCATGAAGACATTCTACATCACATCCTAAAACCATGGCATGACAATTCAAGTAAACTCATCAAGGAAAACTCCTATCTACAACCATTTTCTCTCTTTATGTGTGTAGGAAATTGATTTAGGTGTTGTGATCAAAGATTCTAATAAAATAAACAACAACAAACAAGTCTAGCTTTACATTTACAAAAATAGGAGGAGCGGGTAGCTCTCACTGCCAGTCCTAAAATGTTTTCCCAATCTTTTGATAGTAGATTCTATGTGTCTCCCTAATCTAGAAAACATCTCTCTTTTCTTCTCAAAAGTTGCAAGAGCAGGCCGCACTACAATCCTAGTCCCAACAATTTGGCCCAAATTTCCAGCCATAGGTTTCAATTAACTTTCCCTTCTTAGATCTCTTTTTGAAATTTCTCCAAAACACTCTATCATTGTTGTTTTGCTTCAATTCCTCATTATTTTCCCTAGATCTAACTTTTCGATTAAAATACAACTTCAACTCTCTAAAAGAGGAAACAAAAACTGAGTAAATATAATCAGTGTCTCAACCCTCTTCTCTAATTGAATTGTGGCTAGATCTATTGGGTTTAATCCCCCTATAAAATGTAAGGTTGATCTTGTGAAATTGGTGGTTTTACTATCCTAATTGGTGAAAATCTAATCTCACCACCTTACAGAGTGTCAACATCTATCATTAATTCTATTTCATATTATTAATGAATTTCTCAGAACTAAATTAATTTCAAAAAATTCAAAAATTATTCTCATCATCATCATATAATTAGGGTGGATAATCTCCCAACATAAAATTATTTATTTTTTGAAAATACCACACATATTACTAAAAAATTCCAACTTGAGAACATTGATTAGGTTCATTCTGAAGGTGTAACTGTGCGTTCATATAGAGTACATATTAATGTTTCCATGGACTATCTCAAAACTAGCCTAACAAAAAATTATAATTACAAGAGTTGAAAATAACAACTGATTGATCATTAAAAAAATATGCTAAAACTTGACAGTTTAGATGTTTAAAATAATAAATTAGGAATTTAATTATATATTACTATTAAAGATCATTATAAAATTTAATCTAGGTGAACTCGTGAGATCAAGTGGTCCAATATAAAAGAGCTCAAATTGCTCTTCTAATGCTCTATATGGAATTTGGGAGCCTTAATACCAATAGGTTAAGGTTTCTTAAGAGTGCACACAAATTTTTATTAATCTTGATAACCACCATAACCACATTATCTAGGATCATCTTATCAAAGAGGTAGTTGGTACCACTAAACATGTCAAAAGGGTTTCAAATATTGATAAAAAATGAATATCTATCAATTAATAGGTGAAGATGTGCAACTGTGTGTAAGTTAAAGTGATAATATTAACATGAATATAAAGAATAATGCAACTTTTAAAAATCGAATTATTTAATATGGTAATAGAATAGTGGTATTTTCAAAATAATAAGGGTGACTAGCAACAAGATATTAGAGTTTTAGAAGAAGGTTTTGACCTATAAAATAAGTAACAAGATAAATATTGAATCTTATGTTCTTTGATGATTGAGAAAAGAGAGATTAATGCAAAACTTGTTGGAGTTGAATGCTCAACCCTTTAGCTCCCAAAGGTTATCCACAGTTACTTCTTTTGGAAACGCCTCTAGTGGACTTCTATTTGGCTCAGTGCTATTTTTATTGACCCTCCTTCATGGTTTAATAGGAGGAGGAGATGTTTTCCTTGGGCCTTATGGATTCTTTCTCCTACTAGTACTTGTGAAACCTTGATAATCAATAAGAACCTAGAACCATTGGTTTTGAGTCCACATTTCTGTTCACTCTACCTTGTATTCCTTTGGTCTCTACCGAGTGTTGGATCTTGCTTGGAAATTGGAACCTCAAGGTTTCAATTTCAAACCTTACCCTCTCTTACACTTGACTCACTCTCACTTTCCACTACATTTTCCTTCCTTGGGTCTTAAACCTTGGGTAAAAATTGAAACTTGAAAAATCAAGGTTCTAGCTCAAAGTCCTTACCCACTCCCAACATTTGACCTTTCATAATTCTCATAAACCCTTAAAGGAAATTGGAACCTCATGGTTCTAGTTTCAATCGCACTTTCATTACTAAATCCTAATCCATTTTTTGTTCTTGATTGGCACTTGGAACCAAAAAGTGTAGTTTTAAAAAGTTAATGTGAGTGGCCCAAACTTAAATTCTCTATTTTTTGTCCTAGCTATTACCTTAAATGTTGAAGGTCTAAACTTTAATAAATTAATGTTAAACCCATCTTTCAATATGAGTTATCCATTTTGGGTGGGATTCGTCCTTAACTACATATCTATCATTGCTACAGTATAATGGATTAGGTTTTCATACATAATCTTTGCTAGCCTAAATAATTTTGAGTGGCATTCTATATAATTCAAGGATAGATACAAATATTTTATATGGCACATGTACATGAATTTCTCCATGAACACTTGTAGATATTTAGGCAACTCTTCTCAACTAGGATTTCTCTTACAATATTTGTTGTATAATTGTAATGTGAAATTGGTGAATGTAGTAACATTGGACAAACATTACAAGCTTTGTAATGGCCTTTATGATCATCCCATTGTCTACATATTCCATGATGGATTATGTATCTTTTTTTTTGGAGTTTTCTAAGGTAACTATAAGTGTGGCATCTCTTTTTTCTCCCTCTAGAACTAGACATTCATTTCTAGTTTAGATTTATCTATAATAATAGGTACACAATATGTTTTTTCAATTTTATTGGTGACTAGTTTCTCCTTTAGCTAAGCTGTCTTATTTGATCATTGGTGACTAGTTTCTCCTTTAGCTAAGATCTCTTGTTTGATCTTTAATTGTTGTAGAACTATAATTTTAATTTATTTCTTTCTTTGTTCTTAATGGCTTTATGTTTTATTCTCTATTTCAGGTATAAATGTGGAAAGCTAATGTTACTTCATTTTAGTAAGTACTAAATAATTTCCCTTCTCTATTGATGTCCTCATTTCTAGTTGTAATATAGATATACACTAATGAATTCTTACTTCACTATATATCGATCTTCTATTTTTTGAAACCTATTTGAATCTATGCTCATAATCCTTAATGGATTCTTTTTTTTATTGTATCATGTCTCTCATTCTACTGGGACTAAAATTTTGACAAAAACTCCTCTTTGATTTTCTAACCATTCTTTATCTTGTTGTTCCAAAGACTTTTTTTTTCTATACGAATATAATGTGTCATTTTAAAATGTGCCTAGAAAGTCAAATATATTTATCCAATCCCTCGTGATTCCTTTCCTCTACCATAATGATTTTCACTCCTTATGTTTATGATAGAAGGCTAAAGAGATTAGTTATATAGATATGATATCTTTCTTAAACACTAAAATGTTTACTTGTAGACCCTTGTTAAATATACTTGTATTGGTTAGCTTGTGATGAATCGAGTTGATTGATTTGGTACCTATTCTATCTTCTTATATATTCTAGTTTACTTAATTTCTACCTTTATCCTTATGCCGTTGTATATCAATGAAATTATTTTCTAATGCTGTATCATGTAGTCTTACATACATTGTTGTTACGAGTCTATTGTTTCACTTAATTGTTTTGATTAATAAAAGCGGGATAGGCCCGTACCATTACATATTCGTAGAGTGACACCTACGGTACATGAGGGATGCACAACTAGCCAAAAAAACCCTACTAATACAGAACAAAAACCGAACAGGGAAAATTGAGAACTGACAGAGCAACTAGAAAACTAGCAGAAATAGAAAGACCAAAAAATAAAGAACCAATACAACCATCAATTAATTGTTTTTCTTAATTGTTCAAATATATTTAATGTTAAAATAGTTCTTGATTTAGATGGCACAAATGATGACTCCTTGTATAGGGATTGTAGTTCTTTGAAGGGGTGTTTAATTTTAGGAGATATATCTTACATATTTAATGACACATATTTAATAGTGCTTCCTTTCTTTTCTTTCTCATTCTAATTGTTTCATTATTCAAGTTGTTAAAAAAATTATTACCAACTGATATGATGTTATTTTTTATTCTCAATTATTTATATTCTCCACACTTTTGGTGATTATTTAGTCCAAATATTGTGTCAGATTTTAGGGTGTGTAACTTTACTAAAGGGGTTAGAAATCCCTCAAATATCTTATAAAAAATGAGTTTAAGATTAAATAAATCTTATTTAATGTGTGGTGTTTGCAATAAAGGAATTGGTATAGATTCATAAGATGACTTCTAAAAAGTATTAAATTTGAACAGTTTGATTGATAGGATTGTAAATATTTGTAATTTTTAAATATTTAGATGCTTTTACTAAATTTAAATTAGAACTATGTGATTGGACATAAAAAATTTATAGAGATATTCAAGATATTGTAAGTAGTACTAGACAAGTTTGTTACAACTCATTCATACCATGCAACGAAAATTGAAATACAAAATGTGTCCAAAAGAATCATTTAGACAAACAATGACTTATTTATGTGAATATAATTTTTTTAATTAATAACATAAAAATATTTCTAAATGTGTGTTATATTATCAGCAAAGAGGGTTTATATCACTTTCAATTATTAATGTAACCACTTTGTCTCAAAATAAAGAGTAAAAATAAAATAACTTTGTTTCTCATTCAAACTAAATAAACATCAGATTTAATAGCTATCACATTTCTTATCTAGAATGCATGCATATTTCTATTTGAATCGCTGAAACAATTTTAACTCCAGAACCATGGTATAATTGTCAAATATAATTTAATTAATACATTACAGTGCGTGCACGACACGTTGTAGAAAAAAATAATTGTCAAATATATTTACAGTGCGTGCACGACACGTTAAGGAAAATAATAATGTCCAAGCCAAAACCAAAGCACCGTGTGAAATCAATTATACAATTATACATTCAACACCTTTCAATGTCTATTCAAATGTTTTCAATATTCAAATGTGGAAAATAATGTTTTCAGTCTATTCAAATGTGGAAAATTTCTGAGCACCGTGTGAAATCAATTGTACATTCAACACCTTTCAATGTCGGAAAATGATCATTCAATTACTTCTACCAATTTTCTGCAGTGGAAAACACTTTGAACACGATTGCACGGAAGACTACCACACAAAATTATATAGACTTTGAACACTATTGTTTCAGCGAGTTTTGTACATTCTGAAGACTACCACATAAAATTATATAGATTTTGAACATTATTGCTTTTGCAAGTTTTGTACTTTCTGAAGACTACCACACAAAATTATAAAGACTTTGAACATTATTGTTTCGGCAAGTTTTGTACTCTCTCTAAGACTACCACACAAAATTATATAGACTTTGAACATTATTGCTTTTGCAAATTTGTACAGTTTGAAGACTACCACACAAAATTATATAGACTTTGAACATTATTACTTCCACAAATTTTGTATGTTCTGAAGACTACCACACAAAATTATATAGACTTTGAACATTATTGCTACCACAAGTTTTGTACGCTTTGAAGACTACCATACAAAATTATATAGACTTTGAACGTTATTGCTTTGACAAATTTTGTAGCTCTGAAACTTACCACACAAAATTATATAGACTTTGAACATTATTACTCTCACAAGTTTTGTACCCTCTAAACTACAAAACTACATGGGTCTGTGGAATTGTGTAATGTGTCATCATGGTAAGTGTTTGACAATTGTATTGATCACTTTTGTGAGGCAGGGTTGGGAATAGACAATTTCATTCACACCAATTTTTTTTTATCTTTGTATATAAAATTTTCATTTGTATACAAAAAAACTCATTATTTTGAATTGTTTTTTCATTGATGAAATAAAATAATTATAATTTTTTATTTCATATTATCTATTATATCTTTAATATTTTCTTATAATAAATTGTGTCAAATCATATAATTTTAATTTAATATTAGTAGAGACATCTCAAAATGATATTGGATGGTCCAAAATCTAAAAATTATATATTACACAAAGTGACTTTGAAAAAAATCATAAACAAATATATACAAAAGCACAAATATTTATAAATTTGTCAACCAAATGCTTTGTATTTATTAGTTTTTAGAGATCATCTTAAGAATCATATCTCATTGTTTGAGGTTTATATATAATTTCTTCCTAGAGAAAATATTAATTATATAAAATATTTTTTCTATTTGTTTAATTTAGAAAAAATATAAAAAGTTTAATCACTTTTTTGTAAAAAAGAGTTCTTTGATTTTTAAATATCTAGGTGTAACAAGTTGCCTAATGTTAATTTTGCAGCAATTGAGATGTTTAATCAATATATAATTACAAAATTGACTTGTTTCTCATTAAAAATTTGGAAACAATTGTCTACAATTTTAAATGACAACTAATTCAAATATTATGTAACTAAGAAATACAAGTATATAAAAAAATCATCCATTTCAAATGAATGCAAAAGTATAAACATATAAATGTCCATAGTTTTTTTTTATTAATTTCACATGGCTAGGAAAATCTAATAGATGGTTCAAGAAAACAATACATCTAACTAGACTAAACTAGAAAAAAAGTCACCTCTAACCAAAACATAAAATAAAATAAAACATGTATAATGTTCACTACAGAATATAATCAACTAATGCTTAAAAATAACTTATATGCAACAAAAATATGATATTGAATTACTAAATAATCTCATGAAGTATCTCAATAGTTTATACATGTATGAAATACTACAAAGTTCTATGTCCAAACAATTAGTTCAAGTGAACAACAATTACATTTGTTATAAATTATTTTCCATATTTAAAGATATGGGAAATCATGGTAATATAATAGATTAATTTTTTTTTTCAATAAAAGTGGCATAGCCACTAAACTTTATTATTTTTATTTTTAAATAGTTTTTACAACGAGTTCAAAAAAGGCATACCGACAGGAAAGAACCTGCAAGAAAACTTCCAGCTGTCGCCTTAAGAAAAGAAACTAAACTACCCTTTACAAAATAGCTGGATCCTGATGACCCAAAATCTCCCCCATACCCATATAGTTGCCCTATGTACAGAGATCCCGTAGGATATATATCTCAACTGATTAAACACTCAGTTGGTTACAAAATGAAGGGTTGAATCAAAAAATTTCAACAAGAAGATCTAGTGGCCCATCAGCTGTTATCAGTAGCGAGATACAAAATGTGGAGGAACATGCCGAGATACCAAGGAGACCAAAGGATATGAGATTAATTTTATTCAACATCATGCATAAGATAAAAACAAAAAAAGACTTGCTTTATTGTTATCAAATAGGCTTAATACTCTCCTCACTAATGAGGAAATTCCTAACCCTCAATGAACTACCACATACAATCTTGGAATGTGAGACAACTGTCCAGCCAATCCTATAAATATTAGGTCAAACAATCTATCACAAAAAGCCTAATAGATGTCTTAATGCTTCAAGAAAATAAAGTTATCCAAACTCATCTTGAAGCATTGCTTACTACTAATTGGAATGGGGCCTAATTTTTGCATACAAACCACTCTGATGGTTTTGGAAGAGTGGTTTTGAGTCTTGATCCATGAATAGCTAAATAAATTGTTGCCTTTGGATCTATAGACACTGAAAAATTGTCCCAAGTCTTCGATGACACTTTTCACTAACCTTTTTCGTTTAACTTAATTAGATAATTTTAATTATTTAATTAGTAATATTTTTCTTCTTCTAATATTTTATAATTAAATAATTTTAATTATTTAATTATTGTTCTTCTAAACTATTAATTAAATAATCTTCATTATTTAATTAATATTCATCATTTTCTCTTTCCAATCAATTGATCTTGATCTTAATCAACTAATCCTAACTATTCCTTTTTTATTAAATTATTAATTTAATTATTTAATCCCTTTATTCTAAGTTAATTAGTCTTCTATGATTAAATAATTATTTTTATTATTTAATCCCCTTCTCCAAATTATTCAAATTAAGTAAATTTTTAATTTGTTTAATTGTCATGTGTGGATGGAATACAAAAAATTTATTTATTTATTTATGACCCCACTTTTCTCTTCCACTTTCTAATTTTTATTTTCAATTTTATATTCTACTTTCTAATTTTTATCTCCATATTTATCCTTTCAACCTGCCAATTTGGAAAAATATGAAGATAATCAATTCATTTATTTATTAAATCCCCATATTATCTTCCTCGATTTGATTCTGGATTTCTTTCAACATTTATTCCACTTTTTCTTTGTCTACTGATAGAAACTCTACTATTTGATTGATCCTAGTCGCTAATTCTTTCTGTCTCCAGATTAATCTTGATTGTTGATTCAAAATCCTCTTTTCTATAAATTGAGCTCTCATTGCTCATTTTCAACAACCACATTTTTCGAGTATCCTTACACTGTCAATTTCACTTGCAAATCTTTCTTTCAATTACAATTGTGCTTTGTAGGTAAGATCTACAACATATTTGAAGGAGAAAGAGAAACAATGGAGGTCAATTGAAGGAGATTTTGTTTGGTCTGCATTTCTTGCTTACATCTTATCTTCAATTCTTTCATTGAATGTGATAGGAGTTTATTTCATTTGCAATTAGGTTTGTGGTTGCCTAATGTTTATGCTTTTGATGTCTTATTTTGATTTTTTACCTCACAATTTTTGGTGAACTTGACATGAACATGCTTGGATCTAATATTTTTTTTAAGGTTTTGTGAAGTTGTAGATTTGTCGTGGAGAAATTTCAAATTTTTCCTCTAAAACCATCCTAATCATTTGGTCACATGATTCTTTACATGTATAATTAAATCAAACGATTTGTGGGTTTATTATATCTCATTCTCACCTTTCCAGATCATTTTATGGTTTGTGATTTGGATAAGAATTGAGGAAGTTATGATGTTTTTAATTATGCTATTGTAAAAAGACAAAAAAATTTAAAACATTCATGCAACTTTCACATAGATTAATCTAGGATGGTGAATTAATCATGCATTCAAGCAAATTTCACATAGATTAATCTAGGATAGTGAATTAATCATGCATTCAAGCAACTTTCACATATATTAATTTAGGTTGGTAAATTAATCTTGCATACATGCAAATTTCATTTAGACTAATCTAGGATGGTGACTTAATCATGCATTAATGCAACATTCACATAGATTAATCTAGGATGGTGAATTAATAATGCATTCATGCAACTTTCATATAGATTAATTTATTTTGGTAAATTAATCTTGCATACATGCAAATTTCATTTAGACTAATCTAGGATGGTGAATTAATCATGCATTAATGCAACATTCACATAGATTAATCTAGGATGGTGAATTAATAATGCATTCATGCAACTTTCACATAGATTAATTTATTTTGGTAAATTAATCTTGCATACATTCAACTTTCATTTAGACTAATCTAGGATGGTGAATTAATCATGCATTCATGCAACCTTCATCTAGATTAATTTAGGTTGGTAAATTAATGTTGTATTTGTACAAATTTAATCAAGATTAATCTAGGGTGGTAAATTGGATAAGTTTCACATAGATTAATCTACAAGGTCAAAGAATCACAATTTTGGTGGATTAATTTTGATGGTGATTTATAGTTTTTGAGTCTCTACCATTGTTGGTAGCTTTGTAGAAAACATAAGTCAAAGTATAAAGTGCAAACTACTAACACATTTGATGCAAGATACAGTCAAAGATTTATGCTCAAAACAAAGTGTTTGTGATTTTTAGCTTAGTGCACACTTCATTTTCCTAAAGGGTAAAGAACACCATTTTTTCTATGTCTTCTTTCATTTTGTGTGTGTATTTTTACCTTTAGAGGGTCTGCCTCCCAGTTTGCTTGGCACTTCGCATAGGCATTGGTGAAAGGGAATGAATCAAGTGGTAATAGGGTAAGGCCAATCTCTTGCAAACCACTATAAATAAATGTATTTGTGATGAAATTTGCAAGCATAACTGGTTACCACTTGAGTCGTTCCCTCTCACCAATGCCTATGTGAAGTGCCAAGAAAATTGGGAGGCCAGCCCTCTAAAGGTAAAAACACACACACAAAATGAAAGAAGACATAGAAAACATGGTGTTATTTACCCTTTGAGGAAATCAAGTGTGCAACTAAGCTAAAAATCACAAAGAATTTGTTTTGAGCATAAATATTTAATTGCATCTTGCACCAAATGTGTTAGTAGTTTTCACTTTATACTTTGACTTGTGTTTGCCACAAAGCTACCAACAATGCTAGAGACTCAAAAACTATAAATCACCATCAAAATTGTGATTCTTTGACCTCATAGATTAATCTATGTGAAACTTGTCCAATTTACCACCCTAGATTAATCTAGATGAAATTTGCATGAATACAAGATTAATTTACCAACCTAAATTAATCTAGATGAAGGTTGCATGAATGCATGATTAATTCACTATCCCAGATCAGTCTAAATGAAATTTGCATGTATGCAAGATTAATTTACCAACCTAAATTAATCTATGTGAAAGTTGTATGAATTCATGATTAATTCACCATCCTAGATTAATCTATGTGAAATTTGCATGAATGCATGATTAATTCACCATCCTAGATTAGTCTAAATGAAAGTTGCATGTATGCAAGATTAATTTACCAACCTAAATTAATCTATGTGAAAGTTGCATGAATTCATGATTAATTCACCATCCTAGATTAATCTATGTGAAAATTGCATGAATGCATGATTAATTCACCATCTTAGATTAATCAATGTGAAAGTTGCATGAATGTTTTTGATTTTTTTTCTTTTTACAATGACAGAATTAAAAAACACCATATCTTCGTCAATTCTTATCCAAATCAAAAACCATAAAATGATCTGAAAGGTAAGAGCGAGATCTAATAAACACAGATACCATTTGATTTAATTCTACATGTAAATAATTGTGTAACCAAATGATTAGGACAGTTTTAGAAGAAAACTTTGTAATTTCTCCACAAAAAATCTGAAAGTTAATAAAACCTTCAAAAAAATATTAGATCCAAGCATGTTCACATCAGGTTCACCAATAAATGTGATCTAGGAATGAGGAAAAGGAATCAAAGCATAAATTATCCAGCCACAAAGACTAAAATGCAATGAAAATACTCATACACATTCAATCAATGAATGAAGATAAAACATTCAAAATAAACGCAAACCAATGCAGTTGTTTCCTTCATTGAACTCCATTGTCCTTCTTTCACTTTCAAATGTGATTTTGTGGATTTCACCTACAAGTGCAATTTCAAGAAAGATTGTGAGATGAAAATGACAGAATAATGTTACTTGAAGCATGGTTGTAAAAAATGAGCAATGAGAGCTCAATTTATAGACTTTGAAATCACATTGAATGAACAAGATCAACTCAATCCAACTATTGAGATTTCGTGCAAGAATGAGTTAAAAGAGAAATTGCCATAAGAAGTGAAGAGAAAAAGGCGTTAAACCAAAAAGAAAATGGAAAACTTTTATTTGTACTCCGAATATTCCATTTAAACTCGAATGAGGTGGAATTAATAATTAAAAATTATTAACTCCACTCGTAACTTAACATAGCCAATTAATATATAAAAATATTAATTGTAGGAAAAAAGTGAAAGAATAAATAACTATTCATTTATTTATTGAAAAGGGAGGACATGTTTGTAAGAAAGGGGATTAATTAATTATTTAATTAATCAACCTAGGGGAAATGATCTGAATAATTTAAGGTACCAACCTGATTGTTGAATTAGGTCCTAATAGTGATGATTGCTTGGCTAATAATTGATAAAAAATAATGACAATTGACTGAGGTTGACAACAAAATAGGACATCGATCAAAAAAGACTCAAGATTGAGAATGATTTTTATAAGAGACTGATAAGATCGATTGATAAAGTGCCATGAAAGGCTGATAGAGTTTCACAGAGGACCAATTGAAATTGATTGATAAAGAGGTTGATAATTAATGATTGATTAATTATCAACAAAGAGGGAATTAAGTCTAATTGTCAAGATGAGACCAATTTGAATGATTTAAAAATGATAAAATGTCAATCATAATGATTTAGGACCAAGTTCGAATGAACAAGACTGATTAGTGTTGGATTTGAAATGAATTAAAACTAGAGGAATGACACACTGTCAACAAATGATGAAGATCAAATGCGACATAGAAGACATGTTAAAAATTAGGTTTTATGACACATGCATAAACCAATTTTTAGTGTCTACAAGATCCAATCCAAATAATTGTTGTGTGTGGGATACCACCCTAGTACAAGCTAAACTTCTTGGATTTTTCTCTATTTATGCACACATCTCTTTATCCAACAAAGGAACCTTGTAGGATTGGATACATACTCATTTACCTACTATAGAATGGGTTCTTGGGGGAGATTTCAACATGGTGGAGAACCTTGTTGACCCTAGTTGGGACAACCATCCTAGATTACCTCAAGTTGAGTTTGTAGTGCAGACCCTTGCTCAAAACTTTGTAGGTTTTTATGATCCCATCATTAGTATACAATGAAATCTCACACACCCTATTGGTTCACTTGGAGAAATTGTCCTCAAGGATTTTCTTGGAAGATGAGCTTCTTGGATAGATTATATATTTCCTTTAACTTTGCCATTTTCCATTCTTTGGTAGGACATCTCATCCATATTGAGTTGTCTTCCACTCTTTCAAACCACCTCCATATATTCACCACCCTTTCTCTAATGGATTTGACACTCTTTAATAATGATCTCACATATAAATTGAACATATCGCGTCTTCAAAATGATGAATGTATTGATGGTGTTCCTGTCATTTGGAAGGTTGAGTCTAAACTTCAAAATGATAGATGGATTTTCTAGTGGGAAAGAAATATTTCTGGTTGTACTCTTTTCATACGATAATTTAGTAGGAAAGTGATAGATAAGCATTGAAAAATTGAGAGATCCATTAAAGGACAACTTGTTCAAAGCAAGAAGCAATTGGACAACAATCCACACAACAATCCTTTACAAGAAATAAATTCCTAAGATACAAATTTGCTTGACAAACTAGCTACCCACAAGGGTAAAGGTGCATAATTGACAACTTATTTACAATGGTTGGAAAAGGGTGATAATAGTGCCTATTTTTTATTCCAATATATGTAGTATGAGCATAAAAAGGAACATAATTATTCTATCAAATCTTCTGATGGTTTGTTGTTGACCAGCCAAAATGATATCATGAAAATATTTTTTGAACACTATAATAATTGTTTACTAATGATTCTAATAGAAATCCCTTAATTCTCATCCTACAATACAATTTAACAAATTGCATACCTTGTAGAATCCAATGTGGTTACATTAAAATTATTTACCTTTATCTTTCTTGGGAAGAGATTGAAGAAGCTATTTATAGTTTGGCCTTAGAGAAGAATTTTGATATGGATGGCCTTCTAATTGAGTTCTACTACATAATATGGCGTTATAGTAGAGAAGATTTCTACAATGTCTACTTGAAGGTATTGAAATTGGACCCCTGTGGGGTATAATTATCAACACCTTATCAAACTTGTTTCCAAGGGTAAACAAGAAGATTGGGTGAATGGGTGGTTACCTATCACATTAATCAATACCCCATATAAGATCATAGCTAAAGCCTTATCCAAAATAATCAAACCCATCACACAAAAATAGTTAAACATCAGAAAATTGGTTTATTGGGGTATGCATTTATTCTTTCCAACTTGATCCTTTCTTGTGAAGCGGTTTAATTAGGTTTACAATTAACATTTAATTTGGTTTACAATTAGAGTTCAATTTGGTTTAAGCCTAGTGTTTGTATGGGAAGGGTTTAATTTTTTTAATATTCAATTAAGATTAGGGTTAGGGATCAATTTCAATCAAGACTAGAATTTTATTTGTTAATTTGGTTCAATTTTAGGGTTCAAGTTCAATTTGGTTAGGGCTAAGCCTAAATTTATCTACGGTTTAAGTTAGTATAGGTTTGAGGTTTAAATTATTTTAGGGTTAAGCCTCAAATTGGTGATGTTTAAGTTTGTATAGGGTTCAGATTCCAATTTATTTAGGGTTAGGGTTTGACTTGATTTAGAGTTTGGGCTCATTTTTGTCCAGGGTTAAGGCTAAATTTGGTTTAGGGTTAGGGTTAAATTTGGTTTAGTGTTAGAGTTAATGTTAGGATTACATTGTATTTAGGATTAGGGTTCAATTTTTGGTTTAGTAATTAGTTTTCGTTTTTGGTTTTAATCATGGGGGCTTCTCTTAGTGAACTTGAGTTATATCATGTGTGTTCATGGCACACTAAAGAATCCCCCTAGTTTAAAAACTAATTGCCCTAAACTCCTTTTTCTTCACCCAGTCCCAATACACAATCTAAATTAAAAGCATCCATATTTTCACCAAATATTGTATTTTTTCATAGCCTAAATTAAAACCCCCCTATTTTCACCAATAGGAAATATATATTTACCCTCATATTTAGAATATTAAACCCCCCAATATGAATGCACATGGTATAATATTGCCCAGCTAGTGAAGCCCATGTGGTTTTAATTTGGTTTAGCATTAACGTTATAGTACAATATTTTTTAGTGTTAGGCTAAGGATTCCACTTCAATTATAGTTAGGGTTTAATTTGGTTTAGGGTAATGGTTAGTAGGATTCAATTGTATTTAGTATTAGGGTTCAATTTGGTTTAGGGTTGGGGTTTCATTTGGTTAATGATTTAGATTTAGTTTGGTTTAGAGATAGGGTTTCATTTGGTTGATGATTTAGATTTATTTCTATTTAGAGTTAGTGCTTAGTTATATTTGGGGTTGGTTTGGTTTAAGATTAGGTTTAGGATTAGGGTTCAATTTCATTTAGGGTTAAGCTCCAATTTGGTTTAGTGTTAGTGTTATGGTTTCATTTGGTTTATTATTTAAGTTTAGTTTGGTTTAGGGTTAGGGTTTACTTTTATTTACTATTAGGGTTCAATTTGGTTCAATGCTAGGGTTATAATTCAATTTGTTTTATGATTCAATTAGGTTTATAGTTAGTGTTTATTTTTCTTTAGTGTTAGGGTTCAATATGGTTTGAAGTTAGGGTTTGTTTTGGTCTAGTGTTATTCTTAGAGTTCAATTTGGTTTAGAGTTAGGGTTCAATATGGTTTAAAGTTAGGGTTTGTTTTCGTCTAGTGTTATTCTTAGAGTTCAATTTGGTTTAGAGTTAGAGTTCAAGATGTCATTTGATTTAGTTTAGAGTTTTAGTTTAATTTGGTTTAGTGCTAAGTTTATAGTAGATTTTGGTTTTGGTTTATGGTTAGGATTTAATATAGTTTATTAGAGAATTACGATTAGGGATAGGGTTCAATTGTATTATCGATTAGAATTACAAATATTCATCGATGAGCACACTGATACACAAGAACACTTCAACAACAGCAACTTGGACTAGAAAGATAACTTGTGGAGCACTAGATCACGAACCATCTGAATTGAAGATACACACGAACATCCAAAAAAATTTCCCAAATCCACAACACAAGATATAATCGTTCCGGAGCACAACAGATCAAACACCAAAACACTACAACACTTAACACTGAAAACCAATCTTCATAAAGAATCCACAACTCAATCAAATAACTACTCAACATCATGAAATCAATATGTAATGAAGTATCTCTAGTTGATTCGGTATATCAAATAGGTAAACCGACTAGATCAACTCACTGGAATCATCAGATCACTAGAACAACTCTCTGCAACATAGGAACACATAAATATGTTGAGATCAATGATAACATATCCTAGAAGTAGCAATAGCCAATAATCTATCCCTTTGGAATTTATGGAAACACATGAATGTGAAAAATAATCAATGCAAAGGAATAAATTAACACCGACAATCTCCCCCTAAGACCATGCACACAAAGCTTCCAAGGTAAGGCAATTTTTCATATGCTTCTCTCCCCCTTTGATAGCAATGCCAAAAGATATAAGTCATGCATCTCTCCCTCTAAGAAGGAAAATCTCTCCCTCTAAGAAGGAAAATCTCTCCCCCTTAGGATAAACTCACATACTGAACATACGTAGTTAACTACCTCGACTGAGTAGAAACATCAACTCATCAACCCAGATAAGAATATAAGAGTGTGAAGTCCACCAGATTGATGCATCTCAATACATCTAGTTCTCGTCAGGAGGTGTAGAGACCCCTAACTTGTCTCTCAAATATACAAATGTATCTGCAATAAAAGACTTAGTAAAAATATCTACAATCGCATCCTTTGTAGATACATACTCTAATTTGACTTCTTCCTCACTGACCTTCTCCCTCAAGAAGTGATACTTAATTGATATATATTTTGTTTTAGAGTGGAGTATCAAATTACTGAAAAATATTAATAACACTTGAATCATCACAATATATAACCATAGGCTCATCATAAACAACTCTAATGTCCTTCAACATCTGCTTCATCTAAACTACCCAAGTACAGTTTCTAGCAACAACAATGTATTCAGCTTCAATAGTAGATAGATATATAACATCTTGTTTCTTACACACCCATGAAACCAACTTCTTCCCCAAAAAGAAAGCTCCACTGGTATTTCCCTTTCGGTCATCAACATCACTTGCTCAATTAGCATCAGTATAAGAACATAACATGAAATCGTCACTCTTTAGATACCACAAACCATAATCAACAGTCCCTTTCAAGTATCTGAAAATCAACTTCACAACAATAACATGATTCTCCTTTGGATCTGCTTGAAATATTGGATAAAGATAAACAACATGCATAATATCTAGTCTCTAGTCTAAGTCAGGTACAACAATCCAACAACCATAGATCTATACAAGGTTTGATTAACTTTCAGAGATTCATCTTGCTTAGATAACTTGCATCCGGTTACCATAGGAGTTCCAATAGGCTTGGAGTCATCTAACCCAAACTTCTTCAACAATTCCTTCACATACCTAGATTGAGAAATGAAAATATCTTTAACAATCTGTGTAATCTGTAATCCTAAGAAGAATTTCAACTCACCTATCATAGACATATCAAATTCATTTTGCATATCACCAACAAACTTCATACTCAAATAATCATCTCCTCCAAAAATAATGTCATCAATAAATAGTTCAACAATCAAGATGTTATCATTATCAACTTAAAAGTATAAGTTGAAGAACACAAATACACACTAAGAGGGGGGATAAATCAATGTATTTCAAAAAATAAAGTTTAATGTGCAGATTTTAAGGATGTAATGCAAACATAAAAACACACACACACAAGCGCACATCACATAACACCAGATGTATGAGAAAAACCCAATATGGGAAAAACCTCAGTGAGAATAGCTATTGGAGTCTATTGTTCCAATCCAACCTTAGAGTAAATAACAATTTACAATGTTTAGGGCACCAACCTAAGGAGCAAAAACCCCTGATTTTATGAGCACCTACCCCTACTCTAAGAACCCACTCAAAGATTTACAGTGATTGTTACAATCCAATGATAAAGTGTTGTGACAGATGAGTTTTGTAATACTTACAAAATTCTCATATCATGATTGACTTTCTCTACCTACTGAAATTTTTTCCTTTGTTTCTCCTCCTTCCTCTATCTAGTTATCTTCATCTCCCTACTACAATGTTACCCTTCGACCATGCTTTGGTCTTGCTCTATTTTCTCTTAGCTGAAACACACTCTTTCTCTCTCTCATGAACAAAACACTCTCTAAACTTCACCACAACAACAACCACTATCTTTAGCACTCTGTATGTATCATATCTTTCTTATACTATAGTCTTGAATATTTTATTTTATTTAGTTGTCTTGGAGGTGTGCAACTCTGGAGATTTTATCCTCTATCCTAAATGTGATCTCATAATTGTTGCCTATACTAAATGTATCCAAACTTTCTTCTAATTGTTCTTTGTACTAAGTTTCTATTTTTAGCAAGCTTGATCTGTCGAGCTGATTTGATTTTGCCTCTATTGGTTTCCTTGAGCCCAACAACCATCTACAGATTGATGGCCATTAATGCATCTTTAATTCTCTTTCAACTTTTTTGTATTATATTTCTTCTTCGATCAACCAGGGTGCCATATGTTTACATTTCCTTTATCTAGATCATTTGATCAAAGTTGGTTTTCCACCATGTTGATCAGTTTGCCTATCGACATGCAGACATTTTCTTATTCAGTGTCCAAGTCACTTAGTCAGTCCTATTTAATCATCCACGTGAACCTCTAAGTCTATCAAATTTCAGACATGGCTACAAAGTCGATCACAATCTTCAAATTTTTCAATAGAATACCCTTTTATCATTTCGACAGGTGTCCTCAGATTTTCTCCATACATGCCACGTTGTTGGGTCAAGGTTGGTCAATGCCCAAGTGGACTATCAATCTCTTCATACTGTGGTTGATCTTCATGTTATACGCCTCATGAGATAAGCTTCAAGAATCCTTCCTCCTTTGTTAGCCCACACCATATTAGCATAGTCTCTTATCCCATGTGGGATAAGACTTATGTTATTCTCAAGAATCATTCCTCCTGTTTGTTAGCCCTTAACTTATTAGCATGGTCTCTCAACATATACGTGATAATATTTATCCTTTGTGTCCTTTCCTGTTCTTGTCCCACACTATATTCCTTAACATAGTTTTGCCTTACGGGATAAGCTTTGTCTTTCTCCTTAACAATAATCTTCTTGTCCCTTGGCCCTTTCCTTATTCTCATGGAGATGCACAGGATAAGGAAACCTTTCCTTTTCCTCTATACTCTCATCCACATGAGATAAGGTCTTCCGCTCTTTTGTCTTCTCTTTTCCTTATCCCATAGGCTTCTTCACATCCCAACTTGGTCATGCGAGATAAGCAAGCCCTTCACTTCCTTTTATTCTCTTATCCAGTGGGCCCACCGACATCATCCCTGTCTCATGTGGGATAAGGTTTTCTTCAAGGCACAATTTCACTTGTTAACTTCACTTAAGTGTTAGCTTGCAAGGTTATCTAATAGTGAATAAAATGCCATGGGATAATGAGATAATCTCACACTTCTAACTTCATATTATCCTCGCAAGGTTATCTTACCTTGTATAACATGTCGCAGGATAAACCAAGCAGCATAACCTATGTGTTATTGACATCTCCATCACACTTTAGCGACTAGCCCACTGAGGTTTTTCCTTAGGTGTTTCTTGTTGTGGGATAGCCGAGGTCACATAACCATCACATTATTGACATCATCTGCCACAATGCACTATGATCTTGCATGGTCCCTATCTTCAATCATTCATGCTACGGGATATGAGTGGTCACATAATCATCGTGTTATTGATATCCTTGTCATTTTTTCATATCATCCTTTGGTCAATGTAGAGAGTTGACCCAAGATAGTGTTAGTGATAATCTGCATGTTATTGACAACTACGACTGATACTCATTGTAACTGCATGTGACTAACATAGCGTGTTATTGACAAAAGCAACTAACTTCTTCAGAGTCAGACTAGATTTCACAATATATTTCCAACACAATTGCCTATGTCCTTATCTATTTTCATTCCCCAATGACATGATTCATACAATCCTCCTGTATCTCCTTGTGTATATAACACAGTGTGGTATACAATACTGCAACAACACTTTTGCCAACCTGTCAATCTGAACTCTCCACTGCATCTTTTCTGATCTCTCTATTGCATTTTCTCAATTCTTGATAGTAATGACAATCTAATGCCAACATAAGTTACTATCAATAGCACCTTTACAAAATCCCAACTTCATCAAATACTTGTTGAATCCAGCATACTATGGTGTAGGGGCTTGTTTAAGTCCATATAATTCTTTCTTCAATCTGCATACCATGTCTCCTTGATTTGATAATGAAAATCTATCTAGTTGTGCAATGTAGACTTCCTCTTCCAAATCTCCATTCAGAAAGGTTGACTTGACATCCATATAATATACCTTGAAATTCTTATAAGAAGCATATGCAAGATGTAATCTAATAGCTTCAATTCTAGCTATTGGAGAAAATGTCTCCTCACAATAAATCCCTTCCATCTGAGAGCATATTTTACATACCAATCTTGCTTTGTTTCTTACCACTTCACCAGCTTCATACAATTTATTCCAAAACACCCATTTTGTACCAATCACATTTTTGTCTTTAAGTCTCGGAACAAGTTCCCATGTGTTATACTTCTCACTTTGATTCAACTCTTTTTCCATATCTTTTATCCAATTCTCATCCTTACAAGCTTCAACAACATCTTTAGGTTCAATCTTGGAAATCAATCATATTTCTTCAGTAGCAATCCTTCTCCTAGCCATCACAGCTTTGTTTTTGTCACCAATAATCTGATTCTTTGAATGATTTAATTTTAGATACCTCAGAGTCTTCTAATTATTTTGATTCTCAAGTTCTTAAACTTCTTCACCGACAACAGAAATATCCAGATTAATATCTCTACAAGAGCATTTTGATTTAGGTTCTTAGTCTACACTTGCTTTGAAACAATATCATGATCATCAAACTCATATCTGCATGCTTTGTTCTTCTTTCCATGGTATTCATCTACCTTCACATTTGCACTTTCCACTATCTTCTTCAACCTCTTATTGTAACACCAGTAAGCCTTTTCTAGTAGAATAACCCAAGAAGATTTCTTCATCAAAAATTGCATCAAACTTTCCTATATCCTCATCACTTTTGATATAACATTTTCTTCCAAAAACTCTATAATATCTAACAATAAGAACATGATCGAACCATTACTCAAAAGGAGTCTAACCGAAATCACGTTTTATATGCACCCAATTGAATGTGTAAATAACAATGCTAATAAATTCTCTCCAAAAGGTCTTTGCAACATCTCCTTCAATCAACATAGTTCTAGCAACATCCAAAATAGTTATGTTCTTCATTTCAACAAGTTCATTCTGTTGTGGGGTTTTAGGAGCGGATAACTGTCTTCTAATTCCATTTGTTTCACAAAATGAATCAAACTCACTGGATGTGAGTTCTCCTCCTCTATCAGTTCTTAGACATTTGAACTTCAATCTTGCCTCTGTCTCCACTTTAGATGCTTCAAATATCTTGCATTTCTCTAGTGCTTCTGATTTATCCCTTAGAAAAGTAACCCACATCATTCTACAGTAGTCATCAATCAACAACATGAAATATCTATCACCTTGCACACTTCTCACTCTTGTAGGACTACACAAAATGTGGAAGTGTTTTCCCTGATTTTCAGATTTTGTCTCATTTGAGCTTAAATTTTGAAACACTTAGAGATTGAATCTTGGAAAAAGTGAGCAATATAAAAGATAGCTCTCTGAGTGTACTTTCCAAATATATAATTTATTTTAATACCCACATAATAAAAAATAACTTTTTGAATGGAGTTCTGAAAACTATGTTTTAAAAATGCCTGTTTCAGGACCATACCATGCATGTGTACGACCCACACTTTTTGACACAATTAAAATTTTTTTCTTAAACCATTTTAGGAAATGGTTTGTAACACACTGAAGATTGATGAGCATATTTTTCTGTATTTTTTTTTCAAATATTTTTTTAAAATTAATTTTTTAATGGCTGTAATTATCTTTTTAAAAATTTGACGTGTACGACCCACATAATTTGATGTAAACTTAACATTTTTTGATTTTTTTTTTTTTAAATACAAAAGAATTTTGTGTAGATTGATGACATATAATTTTTTTTCCAAAATTCTTTAAAATAAAAAAGTTATTAAATTAACAAAATTAGTTAATATTTCAAATTTATGGACCCGATTTAGTATAAATTAAATAAAAAATAGTTAAAGTAATCAATTTTTAAATAAATTTACATATTTAGAATCTAGACAGTATAATCTGAAATGGGTTTTAATTTCGTATATAAATTCTCTAATTAGAGGTGCGTAAACTATTTCTGAAGTTCATATTTGTGCTTTCATTCATGGAGATTTGAATTTGTAGGTCCATGTCTCAGGTGTGGCCATCCCAGGCCTATCCCGGGCCTAATCCCGAGCCAAGTGGTGGGTTGTGGAATCAACTTCCACAAAATGGGCCCCCGTTTTCAAACAAGGGCGGCTTGTGGAAAAAAAAGGAAAAATGCCATTTAGAAACGGGGGTCCGCTTTTAAACAAAACGGGCCCCCGTTTTCAGAAACGGGCCCCCGTTTTTAAAAACAGGCCCCCGTTTCTAAAAAACGGGCCCCCGTTTTGTTTAAAAGCGGGCCCCCATTTTAGAACAAAATGGGGGCCCATTTTTTTTTGCTTCGGACCCCCATTACCTTTCGGCTCGGGAGCCCAAAGCATAAACAGGCCCCCGTTTTTTGAAAACAGGCCCTCGTTTATAAGAACGCGTTTTCCAATATGTGGACTTCCGCGAATTTGTGACTCATTACCTTGCACTTGCCCTACTACTTGCTCTTAAATGAAGTTCTTGTTTTCTTTCCTAACTGACATTCTTTACATACTGGATTAGAAGGTTTCACAATTTTAGGTAAATCTCTAACACCTTGAGTAGAACTTATCTTAATCATGTAGTCAAAATTAAAATGACACATCCTTCTATGCCACAACCAACTTTCATCTATCTAAGAAATCAAATATTATGTTTAGTCTTAGTCCTTGATTCAATCTCTATACTTGAGACATTCAAAATCTTGCATTTACCATTCTTGAATTGCAAATCATATCCCTTATCAACCATCTATCCAACCATCAAAATAAATAGAACCTCTACCACGAATCACAAAAGCTTTATCATCACCCAATCTCACTATACCATCATTATACTTGTGCATATTCATAAATTTTCTTTTATCACGTATCATATGACGTGAAAAACCATTGTCAATTACCCATTCATCTTTCTTTCCAATCTTAGAAACCAAAGCTTTCTCCTCAAAAATGCATCTTGTAGAATTCACTGGTACCAAATCATCATCCTTGATAGCAATAAATACAAATTCATCTTATGAATTCACTGATTCTTCATCTGTCACACCATCAAAAGCATAAATATTTGTACTTTTGGTTAGGCTTATGAGACTTGTCATACTTACCATGTCTCTCATACCTATCATTCTGATCAAATTTATCATGCTTACCATATCTTGACATTCTTTAAGGACACACAGAAGAAAAATGTCCTATCTTATTACAAGAGAAACATTTCAAAGGTAACTTTCCATCATACTTACTGGCTCCCTTGGGCAATCTTTGAGTAATAAGTGCTTCAATATCATCCAACTCTTTTTCCTATTCTTCCATCTATCTCATTTCTCTTTCATATCTCAAAACCCTAGATGAACTCTCTCTCAGATCATACTTCTACTTTCCAGATACATAGGCTTTAAATATGGTATCAAATTTACCATGTGATTCTTCAAATTCACTCAACTCAAAAGTAGCAAGTTCACCAACTGTAGCATCCTAAAATTGCGACACTTGCAATTTCAACTGCATTTGGGTCTTCACGATGGTAGCACAACGTTGAACCTGAATGGAGACCCCGAAACCTATTTGCGACATCAAAAACTGCATATTTCTACACCTTGGCCTGATCCTTCCTTGCACCCTGTTGTTCCGGGAGGTGGGACCATGGCGCCCAGCGCCCTGGTCCTCCAGGACCATGGCACTTAGTGCCCTGGTCTTCCAGGACCATGGCACCCAGCACCCTGGTCCCTAGCCCTATTTTGGTCCCAGTCTCTTATTGGGCATCAGGTCTTTAAGTTTGCAATTCAGAAAACAATGCTTCTAGGTCGGCCTAAGGTCGGAAAAATCAGTCTTCTAACCCTAATTGACAAGTATATAAACTAATTTTCCTCTCCTAGAAAGGGAGGAAGGAAATAAACAAGAGCAAGACGTGGAAGTGATATTCAAACATTCAAACATTCAAGCATTCAAGCATTCCTTCAAGCAATTGAGCATTCTAAGTCTCCATTCAAGGCTAGGTGTTGCATTCAAGACAAGGATTCAACTATTGAAGAGGAGATCACCTACAACATACAAAATACAACTTTCATTACACCTTCGCATGTAAGAATACAAACATTCTTACAACAAGGTATCAGTACTTGTTACATTACAAACATTTACATTTATAGCATTCTCATTTCTTGGTTAATTTCAAAACTGGGGTTTGACCTAAAGGCAAACCCCTAATCCCTAACCCCCCAATCATCCTCTCTTTTCTGTGTGTAGGTTGCAGGTACACGGCTGTAATTGAAGATCTAGAATCCTTGTGTAGAGACGAACAGATCCACCTTCATCTCGCAGATTTTTCGGAGGACTGTGTGCACTCCGGGCGCCATCGTCCTGTCAACTTTCGCTCAAATTTTTCAGACAGCATCATCTTGACATTTTACTACTAATTTCAGGTCCACAGCTTCATCCCGTATCCGTATCTCTGTTTATAAGCGAATCTTTCTTTCTTTACATGCATTCCTAGCTCAATCATTCTATCTACATTCTTTACAAAAGAGGGTATCCTTGATGTCGTAACCCTTGAAACTCATTTAGAATCCAGTCTTGCATTGTGTGAGATTGGATCTCGTGGGTTTCAACCCCTCTTTTGAATGTAAATTCTCTCCTAAGTGAAAACCGTCAACCCTAGTGACCTCCTTTCTCTCTCCATGGAGTGGGGGAATGCCTAGGGTTTGATTTTTCCACTTTACACCAACCAACATGTCTCTTTTCATATTAGTCATAGTCCAGATCTTATCAATAGAAGCAACTTTATATTTGTAAGGAGGAGTCAAACTAGATCTCAACACTTTAGCAACAATCTCATCTTCCTCAAGAGTTCCACCAACACATCTGATGTTCATGATAAGTTCATTCACCTTAGCCATAAAGGTTCATATGTTCTCATCATCTCCCATCTTCAACATCTCGTACTTTCCTTTCAAACTCTACAACTTAGCAACTTTGACATGTTTATCTCCTTCATACAAGGTCCCTAACTTCTCCTATATCTCATGTGCAGTCTAAAGTCCCATTACATTAGTCATCTCTGAATCGGTCAAGGCACTCAACAATGCTTCCTTAGCTCTTATGTTATGTTAGGTATCCTTGATCTCAACAATAGCAATCAAACCATTCTGAGGAACAATGTAGGCTTTCTTTGTAATCTTCCAATAATATTCTCCAAAAAACTTCAAATGACACTCCATCTGATCCTTCCAGATAGTGTAATTGTTTTAATCAAATCTCTTTCTTGAACACAGGTTGCCATCCCATATCTCCTCAAGCGGTTAAGATTCTTCTAGAGAACTTGGCTCTGATACCAATTGTTGGCAACAACAATGAAGGAAAACTAAGAGGGGGGGTGAATCTGTTTTAACTAGATTAAACAATTTGAGCACAATTTTAGATCTGATCAACTACAACAAGAATAAAGATAAAAATAATAATAACAACACACACAACACAAAGATTTTTGATGTAGAAAACCTAGTTAAGGGAAAAACCATGGCAGGAACCTACCCATAATAAGATGATACTCTATAGTAGTATGTGTAAATATTACAATGGGGAATGCACATGCACTCACACACACTTCCTAGAGCTCACTACTCAAAATATGATGACCCAGAAGGATACAACCCTCAAGGAAGGTTCACTACCTTACAATAATATTCAGACTACAATCTGGCTAAGATGAACTGAAAGAATAGCATCTCCAAACACTTGATGACAATCCTAGTTAAGCATATTTTTTCTGTCCTGAAACACTCTCTTCTCAATACACCACACCAAAAGATGAATTCTCTTATTGGCACATACACCACTCTGATAATGTAGACACAACCACCATGCCTAAATTACATGAATATAATGTTAGATAGCTCAAATAACTGGAGGACAACCGGGACGGGGGTTGAATAAGTTGTCGACAAATTACATAACTTTAAGCATTCAAAATCTCATTATCGAAACACATAAACTCAATGCCAGAATGCATAGCCTAAATATCAGAATACCAGATATAGTAATTAAGCATAAACATAAATCACAAAATAGTTACCATCCATTCATAACACATGACACCAAGATTTGTACATGGAAAACATGGTAAAAGGAAAAACCACGGTGCGAAGCCTACCCAGAGTCAAATAATACTTTTGTAGTAAGTATGTGATTACAAAATGAGGGGCCTACACATGCAGGAAGGCCAATAGCCTAGAGTGCACTGCTCATCAAAAAAGGAGCCCCACTGACTACAAAATAAGTCCAGACTACAATCTGGAAAGAGGAGTGAACTGCAAAGATAGCATCTCCTATGCTTGAGTACACTTCTGGTTAAGCTCAGTACTAGAGGTCTTAAACCTCTCTTACAAACCCAATTCGATCACTTATGATCAACCAAAACCTTTGCATATGATTACAACATTATTCGTACACAAATCATTACAAATACCCATGATAATTATCTACAAAGAGATCTTACATTATATATATTTCAACCTGGGACCTAAACAAGTAGGTCGGTCACCTAAAATGTAATAAATTCACAACATAAACTCACAATCTAATGATCATCCAATTTGTCCTAGGATCAATACAATATAATCCAATCAATAAATCCATCCGATAACGCATCGGGATCATCCACCAACATGTTACATAAATTGGTCCATAACCTAGCAGAATAAGACTAGACCCAAAATAGGTCACCATAAACAAAATCCAGCAACATGAATCAATAGGAACATGAACAAGATAACCAACATTATCTCGAAATCCATCTAGAAGCTGCACTAACACCACTTATCAAGTGCATCCAAAGATCTTCAATAAAGCTCTGCTGGTAAAACCCTTACCAACGACCAAAAGGCTTACTAGAACAAGTGATAGAATATGAGCCATTAAATATTGAACCAAATGATCATAATACACATTAGGAGCACATGGATGACTGATCAAAACCAATTCCACAAACCAAAGCATACTGGAGCATAGCGGATCATATTTAACCACTCTACCGGAACCAACCGGAAATTGGTAAACAACCAAAAGGCTAGTGTTGACATCAATGAAAAAAAATCAATGTAACACATAATCAATTCCTACAAATTTCCAACAATCTCCCCCTTTGGCATTGATGGCAACACTAAATGTGAAAAACATCCAAGTGCCAAGAAATGCCAAACAACCAACAATTTCCCACAAAATGATATAGCACTGAAGTGCTCAACCAATAATCCAAACTCCCCCTGTGAATGATATCTCTATTAAGCTCTAATCTCTCCCCCTAATGAATATATATCTCGCCCTTTGACATCAATGCCAAAGGTGTGACATAAATATAAAAGATAAATCATAAACCCTTTGAACCATACAGTTGACTACTCCCCCTGAGTAGTAGCACCACCACATCATTTTAGAATGAATAATTTCTCTAATAATATATAAAAAACTGATGTCATGGTCAGTGCAAGAAATTGAGTCCACTTTTTGGCCAAAAAGTAGAAGTGTTTTCCCTGATTTTTAGATTTTGTCTCATTTGAGCTTAAATTTTGAAACACTTAGAGATTGAATCTTGGAAAAAGTTAGCAATATAAAAGATGGCCCTTTGAGTGTACTTTCCAAATTTGTAATTAATTTTAAAACCCACATAATAAAAAATAACTTTTTTAATTGAGTTCTAAAAACTATGTTTAAAAAATACCTGTTTTAGGACCATACCATGCATGTGTACGACCCACACTTTTTGACACAATTAAAATTATTTTCTCAAACCATTTTGGGAAATGGTTTGTAACACACTAAAGATTGATGAGCATATTTTTCTTTTTTTTTTTTTTAAAAAAATTAATTAATTTTTTAATGACCATAATTATCTTTTTACAAATTTGACATGTACGCCCCACATAATTTGACGTAAACTTAACATTTTTTTAATTTTTTTTAAATAGAAAATAATTTTGTGTAGATTGATGACATATAATTTTTTTTTTTAAATTCATTAAAATAAAGAAGTTATTAAATTAACAAAATTAGTTAATATTTCAAGTTTTTGGACCCGATTTAGTATAAATTAAATGAAAAATAGTTAAAATAATTAATATTTAAATAAATTTACATATTTAGAATCTAGACAGTATAATCTGAAATGGGTTTTAATTTCATATAAAAATTCTCTAATTACAGGCACGTAACCTATTTCAGAAGTTCATTTTCATAGACATTTGAATTTCCAGGTCCATGTCTCAGGTGTGGCCATCCCAGGCCTATCTTTAGCCTAATCCTGACGCAAGTAGCGAGTTGTGGAATCAAATTCCACAGAACAAGCCCCCGTTTTCAAAATGGGGGTCCATTCCTTTTTTTGACCGTTGGATTTAGGAACGGGCCCTCGTTTTAGAAACGGGCCCCGTTATTTAAATAACAAGCCCCCCCATTCCTAAATAACCATTACTATCAGAAAAAAGACATATTGCATCAATTTACCACACTATCATTGAAATCCGTACTGACAAACATTTTTTACAACATTTGGCACTACTTTTTAATATTTTTTACACAAATTTATGAAGAACTCGGTAAATAGATATTAATTTTTGAAGAGGAGTTTGTAAAGATGGGTTCTAAGAAACATCAGAAGAAATAAAGGAAGACAATGATAGTGGATGAAATTCAAGCACAAAGAGAGAAGGAGACAAAGCACCAAAGAGATCGAAGATCGCAACAATGACAATTGAATAACACTTCTGAAGCATCTAGTTCAATGCCTATTGTAGATGAGACCATTGAAGAGATCATGATGGATGCAAGAAATGTAGAACCAAACACCGGTATGACTGTTGATGCAAATGTTCATGTGGATGTGAATCCTGGTATGTTTTTAAATCACCAAGACTATGATGCCAATCAAATTGCTGATTTAAATGAAGCTGGATATAAATTATATACACCAATACAAAAAGAAATAAAAATTGAAAATATTACACCACCCTCTTTGAAAGAAAATGAATGTAATTTGTTTACTATTGATAGCATTGTGCTAGATAATCTTAATGGGTTAGTTTCTTGGAGACAAATTAGAACTCATGCAAACAAATTATATAAACAATTTTTCTATAATAAAAAGTTAGGATTCCAATGTCAATTAATGCTATAATTAATAAAAATGTTAAAAATGTGTAAATTCATGAAAAAAATAGGTATTTATGCAAAACCAAAAAGAAAAGATGAATCATATAAGCAAGTTGTATCTATTGTTGCTAGTGCCATCGATTCTATTAGAAAAATAAGTTGATCTAAAGATAACAATGTGGCATGTAGAGTTATAACAACTACTATAGTTGACAAAAAAATTGTTAGTAAAATAATGTTAAGTGATATAAGTGGCTATTTAAACTTACATTGTAGAAACTTGTCAAGAGCGGTCAAAAGAAGAGACACAATTGAAATTGATCCACTAAACCATTGTTGGAGTTTTAGTGGTAGACTTCAAAGGTCGAACATGAAATTAAATGATGAAACTAAACAATTAATTACAAAATTTTGGCATGATCTAACACTAGAGTTTCATCAAATGCTAGAGATATTTTAAAGTTAAGGGTGGGAACAAAAATTCATGATCCTCATCCAAAACATATTCTTGACATGACTCAAATTGAATTCTTTAAAAAAATTAGTGATGAATCTATGTTAATGAATTTATGAATTAGTCAAAGATCATTTGAAAAATGCAAACCCTGGTATGTTAAAATCAATAAACAAAGAATATCTTCTTGTTGTAAAACTCATGTTCAGTTTCATTACTATTATGATGTTTTTCGAGATATACGTTGTATGTTGCATGGTAATGATCTTGTGTAGGATTGTGGTGTTTATGTTCCACTTGAAACTATAAAAGATTTTATTGCAAATTTTATTTTGTAAACCACCTAATGAGAAATTATTTATTTCCAATTCATGCATTTATGGCCTTTGCAATTTATGTGCGGACTATTCTTTGATAGGTGAATGTTTCCATGAACATGTTTCATCTGAGTTTGGACAAAAAAAGGTTGATGTTAGGAGATTTTAAAATATAGAATACCCTCTAAAGGATGGAAAGATGGGGAAACGTTTAGAATTGATTACAGAACAGAATAGTGTGAATGCATTTATCAGTGAGTTTAAAATTAATATTGTTCCAAAATATGTGAAACATTCCCAACATGCCCAATGGCTTGATGGATAGTTTTGCAAATGCAATATCACATTTCTAGTTGGAACAATAGTATTAGTTGTGGATTTTGCAGAAAATTATACTCTAAAACCAAAAGAGGAAAGTCAACCACAATACTACAACTCAGTGCAAGTGGCCATATTTGTGCACATTATATATAGACATGACCATGACAGTCTAGAAGATAACAAAAGTTTTTTAAGGGAGTATCATTTCTATGTTAGTGATAATTGATTACACTCATCAAAGTTTGTTCAACATTGCTTTGAGGTATTTCATGATAATTTTAAGGAGAGATAATTTGACATGAAAAAACATATGATATGGTCAGATAACTACACTGGAAAATTCAAAAATGCAAGAATGTTTTATTGGTTATGCAAAGTTCACTAGAAAACCAATGTCCAACATTTATGGAGTTTTTTTTAAGTGGGACATGGTAAGGGGGAACATGATGGAGCTAGTCCCTGCGTAAAAAGAGCTCTTGATAGAGAACAATTGAAATTCAAAGAGAAGTGAAATTCAGAGATACTCGTGCAATTGTAGATTGGTGCAATTCAAAGTTGTCAAAAGGATCAACTGAGAACTTTGTAATTCGACGTTTCTTTTGGTTGGTAGAGGAAGATAGTATTCCTATTCAACATTATTGTAATACCATCATTGGATCAGCTAAATGGCATTCATTTAAGAGTTCTAATTCAAACACATGGACTATATTCACAAGGGAGCTTGCTTGCTTTTGTCAGTTTTGTGTTTCCAAAGATTGGGAATTTTGTGAGAATAAAGAATGGGTTGAAGAATGGCAACAAAGGTCATTGACACCCATAGATGCAAATTATCCGCATGAAAGAACTGATGAAGATATGGTTCAGATGTTTGCATCAAATGACTATGATCGCATTTAAGATCTTATACAACAAGGTAAAATTATTTTTAAAATTTATTTTGATTTATTAAATACTACATATATATGAAATCTTGTAGTGTATATTTTTGTTTTTATTTCTCATTAAATATTAAAATAAAATTGTTTTGTGCACAGGACATGGCTATGTTGTTATTGCACCAGGGGACAATGAAGAGGGGACAGAGTATTGGTTAGCTCTATGTGTAGAGCCAAAACATAAGCTAACCACTCCTCGAGTAGATGATGATGGTTATGACCATCCAACAGGATCTATGGTTGTTGTTGGCACTTGGCTACACAAATATCTAACAAGAAAGAATGGATTTCCCGCATTTGAATATTATGAATTAGAGAAGAAGATTATACATTACTCGTATTTGGTAGTGGCAAATAATATAAAACTGGATAGATATCATGGCAGACCTACTAATAAACAATTATGGACTCTCTCTATGGAAGAGCACAAGACAATTATAGATGCTTTGCAAAAGAGAGAGGACGCAGATGGTATAACAAAATGAATATCAAGTAAGTTATAATTTCAACCCTTAATCCACCTCCCTTTTACAAGTCGTGATGTATATTTTATATAGCATTTTAAATCATGCATCATAATTATAAAATCTAATCTAGTAATTTTGTTTCAAGTCTACCATAAGTAGAAGGCATCAATAAAAACCAAGTTATTTGTGCATACTTTATATTTTATTTTGAATAATTACAAATAAGTTAATTTTTTGTACCCTTAAGGCAAATCCCTTTGAAGAGTCATGATGTATGATTATGTTGTATTTTAAATTCAATGCATCCTCATTATAAAAACTAATCACATGTATTTTTTTTTCTAGGTCTCTCAGAGTAGACTTGGCCTCAATTACTACTATTGTTTGTGCATACTTTACGTTGTATTTTGAGAGATATAAATCCTTATTATTATCATTTAAATAGACTATTTTATTTTATTTTAGATAGGTCTTCTTGATTACACTTTGTGTAATATACATAAATGAGAGACTATTGGTCAAATTTATGAATGAGATAATTATGTTTTAATCAAGTTCTATTCAATATATTTATTTTGATACTTTTCTCTTATCATCATTATTAGTGTAATGGTAATTATATATTTGATTATATATTTTGTTGATCTATGATGATTAATACTTTTTAATTTAGAATATGTTATAATTATAAGATGTGTTTTGATACTTTGGTCTTATCATCATTGTTAGTTCATGATGTACACCTTTAGTTTATCTAATCACAAGTTATTTAAATAAAATTCCATAAATAAAATTTCAAGTCCACATAATCCATATAAAGTTATTTAAGCACAAGTTCCATAAATAAAATTCCAAGTCCATAATCCATATAATATATAATCCATATATATCTGGATGGTAACATGATGAACTCCACATAATATCTAATGTATAGAAAATATATAAAGTATGCACAAATATATATGATCTAATCCTATTATGCAACTATCCATATATATAAAGTATGTGCACATCCAAGACAATATATACAATGTTAAAAAATAATTACACATGTAAACAAATGTGTAAAGTCCATAAAAAAGTACATATCATATAAAATAGTACATGTAAATCATATCAAAGCCAAATAAACAATAAAATATAAGTGCTATCATCAATAACATCTTGTGGCCTCTTCTCCCCAGAACATGGACCAAATCCACCCATCTCATGTTGTACAGAGAAAAAATAATATTAAAATACTTGAAATTAACTATTAAAAGAATCATTTATCAAATACAGTTGGAATTCATTAATTAAGTTATTAATTTACCATATGTGTGTGCACAACAACTCCAGTAACTTGTTCTGCATGTATTATATGCTCGATAGTTGTGCCATCCTATATACAAGATAAGAAACATGATATAACGAACATGAGCACATACACGTGTTTATTTATTTATTAAATAAAAATGAACATTTATAATTTGATTTTAAAATAATCATATAATAAAAAATCATACATAAGGTTGCCTATCTCCTCTAGCAGTAACTTGTACAGTATCAACGCCAAATGTAGTGCTAGCTAAGTCCTGTACAAGGTCAAATTCAAAGTGTCCAATTAAATCTTAAATTAAGAGTCAAAATAAGTTCAAATTAAGTATTACATATTAAGACCTCAAAGGATGTCCATGTGCATTCAAATTGGCTCTTATAAAAATTATGAGGATAACCTATCCTAATAGTAGTGTCCACTTGCAAACATGCATTTAATGAAATCATATTTATTGAACATATATATGTGTATTAAATAATTTCAAGTTAAGTTACAATGTTGTAAGAGTTCATATTTAATTTATGAAATCTAAGATACATACCATAGATGGTGTCACAACTGTCAAACCCTCTTCTTGATGTGATGTAGAGGGTCCCTCATGACTTGAAGCCTGGAGAAAGAAGCATTCAATGTATCAACATGAAAATTTATATAATATACGATGATAACATATTATCTTAAAAACCTAGTACAATATCTAGATAGAAATTGATACTATACCCCATAAGGTGTGTCGAGCTGTGTAGAAATAGATGCAATATTGACTCTAATATTTGGTGTTGTCCTTATCTACATAAACCAAATTTATTTAATGAAGTATTAGATTGTATTAAAAAAAACAAATGCACTTAATTTATACCTATATTTAATGAAGTATTTAAACATTGACATGTACATGCATATATATCTATACTTGCTCAAAATTATCATCAGAGCAAAGAAAATTTATATATGATGTCATCATACTATTATCTACTGCATCATGCTCAACTTTAACTGAAGAAGATCCTCGATCAATAGTAGGACCTACACATATTTGATGACAACTCGAGCACATATGTGGCATCCATCGAGGAGTGGACGCCATGTGAGCAGGTTGCTCACTCAGGTTACCTATGAGGGAACTCAAAATATCTAATGTTGAAATGAATGATGTATTCTGCACATCTACAAGAATCGATGGAGCAACAAGTGGAACCGTGGGTGGATCTGGTAGGGGATTATTACTCTGTGCCCCTAATCTATGCTGTGGCATTCCATGACCAACAACCTGGAATGACTTAATATCAAAATAATTTGGTTTTTGGTGCATTACAAACTCACAGTATAATTTCTTCAAAAAATATAAAGGGACCTCATAATTACGATGTGGTGGATAATAAAAAACCATCCACCATCTATCCCAAAAGTGTCTAGCCTTTTCTGGATGCACAGACCACCTAATTGAAATTCTTTTCTGGTTAGGTTGCATTGGTTCTCTTATTTTTGGGTTAGTAAAATATGGACATAAATGAGCTTTGGTTATTTTGAGATCAGTGATTTGCCTATAAGTTAAACCATCAGCATAAAAATCATGCAACTCTTGTCGTCATCTATGAAACTGATCTAATTGAGAATCAACAGATCTTACTGACTCGACAACAGTTTGCATTGATTTTGCAAACTCTAGAATATGGGGTGGCATGATTGGCTCATTTTGGGTAGCAATAATATTTTGTTCAATCACTTGTAGGTTTTCATTAATTAGTTCTATAATGAATTTCTGTAGCATCATAAATTGTATGCACTTGCTAAAATAGTACAAGTTTACACCTAGTTTAGCACCCGCCTTGGCGCATTTTGCATTTGCATTGCATTTCCCCTTTAGCACTTAATTAATCAAATTAATTAGGTCTAAGGTTCTATTTCATCATCTTCTACATCATAAAGTTGGGCCCTTTCATTAAAGTGTGCCCCTTTCATTTTATTCCTCCAATACATCATTCAATCAAAAACCCTAATTAAGTCCTATTCTGAACTTGGGGGCTTGATTTCAGGGTCAAAACATCTCGAAATCACCTATAACTTTGGGATTCTCTCTAAAATCATCATATCCGACGGCCCTGAAAATTTGGTGAAAAGTTGTCAGGACCGTGGCGCCCAGAGTGCACATGGTCTCGGACATTTTTCCCGAAATTTTAGGAGCACGATCCAATCATAAAATAAAGCTTAACCCCAAGAAATTGGCGGGATATTCAATCTCTAGGTCGGCCAAAAGACGAAATTACGACCTAGGGTTTCATACATAAGAGCTCTCTTTCTTCATTTGAAGGGATCCAAATTTTGTTTTCAGGAACCTCATATGTAGCGAAAGAGCAGATCTTCGAAGACTTCAACAACATTCAACATCCCTCTATCAAGCATTTATCAATTTCATTCATCCATCTAGGGCTTGGAAGACATTGAAGAACAATAGGAGATTACCGACTGAAGATTGGCTTGTACCCCTCCCTTGGGGGTTGGGTATGATTTCATGTTGTTTTCATGTCTTTGCATAAGATTCAATAAATCATTTATTCATGCTTTAGATCACTTTGCATCTTGATTTAGAGCATTTACATTGTCATTTACAAGCAATTAGGGTTTACTTTCTAGGTTGCTCTAGTTTGCTTGCTTGCATTTTAGGATCTTGCACACACACAAGATCTGCACACACAATACATTTTATAGTACAACTTGGCTATTCGTGGAGGTGGAAATCATCGAAGTGGGGGTTTGACTAAGGCAAAACCCTATATAGCCACCCACACCCTTTTCAGATATAAGTGCAGGTTTCGGGACTCGGACGATGCCGCAGGATACAGATCGGGGAAAAGAAGGTTGAGACAGCACTCCACACCAAATTGCAGAGAAAAAGATGAGGACAGGGGCGTGGGGTGCCCTAGTCCTACCAAGACAGGGGCGCTGGGTGCCCTGGTCCCTGGGACAGAGGCGCTAGGCGCCCTGGTCCTCCTGACAGACAACATTTCCGACAGTTTTCCAGAGTGCAAGACAGCAGTTTCAGGAGCAGTTTCCGGCACAGTATCAGGATAGTGGTGCCCGCGCCCCCGTCCTAAACATTTTCAATCATATTTTGACTCTGGGTACGCATCTGCATTCTTGTTTTATCCTTGTGTTTACAATTGTTCATTGTTTAATCTCAATTCTGCAATCTTGTTATTAGTTCATACATACGTTTTGGGATTAGGACTTGAACTTGTATCTTTTTATCTTTCAATTTCAACAAAGGAATACAAATCCTAATAGGTAGCCTGTGGCTCTCTCTTTCACAAAAAGAAGTAGCCAATTGTGTGATACCTCTAGGCTCTTTCGTATTCCGTAATGTGTGTCAAAAGGTAGGATTAGGACATGTTAACCTAGTCTCGCTTTTTCCCCTACACATTTTGGTGAACCCGACGTGAATCTTATTATTGCTTCCTCTTGCATTGCATTTGCTAGATCTAGATCTAGGTTTAGTGTGTTTCATTTTCATTTTCATAAAAAAAAAAAAGGAAAAAAAAAAAGAAAGGAGAGAAAAAAAAAAGAGAGTGTGTTTCTTTGTTTCTTTGCATTGTGTGTTTAGGTTTTATGCAACTTTTTCAAAATGTCAGATTTTTATTTGCAAGATGTTCATATTTATGATGATGTATGCAATTATGCTGATTATGAGTATAGCCAAGATGAATTAGATGAAGCTTTAGATGAGTTTTTGAATCCTAAAAATGCCAAACCTTCATTTTACCAAAAACTCATAAACCTTGTTACTATGCCATTTCGTTGTGATGAGAAAGATAAGTCGAATGATTCCTCTCAAGGATACATTCCTATCAACTCTTCCACTAAATCTAGTAACATGGTTGTTTTCAATAATCCCCTCTATGAGGAGATGTCTCCTTTTGAATCAAAAGATAAACCTTTTAATGGATATGATCATGCTTTGTTTGATGATGCTCTTGATGATTTTGTGGCTTTATCGAAACCTTTAAACAAGAACACAACTTCCAAATTAGTTAACATGATAAACCTAAAAGAGCATAATAAGCCTCTCCTTACTGTCCAAGGAGGGTATGGTCATGATTCCTTTCTTACTCCGAATAAACCTATCATCACCGTGCAAGGAAGAAAACCTGTGAGTCCTTATAGTTACGCCAAGCAAATAACTAGAGAGAGTTATCATGCGGTTGCCCATACTTATCATACCAGAAATAATAGGTAGCCTAATCCTCCTCCTGTTATTCCAGTTTCTCTTCCTAATCCTCAACCAATTCTTCTGCAAGCTCTGCGTATTTCACAAATTCTTAGTAAGGAGTATGATCTCATAGAACAACTTAAGGCTACCCCTGCTAAGATATCCCTTTGGGATTTGATTCAAACTTCTTCTTCTCATCACGGAATGTTACAAGATGCTTTGAAAGATTTGAATGTTCCTCCACCAAATACATCTAGTAATATAGTGTCTTTGGTTAACTCTGTGATGAATCCTAAGGCTCATATTATGTTTACTCAAGATGAGTTGCCTACTAGTGAAATTCAACATCAATATGATCCCTTGATGATTGTGGTTATCATAAATGACACTGCTATAAGATGAACATTAGTAGATAATGGCTTTGGCCTTAATGTGTGTAGCATTAATCTGTTGCACAAGATGAATGTGGATACATCCCTTATTGAGCCTGACTCTCATCCTATTCGAGGCTTTGATAATGTGGCTAAGTCTTCACTAGGTACTATCACCTTACCCGTCATAGTGGGGCCTGTTACTTTGCCTACTCCTATTCATGTTATGTCGGGAAATCTAATGTACAACTTGTTATTAGGGAGACCTTGGATTCATAGTATGTAAGCTGTCCCCTCTACATTGCATAGACAAGTTAAATTCATTTATAACAATAAGACATATACTTTGATAGGTGATACTAATTTCCAAGCTTGTCTACAAACATCTACTTCCAAAGGGGGTTCTTCTAAGCCATCCTCGTCTAGTGATGACTCTTTAAACAAGATACTTATCAATGAATCCTCGCTCTCTGATGATCAAAATTCTTTGGAAGATTCTAGAGCTCCTGAAGAAGATTCTTCTCGACTTGAAACTACACATAAGAAGGATTTTGATCCTGAGAAGGTTCTCGCAGAAGATGATTGGGGATCTCTTGATTTCAATCCCACCTTTGTAGGTGAATATAAGGTTCCTTCTAAAGAGCTTAAAGTTGAAAAGAAGGAAGAAGCTAAAAATCAGTCAATCTTACCTGAACCTATGAGTAATAACTTTGTGGCTGCTTCTCAAACTTCTTCTCCTCGCACCTCTAATTCTGAAGAGTTTGATTCTTTGTCTTATGAAAAACTGCCTTCTCTTTCTGAAATGGCTGATCGTTATGGTCGTGGTTTTCATATTTTTGCTAAGCATGGGTATCATGGAAATGGTTGTGGCACTCATGAACAAGGGATAAAGGTTCCTCTAGAGAATAATTTTCACAATTATGTCTTTGGACTTGGTTATAATCCCTGCAAATGCACTAAAGCTTCTAAAAGACCATGCATTAGTGTTAATGCTATTTCTACATCTCTATCAATGCACCACCCCTAGTATATTCATGGGGATCCTTCATGTGCCTATGCTTTGGATGTCTTCCCTACCGATGATGCTTTAGTTGAGTTCTTGGGAGCTTATGACACTCTTCCTCGTTATCATCACAATAGGGGACTCCCTTATTGTTTGAACACTGAAGCCTATTTTGGAAAAGAGATTGATAATGATGAGATTGTGAAAGAATTCCCTCAGTTAAAGGATACTCCTCAACAAAGTAATCTTCTTATAAGTGACACCACTGATGTTAAGATGGATCCTTGCAATAAAGAAAAAGTTATTAAAATTGGAAAATGTTTGGATGAAGAGGAACAAAAACAATATGAAGATTTATTGCATGAATTCCCCGAGATCTTTGCTTGGACATACTCTGACATGCCTAGTATAGATCCTAAGATTGTCACTCATAATATTGTCTTAGTTCTTGATGCTAAGCCCGTGAAACAAAAGATTCAAAAAATGAATCCTAAGGTGGCTCTGCTTGTTAAGGCTCAGATTGAAAAGTTATTGGAGGCTGGATTTATCCGCCCTATTGACTATTCCCCATGGATTTCAAATATTGTCACTGTGGCTAAACCAGATAATAAAATAAGAATGTGTACCGATTTTCAAGATTTAAATAAGGCTTCTTTAAAAGATGATTTCCCTCTTCCAAACATTGACATGATAGTTGATTCTATGGCAGGACATGCCTTGTTATCCTTCATGGATGGTTTTTCAGGATACAATCAAATTTTCATTAACCCTCAAGATCAATTCAAAACTACTTTCACCACTCCTTGGGGTACATTTTGTTGGATAATGATGCCTTTTGGACTTAAAAATGCTGGGGCAACTTATCAACGAGCGATGACCCTTATCTTTCATGATTATATGCATAAGATTTTAGAAGATTATGTTGATGATATTTTGGCCAAATCCATTCTTCGCATAGATCATATTAAAATCCTTCGTCAAATCTTTGAAAGAATTCATAAATATCACATGCGCTTGAATCCCCGAAAATGTGTTTTTGGTGTGGATAGTGGAAAACTATTAGGATTCATAGTTTCGCATCATGGGATTGAGGTGGACACTAAGAAAATAGATGCTATTGTCAACATGCCACCTCCTAAAAATGTGTCTCAACTCAAAAGCTTACAAGGAAAGATTCAAGCTATTCGTAGGTTCGTATCTCAACTTGCGGATCATACCTTTCCTTTTACTCAACTTCTCAAAAAGAATATCACTTTTCAATGGAACGAAGATTGTCAGCAAGCATTTGAAGATTTAAAAGTGTATTTGGCTAGTCCTCCTATTCTTCAACCTATCGAACCTTCTAAACCCTTCCTTCTGTATATAGCTGCTTCTTCTCATGCTCTCGCAGCATTGTTAGCACAACATGATAAAGATGGTAAGGAATGTCCAGTTTATTATATAAGTCATACCTTACTCAATTATGAGACCCGATATTCTACGATAGAAAGACAATGCTTGGCCTTGGTGTTTGCGACTCAGAAATTGAGACATTATCTTTTAAATTCAGAAGTCCACGTCATGGTAAAGTTTGATCCTTTGAAGCATCTTTTCTCTAAAACTGATTTATTAGGACGCCTAGCTAAGTGGGTTATGATGTTAACCGAATTTGACCTTAAATTTGTTTCTCAAAGAGCAATTAAAGGGAAAGCATTGACCGACCACTTAGTTGAGGCCCCTTCACCTTTCTCCTTCCCTAATTCTGAGTCTTTCCCCGATGACTTCATTTTTTCTATAGAAAAAGATGAAACTTGGAAATTATACTTTGATGGTTCTAAGTGTCGTACGGGATCGGGGGCAGGTGTTGTTTTGATTTCTCCTACAAGGAAATCTATTCCCTTATCCTATCGTCTAAACTTCCTGTGTACCAATAACATTGCTGAGTATGAGGCTCTTATAGTGGGAATAAAAGAAGCCTTAGCTCTGAATATAAAGCACATACATATTTATGGAGATTCTCAATTGATTATAAGACAAGTAACAGGACTGTATCAAGCAAAACAAGACAAATTATCACAATATAAAGATCTTGCTATCTCTTTATTACAAAAATTTGATTCTTATACCATGGAACCTGTTCCTTGAAAAGATAATCAACATGCAGACGCAATGGCATGTGTGGCTTCTCTTGTATCTTTAGAGGACCCTATGGTTGATCTTAAATTTGTTATTCACAACCTTATTTCTCTAGCTATCGTAGATGATTCTAGCTTGGTAACATGTTGTGACTTTGTAGACTCAAATGAATGGTATTCGCATATTGTAAGATATTTGACCGATGGTACCTGTCCTGATTTCACCAATAGGAACACTATGGCTAGAATCCGCAAGCTGTCTGCTAGATATATCATTCTTTGTAATGTCCTTTACCGAAGGAGTTATGACGGTCTTCTCCTTCGCTGTCTTAACAAATTGGAAATCCCCGTTGTTCTTGAAGAGGCACATTTAGGTGCCTGTGGGGGGCATTTCGTAGGCAAATCCTTGGTTCAAAGATTGCTTCGTATGGGATACTATTGGCAAACTATGCAGAAGGATTCTTTTTCATTTGTTAAAAAATGTCATCAATGTCAACAACACAATAATCTGATTCATGCTTCTGCCCAAGAACTTCGTTCTCAAGTAGCTTCTTGGCCTTTCTCTGCATGGGGTTTGGATCTCATTGGTAAAATCTCTCCTCCTTCATCTCAAGGACAGACCTTCATTATAACTGCAACATATTACTTTACGAAGTGGGTAGAAGCTATTCCCCTTCGCTCTACTACTGCTAAAGTGATTTGTCAATTTCTTCTAGAAAACATCATTTCTCGATTCGGGATACCTTCCACTATAATGTCAAATAATGGGACATCATTTAAGAACAAGGACATGAAGAAATTCCTCGAGAAGTATCATATCAAACAATGATTTTCTACACCATACTATCCTCAATCAAATGGTCAAGCCGAATCATCCAATAAGATAATTGAACAAATTCTTCGCAAAACCGTGAATAAGCATGGTAAGGATTGGAGTAATCAGCTAATCTATGCTCTTTGGGCCTATCGAACGAGTGTATGAATTGATACAGGAACTACTCCTTATAATCTTGTTTATGGTGCTAACGCTATTATGCCTTTAGAGTTAGAGATTCCATCACTTAGGGTTTCTCTCAAAGGTATAGTAGATGATGACTCTTATAGAGAACAATGACTTCAACAGCTTGAGATGCTTGATGAACAACGTATAAACGCTCTTGAGCATATTCAAGTGTGTCACAAAACTCTACAATGAAGCTATAATGATAAGGTTATTCAATGTTCTTTCTCAGTAGGTGACTTAGTCCTCTATGAGAATCAGTGCAATGTGAATGCCTTACCTGCAGAAAAGGGAAAATTTAGTCCTAATTGGCTTGGACCATATATCGTTATTGAAGATTATGGATCAAGTGCTTACAAAATAGCGGATGTAGACGGTATGCCTCTTAAAGAACCTATCAATGCTATGCACTTGCATAGATATTATGCTTAATTTTCCATTCCTTATCTTTCATTTCATCTAAACTTCTTTTCAGTTCGTCAACATTGGGTAATATGTTAGTATATCTTAATTAGAGCAAAATAGAGTTAAATGATTTACATTTCCATTATGCTAGCATATTATACAATGTCTTTATGTGTTAAGTAGAATCGTATCATGTTGTGTTTAAGTTCAAAATTAAATCACATTAGTTATATGATTCTTAGACTTAATGCATATTTCTTCCCTATCATCAATGTAGTACTTGATTAAATATTTTAATTAAGTCACACATGTATCAATTTAATCATGGAGCATTGAGAAATCAATCACATGGAAATTAAATCCTGAACATACATGTACACCTACCAAATGTATTAGATTTAATCAAAGCAAAATACACATTGTTTTAAGCATTAAAGATAACACATTTGAGACAAAAGAGAAGCATGTATATATATATATATATATGTGGATCGTATACAAATATAGGTCATTATACATCCAAAATATGACCTATCCTACATCATAAAATCATCTCCTATCGCTAGGGCTGGTGGCTAGAGAGTGACGACTAGATGCTCCCTCCTGATCTGGCCATCCAGGTGGACCCATAGGTGTGTAGCGTGATATAGACCGTGAGTGACTCCGAGAGGAACTCCTACGATCCCTATCCATAAGGATCGCGCGATAGGAGGTAGCCTCGGCCTGAGCTACTACTAGATCTCGCTGTGCATGCTGAAGGTTCTCTGATAGAACTCTCTCTCTCTCCCTCCATATGTCTACCTGTACTCGAAATGGGGAAAACAAGTCCTCATGCCGACCCGCGTTCCCCTGAGGCCTATAAGCAATCTGTGAGGAACTAGGGATCTATGCCATCATGGAAATGTCTGTCACTACTTGTTGAATTAGGGAATGCCACTCCTGCACATTAGCTGTAGCAGTAGAACAAATTTTTGTATTAGTACCATTCTATATCATCAAAACATTAATCAATCAATATAAACTTACTATACCTGGATCTCCCTCACGCCAGTAGGGATCATGATATGGTAGCATCTGTGACTGGGAACTACTAGGCTCCCCATGCTCAAATAATCTATGCACGATGGGTGTAGGCTGGCCCGTACTAGAAACAGGTCTCCGTATCGCCTCATGTTCCCCCTTTTGGGGAATAAGAGGAGGATCCAGGGCTATGGTATCATCTCCTGAATGGTGGGGAACTACATCTGACCCCTCCTCGTCATCTCTATCCTCATCCTCATCCTCGTCCTCATCCGCATCCTCACCTACATCCTCATTCTCCTCATCTCTATCTGTGTCATCCTCCTCTCCCTCCTCCTCCTCCTCGGCACTAGGCTGATCTCCTGTGGGTGGATTAGGATCTCTTGCCTCCTCATGACCCTCTCCCTCCTCTGGCTCCTCCGACCTGGATCCCTGGTCCTCATCTCAGTCTCCATGTCTCCATGGGCCTGGATGGCCTGTCGGGTGGTCTAGTGGAAAGATAGGCCCTGGGTATGATCTCATAAACCATGAGACATACCTGCGTTGTGCTCCAGGCTCTGCAGAGTAATCAATGACTACATCCTGATCGGATCCCTCTATATATGTAATCTCGATGTCATCTATCATCGGTCTCGCTACTGCTCTAGGTCTGGGAAGGACTCGTGAGTGTCGAGTGTAGATGGGTACATCGGCTGGAACACACTGCTCTAGCCCAAACTGCCTCCGTACTCGATCAAAATAGAATGGGACTATGATATGAGAATATCGTCCCCGTAGTAGGCGGTTCCTCTGTAAGCATGCTAACTATCTCTCCATCCCATCCCATCTGTGCATCCACAGATATGGTCTCCATACTGTCACCTCGGCTGTCAATCTATCAAATATCACTCTCTAATATAGCAGATCCCCAAATCTCCACTCACTGGTAAGTGGATAGGCAAACACCCTAGGTTGCTCGCTAGCCATACTCATCAGAAAGCTGACAGGCCTGGTGCATGTGAAGTGCTCAAATATCCACACCTGCAGAAGTGTGCATGTCATCAAGCTGCAACCTTGTCCAAAGACATACTCCTCGAGGTCGTGATAGAGATGTGCAAGCATACTCTGACCCCAAGCATATACTCTCCTATGTCTCTCCATAGCTCTGATGCACCATGTGAGACCCCCATGCATGTGCATACCTCGCCCATTAGGGCAGACGGCTAGTGCTATGATGGCGATCATAAGACGTCTCACAAGGGGCACCTCTCTTGTAGGATTTAAGAGCCAGCTGACCATGATGTGACCTCTCATCTCGCTCAGCATGACTCTCCCTATGCAATATACCTGCTCCCTCTGATGGTCCTCCATAGACCGATCAGTCGCATATGTCACAGTAGCTCCTCTGATAGGAAGACGAAGTATGCAGTACACATCCTCAAGTGTAACCGTCAGCTCTCCTACTGGAAGATGGAATGTGCATGTGTCAGGATCCCATCGCTCCATCACTGCCATCACCATCGCAAGATGGAACCGAATGGCTGGCATGAGGATCGCATACCATAAACCCACTATGGATAATGTATCTCTCTCTACCTGAGTCAGTCGGGGAATCTGATCTCGCAAACTGCAAAGAATCTGTCCCGCCGTATGCTCTCTCATGTATGGGAGACCTTGCAACACAAAAACATAACTATAATCAGTACTCAATCATCAAAATCATTCATGCAAACTATCAAACATCGTATGCTAACCCTGACATCTCTCACCAGGTCCTGATTGGGACCATGGCGCCCTGGGTGGGACCCAGGGTCAGATTCTAGGGCCCACAAATGATCACAGAAAGTCAAATGCAGAAAATCAAAAGTCAACATTCAGTCAACTCACCTCATCTAGTGGCTCATCGTCGATCACGGCCTGTCGCAGGATCTCAATCCTCATGGGACGCTTCGGTCATTGTGAAGGCATGATGATGGCTATGTGGGCTCCTCTGCAATGAACAATATTTTGAAATCAACAAAGTGACAAATGCAAATGTCACTTTCAAGGTATATACTTTCATTCCTTTACCTTTACTTTCAAAACCCTAATCTTCCTCTATCACTCATTTCATCATAACTTGAGTTTGGGACATGCGATTTTTGAACTGTTTGTTATGTAGGAATTGTATTTTCATTCCCCTACTCTCGAGATGTTCCAAAAAGTGCTCTGATGAAGCCTATTCAGTGAACATCCCTCATCAATAATCTCTTACACAATTTGTCATAAGTAAACATGCTACCCTGTTTCACCTCCCTAATAAGCAAGTCGAAACAGGGGGGGCATATAGCTACTCACTAATTTCATCACTTTCCTTAGTAAGCATTAGGTGATTTTGTGATCTAACGTGTGTTTTGTAGGGTGCGGTTCCTAACTGTGTACTATAGACACCGCTGGGGGCTTTGTCCGACAACTTATGGATATATCCTTTTTCAAATGATGTTTACTTTTTTGTACTTTAGCTTGCATATGCACATAGTACTCATATGACCGCTAAAGTGGGGGCTAAATGTAGCGTCATAAATTATACGTACTTGCTAAAGCAGTACAATTTTACACCTAGTTTAGCACCTGCCTTGGTGCATTTTGCATTTGCATTCCATTTCCCCTTTAGCACTTAATTAATCAAATTAATTAGGTCTAAAGTTCTATTTCATCATCTTCTACATCATAAAGTTGGGCCCTTTCATTAAAGTGTGCCCCTTTCATTTTATTCCTCCAATACATCATTCAATCAAAAACCCTAATTAAGTCCTATTCTGAACTTGGGGGCTTGATTTCGGGGTCAAAACATCTCGAAATCACCTTTAACTCCAAGATTCTCTCTAAAATCATCATATCCAATGACCCTAAAAATTTGGTGAAAATTTGTCGGGACCATGGCGCCCGGAGTGCACATGGTCCTGGACATTTTTCTCGAAATTTTAGGAGTGCAATCCAATCATAAAATAAAGCTTAACCCCAAGAAATTGGTGGGATATTCAATCTCTAGGTCGGCCAAAAGATGAAATTACAACCTAGGGTTTCATACATAAGAGCTCTCTTTCTTCATTTGAAGGGATCTGAATTTTGTTTTCAGGAACCTCATATGCAGTGAAAGAGAAGATCTTCGAAGACTTCAACAACATTCAACATCCCTCTATCAAGCATTTATCAATTTCATTCATCCATTTAGGGCTTGGAAAAAATTGAAGAACAATAGGAGATTACCGACTGAAGATTGGCTTGTACCCCTCCCTTGGGGGTTGGGTATGATTTCATGTTGTTTTCATCTCTTTGCATAAGCTTCAATATATCATTTATTCATGCTTTAGATCACTTTGCATCTTGATTTAGAGCATTTACATTGTCATTTACAAGCAATTAGGGTTTACTTTCTAGGTTGCTCTAGTTTGCTTGCTTGCATTTTAGGATCTTGCACACACACAAGATCTGCACACACAATACATTTTACAGTACAACTTGGCTATTCGTGGAGGTGGAAATCACCGAAGCGGGGGTTTGACTAAAGCAAAACCCTATATAGCCGCCCACACCCTTTTCAGATATAAGTGCAGGTTTCAGGACTCGGACGACGCCGCAGGTTACAGATCCGGGAAAAGCAGGTCGAGACAGCACTCCACACCAAATTGCAGAGCAAAAGACTAGGACAGGGGCATGGGGTGCCCTGGTCCTACCAAGAAAGGGGCGCTGGGTTCCCTGGTCCTTGGGACAGAGGCGCTAGGTGCCCTGGTCCTCCTAACAGACAGCATTTCCGACAGTTTTCTAGAGTGCAAGACAACAGTTTCAGGAGCAGTTTCTAGCACAGTATTAGGACAGTGGTGCCTGCGCCCCTGTCCCAAACATTTTCAATCAGATTTTGACTTCGGGTATGCATCTACATTCTTGTTTTAACCTTGTGTTTACAACTGTTCATTGTTTAATCTCAATTCTGCAATCTTGTTATTAGTTCATACATACATTTTGGGATTAGGACTTGAACTTGTATCTTTTTATCTTTCAATTTCAACAAAGGAATAGAAATCCTAATAGCTAGCCCGTGGCTCTCTCTTTCACAAAAAGAAGTAGCCAATTGTGTGATACGTCTAGGCTCTTTCGTATTCCGTAATGTGTGTCAAAAGGTAGGATTAGGACATGTTAACCTAGTCTCACTTTTTCCCCTACACAATTTCATCCAATCTAGGGGGTGGAGGTGGAGGTGGTGGTGGTGGTAGTGGTGGTGGTGATGGTGATGGTGGTGGTGGACGTGGACGTGGACGTGGACATGGAGGAGGAGGGGGTTGTGGTGGGGGATTTTCACCTAATAATTCATCTATGTCAAAGACATCCATGATAGCAAAGAGATCCTTCATATATAAAGATATACATGAATTATATACAACTCTATGTCAAAGAAGAGTCTATTTTAGTTTAAAAAAAAAAATTATAAATAGTAATATTTCTATGTTATTGAATGACATACACATGAAATATAATATAATATTGAACTTAAAAATATACATGTACATACTATTGAATCTTTAAATATAAAATTTGCGAACAAAACTTAATAAAAACTTTCAATGAAACTTCATAAATCTATTATATATTCAATTTAATGCATTCATTTCTTGTAAAATGCATCAACTATTAAAATCAATATAAAATATTCCATACATGAACTTGTAAAAAAATTTAAATAAGATCAACATATATAAAGCAATTTATATAATACATAATTAAGTCACAGTTTTGGTAAACATGTTACATTAGTACTCTGTGTTGGAATAGTACTAATATATTAGATGGTAACCTCTCTAAGTGGTCATTTACTAAGTAAACATGTCGAATTAGTACTTCAGTGTTGGAGATGAATTAGATGATGAAGTCAACAATTCGAGAAAATCATGTCATGTCGTGGCTTAATAGGTCCTATTATGGACCTATTATGCCATGATGGCATAATAGGTGGACTATTATGCAATGTCATGGCATAATAGGACTTATTATTCCATCATGGCATAATAGGACTTATTATTCCATCATGGCATGATAGGTCCTATTATGCAATGACATGATATAATAGGTCCATAATTGGTCCTATAATACTAAGTAAACATGTCAAATTAGTACTTCAGTGTTGGAGATGAATTAGATGACGAAGTTGGCAATTTGAGAAAATCATATCATGTCATGGCTTAAAAGAAAATTCAATCAATATAAATAAAATAAAATGTCTAATCAATATGAAATACTTTTCTCATATATTTGATTGAAGTAAGAGGGAAAAAATCATCTTAAGTATTATATTTTCCTATTTAGTTACCCAAAAAAACTAATTCATCAAAACATTAAGTTAAACAAAATATTAATATGCATATCATTAATATACATGTAAATACTATTGAACCTTTAAATATAAAATTGCACAAAACTTAATAAAAACTTTCAATGAAACTTCATAAATCTATTATATATTCAATTTAATATATTCATTTCTTGTAAATTGCATCAACTATTAAAATCAATATAAAATATTCCATACATGAACTTGTAAAAAAAGTTAAATAAGATCAACATATATAAAGTAATTTATATAATAAATAATTAAGTAATAGTTCTGGTAAATATGTTACATTAGTACTTTATGTTGGAATAGTACTAATATATTAGATGGTAACCTCTCTAAGTGGTCATTTACTAAGTAAACATGTTGAATTAGTACTTTAGTGTTGGAGATGAATTAGATGACGAAGTTGGCAAATCGAGAAAATCATGTCATGTCATTGCTTAATAGGTCCTATTATGGACCTATTATGCAATGTCATGGCATAATAGGACCTATTATGCCATTATGGCATAATAGGTCCTATTATACCATGATGGCATAATAGGTCCTATTATGCCATGACATGATATAAAAGGATCAACTATGGACCTATTATGCAATGTCATGGCATAATAGGACTTATTATGTCATCATGGCATAGTAGGTCCTATCATACAATGACATGGAATAATAGGTCCTATTATGCCATGACATGACATAATAGGTCCATAATTGGTCCTATCATACTAATTAAACATGCCGAATTAGTACTTCAGTGTTGGAGATGAATTAGATGACAAAGTTGGAAATTCGAGAGAATCATGTCATGTCATGGCATAATATGTCCTGTTATGGACCTATTATGCCATGATAATAGGTAGACTATTATGCAATGTCATGGCATAATAATAGGGCCTATTATGCCATGACATGATATAATAGGACCGAATATGGACCTATTATGCTATGTCATGGCATAATAGGACTTCTTATGTCGTCATGGCATAATAGGTCCTATTATGCAATGACATGATATAATAGATCCTATTATGCCATGACATGACATAATAGGTCCATAATTGGTCCTATCATACTAAGTAAACATGTTGAATCTGTACTTCAGTGTTGGAGATGAATTAGATGTTGAAGTTAGCAATTTGAGAAAATCATGTCATGTCATGGCTTAATAGGTCCTATTATGGACTTATTATGCCATGATGGTATAATAGGTGGACTATTATGCAATGTCATGGCATAATAGGTCCTATTATGCCATGAAATGATATAATAGGACCAACTATGGACCTATTATGCAATGTCATGGCATAATATGTCCTATTATGCCATTACATGGAATAATGTGTCCATAATTGGTCCTTTTATACCATGACATGGCATAATAGGACCATAATAGGACCTTTATGCCATGACATGGCATAAACCTAAGCTCCTAAACTTTGATATCTAAAATTTGAAGAGTAATGTTAATTACTTTTAAGGTTATCCTAATTGTGGTAACTTTTGTATTGCCTAATGAGGATTAAGAATAATTTTGGTACATATGTTCAATTTAAGGAATTGGAATGGTGGCTTGCTAGAAGTGGTTAAATTTTTTCGTTTATTGGTTGAAAGGCCCAATACCTAAAAAAACAATTCCTATAAACATTTAATGGTCTTGTTGTGCCATTTCATGGAATAATAGGACCTATTATGCCATGATGGCATAATAGGTCCTATTATGCCATGTCATGGTATGAGGTGACCAACTATGGACCTATTATGCAATGTCATGGCATAATACGACATATTATGCCATCATGACATAATGTGTCCTCCATGACATGGCATAATAGGTCCATAGTTGGCTCTATCATACCATGACATGGCATAATGTGTCCTATTATGCCATGGCATGGCATAATAGGACCTACTATATTCCTATTATACAATGACATTCCTTAATATGACATTATGGCATAATATATCCTATTATGCCATGCCATGCCATTATAGGTCCATAATTGGTCCTATTATGTCATGTCATGGAATAATAGGAAAATAGTTATCAAATCTATAATAATTTGACTATGTCAATGGCTAATTCTTAATGAATGTTTCGTTTTGGTTTTGGTTTTGATACATCCATTTAGTTTCGGTTTGGTTTGGTTTGGATTTGGTTTTTATTTCCATTTAGTTTCGGTTTTGTTTTGGTTTTGGTTTTGATTTCCATTTAGTTTCGATTTGGTTTTGGTTTCGGTTTTGGTTTTGATTTCCATTTAGTTCGGTTTTGTTTCAATTTGGTTTTTGTTTTGATGTTTCTAAGATATCTTGTATCTTGTAAATTTGATATTTTGTCTTGTTAACTATCTGGGTTTCGTTTTGATTTGTAAATTTGTTGATTAGGGTTTAGGCTTAACTAATCAAGAATATTTCAAATCAAAATTAAGAATTTGCACATGTAAAAACAAATTTATTTATAGGCTACTTTAAAAAAAACTAAAATAATACCAAAAAAATCTAAATAATACTCAAAAAATAGGAAAAATATACAAGAAAATTACAAATTGTAAAAATAGATGATTGAATGTGTACCTGGGATAGTGGTAGAGGCTTGAAATGGAATCCACAACATGGGGGCCCGTTTTTGATCTCCTGTTCTCACTTCAGTTCTAGGGTGAAAATGAAAAAATTCACCGAGAAAAAAGGGTAAACTACAATTTAGAAATGAGGACCCGTTTTTAAACAATGGGCCCCCGTTTTGTTTAAAAGTGAGTCCCCATTTTAGAACAAAACGGGGGCATGTTTATTTTCGCTTTGGGCCCTCGTTACCTTTCAGCTTGGGGGCCTGAAGCATAAACAGGCCCCCATTTTTAAGAGCGCATTTTCTAATGCATTGACTTCCGCGAATTTGTGACTCATTACCTTGCACTTTCCCATCAATCAACATCATTCAAGTCTCTATTGGAGGGGCATAAACCCCCAATCTATCGCTCAATTACTCAAATGATTCCTTAGGCAAAGGTTTAGTGAAAATTTTTGCAATCTTCTCTTTAGTGTTCACATAAACCAGTCTAACTTCATTTGCTTCCACCTTCTCCTTCAAAAAGTTGTATTTGATAGATATGTGCTTAGTCTTATAATGAAATACCATTTTCTTTGATATATTAATAGCAGTAGAGTTATCATGGTAAATAACTATCTATTCACTAAAATCCACCTTTATATCCTTCAATATTTAATTCATCCATAGAACTTATGTATAGTTAGTAGCAGCAGAAACATACTCAACTTCAGCAGTAGATAAAGAAGTACATGACTGCTTCTTGCTGATCCATGAAATAATTTTCTTTCCAAGAAAGAAAGCTCCATCTAATGTTCTCTTTTGGTCATTAACATCTCTAGCCCAATCTGCATCTATATGTGCACAAATTGTAAAGCCGTCATTTTTAGGATACCACAAACCATTTTCAGTTGTTCCCTGCAAATACTTGAAAATCCTTTTCACGACACTCTTAGGATTTTCTCTAGGATCACTCTGATATCTTGATACAATACAAACTCCATTCATTATATTTGGTCTAGTCCGAGTCAAATAAAATAAACCTCCAATCATAGACTTGTACATTGTAGGATTTACTGGGGTTGATACATCTTTCTTTGTCAATTTCTCACTTGTAACCATAGGAGTACCAACCGGTTTAGAATTTTCCAAACCAAATTTCTTCAACAACTCTAGTATACTTAGCTTGACAAATAAAAATACCTTTATCAGTCTGAGTAATCTGAAAACCTAAGAAAAATTTCATCTCCCCAATCATAGACATCTCAAATTCATTCTTCATATTGTTAGAGAATTCCATACACAACTTATCTTCACCTCCAAAAATGATATCATCAACAAAGATTTCAACAATCAATATGTCATCATCAGTTATCTTATAATATAAATTACTATCAACATTACTTTTAGTGAAACCAAGCTTCAAAATATATTTGTCCAACCTTGCATACCAAGCTTTGGAAGCTTGTTTCAATCTATATAAGGCTTTGTTTAATCTGCAAACACTTTTTTTGTCATCTAAAAGTGAAAATCCATCAGGTTGCTCAATATAAACTTCATCTTAAAGATCTCCATTCAGGAATGCACACTTAACATCCATCTGATAAACCTTGTAGTTCTTATCTGCAGCATAAGTAAGAAATAATCTCATAGCTTCAATCCTAGCTACTGGTGCAAAGGTTTCATCATAATCAATTCCTTCCTTCTGAGAGTATCCTTTACAAATGAGTCTAGCCTTATTCCTCACAACTTGTCCAATTTCATTCAATTTATTCCTAAAAACCCATTTAGTTTCAATAACATTATTATTTTCAGGTCAAGGAAGTAAAGTCCATGTATTATTCTTTTCTATCTGATCTAATTGCTCTTCCATAGCTTTCATCCAACATTCATCTTTACATGCTTCAATTACTGATGTCAGTTCAACTTGAGAAAGTAAACATACCTCATCAACTTCCAACCTTCTTCTTTTCATCACTCCTTTGTTCTTGTCTCCAATGATCTAATCCTTTGAATGATTCAACCTTACATACTTCAAAGCCTTCTGATTTATTGTTCCTCTGCACTGATCTTCAGTTACTATTGAATTTTTTGATACTATCGGAGTAATTGGTTCAACATTTTGTTCCGATGTAGGTTCTACCAGTTCAGTTATGATCATTTTCACTACCACGTCACCCTCATAAGTTCTGATTTGACTTTTTTTCTGCTCATCCACCTTGACATTAGTGTTCTCCACAATTCTCTGCAATTTTAAATTGTTATAACATCTACATGCTTTTCTTTCATTAGAATAACCAAGAATATTCCTTCATCACATATAGGATCAAAATTTCCAATAAAATAATCTCTTTTGATATAGCATTTACTACCAAATATTCTAAAATACTTAACTGTAGGTGTATGACAAAACCATAGCTCATAAGGTATCTTACTGATGTCTCCTTTGATATGAACTTTGTTGAATGTTTATACCATCATGCTCACAACTTCTCTCCAATAGATATGCAGCAGATTAGCTTCCATCATCATGGTTCTAGCTACATCCAAAATTGTTATGTTCTTCCTTCCCACAACTCCATTCTGTTGAGGTGTCTAGGGTGCAAATAACCGTCTCCTTATGTCGTGCTTCTCACAAGAGTTGTTAAATTCACTGGATGTGAATTCTCCACCCTGATTTGACCTTAAGCATTTAATCTTCAATCTTGTCTCAGTCTCAACTTTAGATTTAAAGATTTTAAACTTTTTAAATGCTTCATATTTCTCCCTTAGAAAAGTAACCCACATCATTCTAGAAGTCATCAATGATTAGCATTAAATATCTATCACCGTATAAAATTTTGATTCTAGTAGGACCACACAAATTAGTATGAATAAGATCAAGATCATCATTAGATTTGTCTTCTATACTCTTAAAAGAAGTTCTGACTTGCTTTCCCATTTGACATTCCTTACATATCAGATTATAGGGCTTCACAATCTTAAGTATATCTCTAACTGCCTTAGTAGAACTGATCTTTATAATGCAATAAAAATTCACATGACACAACCTCTTATGCCATAGCCAACTCTCATCAATCTATGCAATCAAACATGTCTTCTCACCAAAGTTCAAGTGAAAGATATTACCTTTAGTCTGAGTACCGATTGCAATCTCCAATCCAGATCTGTTGATAATCTTACATTTTCCATCCTTGAACTATAATTGAAATCCTTTATCCACCAACTGTCCAACACTCAAAAGATTATGCTTTGAACCTTCAACATAATAGACATTATTAGTATTGTGCTTACCATCCAATGATATAGTTCCTCTTCCCTTGATCATGCATTCTTTGTGATCTCCAAATCTAACCAGACCACCATCAAATTCTTGCAAAGATAAAAACTTCATTTTATCTCTAGTCATATGATGTGAACATCCACTGTCTATCAACCACTCATCCTTGTCTTAAACTTTAGCAGCAAGGGCCTTCTTTTCAGGTACCAGATCATCTTCCTTGATAACCAAGAATACCCATTCCTTTCTATTGTTGGATCCGCCAGTAGAATCTTGTGTTGATTCATCATCAGAATCAGTCATACCTTCCTCATCAGCATAGTAGCATGATTTGTCTTTGTTTCTCTAGTACTTATGTTTGTTCTGATATTCATGGTTAGGCCTAAAATATATTCTAGCTCTTTCTTCAAATCTTGAATTCCTTTCTAGACATGTAGATGCAAAATGACCTATCTTATTACATGAAAAACATTTAAAAGGTTATTTTCCTTCGTACTTACTTTCTATCGAACCTTTAGGTACTCTTGTAGAAAATAAGGCTTCAAGTTGCTCAAACTCTTCATCTTCTTTCTTCATATCCTCCAGTTCCTTTGCATATAAATTTTTACAATCAATCTTGTCGGTAGATGATGCAGATGCACGAAAAGCGGGTTCATATTTTACAGCTCTAGAAGGTCCAAATTCCTCAAGCTCAGAAGTAGATAACTTCCCAACCAAGGTATTCCTATTAATGAAGGTGTTTGTCATATTTATTAGCTCATTAATTGCAGCAGTCTTCATCTTGCAACTTGGTGGCAAAGCTCTCAATACTGTAGAAACTATTTCATCTTCGCTGAGAGATCCTCCACAACATTGAATTCCCATGACAATTTCATTGACTCTTTCCATAAAAGTAGTAACCCTTTCATCTTCTTCCATCTTAAGGTTCTCATAGCTCACCCGGTAACCATCAAGTTTAGAAATTTTAACATTAGGGTCACCTTCATTCAGAGTCTCCAATTTATCCCATATATCATTTCCAGTTGATTTATCAGTTAGTCCCATTGTCTGCTCATCAGAAAGTGTACACAAAAGGGCTTCTCTAGCTTTACAATCATTCTCAAGCTGCTTATCCAGGTTTTTTGGAGGAGGATTGCCAGATGTCAGATTAAAAAAGGTTACACCTTTCTCAATGATCTCTCAAATTTCCTTTCCAAGACATCTCAAGTGAGTTTCCATCTGAATCTTCCATACTATGTAATTTGTTAAATCAAGCATAGGAATTTCTCTTTAGAAAATAGTTGTAGATGTACTTGATGAAATTGAACTTTTAGGTGCTATAGGATACTCCTCAAGCAATTAAGATTTTGTAGAGAGGACCAAGCTCCAATACCAATTGTTAGACAACTCAAATAACCATAAGACAACCGAGAGTTGGGGGTGAATTAGTTTTCAATGTTGGCATTTTGAGATTGTTGGCGTTTTGCATATTGATTGCATTAATGACATGTTGTCATTGATGTCAATTGAACTGGTATAATGGTATTCATGATATTGTTGATGTTATTGTTGTTATTGCCTTTTTTTTGTAACTGATAAGAAGAGATTTGTAAAATGTTGTAACCAATATGTAAAGTTTGTGAGTTGAACTGGTAAACCGGTGTAAAGGGTTAAACCTATCTATGTAATGTGACCGGTAAACCCCAACCTATTGATAAACTCTGACCAATCAAGTTTGTTGGTTTATTACCTGATGAGCGAAAATGATGGAGACACATGTGATCATTGTATGAGGATAAGTTGAAATTGGTTTGGCGCTTTTGTTTATTTTCTTGGAAAGGAGCAAAGTGGATTGCATCTAATGCACAATGCATGATGAATTACAAAGTCCAATGAAGCAGTGATCATGGAGCAATTGGAATTTTCTTGAAGAATGTGAAGAGATTGTCATGATTTCTAACGGTCAAGATTGCACTGACTTGTTCGTAATCTAGATGATGAGAATTAGGTTTTTGTTGTGTTACCGACCTAATTGTTTGTGTATTTAAGGTCGATGATGTTGTTTGTACAAGTGCTGGAAAAGTTGGCAAGATTGGCAGAAACCTGTGAGTGTGCAGTTGCCTAACCAATGGATGGATCTATACTTTGAGTAAAGGCAGATTGAAGCTTAAGAAGGATCGGATCAAGCAAATGTAGTGCTATTCAGACAGATCAAGAAAACCTTTTGTTTTCTAGCAATTACAACAAAAGTGAAATCCCTTAACCGGGTAAGGTCTAACAAGATTGGTTACTCATTAAATCCTCTCACAAGGTGGTACATTAGCTTGGATTCTTAAATCATCTAGCAAGGTTACTCCTACCAAGGTATTGTGCTTTTCATCAAGGCATATTTGTAAATCCCTTAACCGGGTGATTCGTAAACTAGAATTAGTTCTTAACAGGACTTATTGTAAAGCTTTAACAGATTTTGGCTCCTATCAAGGTGAACTCCAAAAGAGTTTAGATAGCTATCTTTGTGAGTCCCAGCTCACCATGGTTTTTACCTATTTGGGTTTTCCACATATAAATATTTGTGTCAAGTGGTGAATGCTTTTGTCGTTGTGATCTTATATTTTGATTAGATTAATTTCTGATAAAGCATGATAACTAGAAGTATTGGAAGGATGAATATATTGAAGATGTGATTAAGAATTGTTGATATTCTTAAAGGTTGAATTTGTTTACTATTTAAGTTGTCATAACAGTCAAACCGGTTGATGTCAAATATTCTTATGAATATTGAGCTTGACAGAGAAAAGTTCACTTTGTGTGATTGAATTTGAGTTTGGGAACTTTGTATCAGTTTTTCAATATACTAATTCACCCCCCTCTCAGTATTCTATCGGATACTTATTCTGTCATCATACCATCAATTGGTATTAGAGCATCTTAGGTCCTCTTTATCTAAAAGCCTAACAACTTGAGGAAAAGATCTTGTAGATCATGATGAAGAAAGAAGGTCTGAAGTTTAACAAAGATAACAATAGAATATGGAGTGACAAAATGAAGATTTACATTAAGAGTCTTGGTAGTTAGTATTGGGATCATATAAAAACTAAGTATCTTACACCTATTAAAGCTATGAGATTTCCACAATCCATCTTATATTCTTATGATTTTTTCTGGATTCGATTGTGTGTATTTTTTTCCCCATCTTTCAAGTCTTTGGAATTATTTTCATCTTGATGATGAATCACTAAGTGTGATTCAAAAGGTTGATGGGAAAAAAATACACACAATCGAATCTAGAAAAATTCATAAGAATATATTACACCTATTGGAACCTTGATTGATGATCAAAAGAAAGAACAACAAGAAAATCATCAAGCATTAGAGACTATTATCAATTCCTTGTCCGATGTTGAATATGTAGATGCTCATGGTCTTGAAACTGCATATGAAGTATGGAAGAAACTAGAAGATATCTATAGCAGTGATGAACATGTCAAGATTGCTAAAGAAGAGAGTTTAAGAGGAAAGTTCGATGATATGAGAATGTCTGAAAGTGAGAAAATCTAGTAGTATGGTCAAAGGATTAAAGAGATAGTTGGAGAGATTAAGAGTGCAGGAGGGAAAGTGGAAGATGCCACAGTGATTAGTAAAGTACTGAGAACCCTGCTACCGGTCTATGTTATCCGAGTTGTAGCTATTCAAGAGTTGAAGTCCATTAACAAATCTAAGGTATCTCTTGACTCTATTATTGGCAAACTTATTGCTTTTGAACTAAATGGCTATGATGGTAGTGTACAGAGATCAAAATCTACATTCAGAGCTTCTATCTCTAACCCATCTGTGAGAAGAAGTAAAGATGCTAGCCATAGCTATTAATCTAGATCCAACAGAGATGCTGATGATGAAGACAGCCTAGTGGAACTTGAAGCATTGTTGGCAAAATGACTTCCTAGAGGCATCGGTAAATATAAAGGTAAGATACCTTTAAAATGTTTTGCATGCAACAAAATTGATCATATAGAAGCTAATTGCCATAATGGTGAAAATGAGTACAAAAGAGACAAATTTAAGAAGTATAAGGGTAAAGCTAAAAGAGATTGTCTCATAGCTATTGGCAGTGGTATTATTGATGAAGAATTAGATGATGATGCTAGTGAAGATATTGTGTTTGTAGTTATTAAGGAAGAATTATCAGATCAAAAAGCACTAGTATCTAGGATGGATAACTCTAATGATTGGATCAATGATAGGTTGTTCACATCGCATGACTGGTGGTCAGAGAAAATTTATTTCCTTGAAGGAATTTGATGGCAGTGTTGTCCGATTTGGCAATGACTCACCCTATATGGTTAAAAGCAAGGGAGTTATTTCTCTTAATGGTAAAATTAGTGCTGGTGATGTCTATTAGGTTGAAGGCCTAAAGCACATTCTTCTGAGTGTGGCACAACTTAATGACAAAGGATACCCACTGGAGTTCAGAAATGGTATGTGCAAAATATTTGACAACAAAGGTGAATTGATTACAGCTAGTAAATAGACCAAATGCAATCTATTTCATCTCAATCCTAAAGTTAGCAACTATTAGATTGCAAAGATGGATGATATCTAGCTTTGGCATAGGAGATTTTGTCATATAAATTTTGACAATATTATTAAAGTAAGAAATTCTAATACAGTAAGAGGTCTACCTCAGCTAGACAAACCGATTAATGCTCTTTGTAAAGAATGTTAATTAGGAAAGATGACTTCCTCAACTTTCAAGAGAAAGTCCTCCTTAGCAGAGCACTTGTTAGATTTGGTTCATACAGATCTATGTGGACCAATAAGAACAAGAAGCATTCAAGGTGATAGATACTTCATGATCTTCACTGATGATTGTTTGAGGATGATGTGGGTCACATTCTTGAGAGATAAGAATGAAGCTTTTGGAAAACTCAAGGCATTTAGAGCCTTAGTTGAGAAAGAGAGTGGAAAGAAGATTAAATATCTGAGAACAGATCAAGGTGGTGAATTTACTTATTTGGAATTCACTAAGTACAGTGATGATAATGGTAACAAATGGCAACTTTTTGCACCTAGGACACCACAGCAGAATGACATAGCAGAAAGAAACAATCGGATAGTAGTTGAAGCGGCTAGGACAATGTTGATACAAGGAGATGTGGCAAAAACATTTTGGAGAGAAGCTGTAAGTACAACAGTCTACACAATGAACCGGGTTCTAATGAAAAAAGGTAAGGACAAAACCTCTTATGAATACTGGTATGGGAGATCACCTAATGTTAGCTATTTTAAAATATTTGGAAGCAAATGTTTTATTAAAAGAGGTGATTACATAAGCAAGTTTGAAGTTAAGAGCGATGAAGACATATTTATTGGCTATTCCACCAAGAGTAAGGCCTATAAATGCTTCAACAAATGGAAACAGAGAATTGTTGAGAGTGTTGATGTTCGTGTAGATGAATGTCCTGAAGTTGTTGAAGGAACAAGTTCGGACAAAAAGGATGAAGATCCTTGCATTTTGCTTTTCGAACCTAAAACTGTTAAGATATAAATCGGTAAAGAAAATCTTGATGTACTTGTTCAAATGGAACAAATAAATTAAGAAGAAGATGACAATGAAGAAGTTGAACCTGATGAGAATGTTCATGTTATACCTAGGTATGTGAGACTGAATGATCATGTTATATCTAGGTATGTAATTTTTTTTTATAAAAACTATATAATTTCTATCTAAAAACGTGAAACATAGTTATATAGATATTGTTAAAAGATTAATAATTTAGTTGTTATGCAAAGAGAGCTCGAGTGTTGTTCAATTTCTCTTTTCTATTTATAAAGGGTTTCATACTAATAATTTCATGAAGCCTTTATCATCTTGTATTCATTGGAGAGAGGTTATGCTCTTGGTTGGAAACAAATTATTTGTGAATATGATCTACAAGGGGTAGTGCATATGTTGAATGAGCAGTGCTTGGATGGTGTTAATTGGTAGTTATTTGTGTTTATTGAATATATTCAGGGTTAAGTTGGTCTTTCGACTGTGTTACTTTTTGTCATATTCCTCAAGAATGGAATCACACGGTGAATTCCTTGGCAAAATGGGCATCTGATGGATTGGATGGTTGGAATATTGTAGAATGGGGACATTTGTGAGTAGATTTGTCTCATTTGTTAGGGAATTTGGTTGCAGAGGATAGTCATGATTAATTTTGTGGTCTTTGTGGGGCTCTTGGTTTTTCTTACTTTGTATTCTTCTTTCTGATTAATAAATTTTTACCCCTTGTGTTAAAAAAAAAACTGTGATAAAACCCTCCTAATTCATGACGAAATAATAAAGAAACTATTAGAAGCATGATATTTTTCAAAGTCTTTGTCAATGTGTAGGAAATATGAAAAATTTATGGAGTGATAAGTTTTGAACTCTATCCATTCAAGTGTGGAAAATTTCAATAGTAATGCCTTAGTGTTGATGTTGTCAAATGTTTAAGGCTCTTCTTAAGTCTTTTTCTTGAAGGGAATATCCTTTGTATATTTTTTATTTTATTCATAAATGCATTTTTCCAAAAAAATAAAATGTGTGCAAAAGTTGCACTACCAGTTGAATGACAAATTTCTAATATTTGGGGGTGTTCAATATATATGGAATTATATTGATTTATCAATTTGTTATGTAAGATTCTATTTTTTGTTTTTCCATCTAAAAATAAAATATCAAAGACTTTGATTCGGGTTGGATTCTTTGCAAATATATTAATTATAATATTGTGTAAATTAATTTATTTAGATCTTTACTGGTTAAAAGAATAAATATTTTATGATAACTTTGAGTGAGATAAATATTAATTATTGTTGACTGATTATACGACCAAACATAATATTCTTGTTATATAAAAATTAGTTTAAGTATGTTGATTGATTATTAGTAATTCTTGGCAAAATACATAAATGGATATATTATAAATCAATGTATTTGAAAAACATCTAAAATAAACAAAATCTCATAAACACATATTTATTTATAGTTAAACTCTCAACACATAATTTGTCTAATTGAATTACATGTTAAATATGTTATATATGTTAAAATAACAAGGGACACTATGCGTCATGTTCCTACCAATAGTGTAGTTAGTTTAGAGTAGATAAAAGTAGAGATGGAGATATAGGGGGAGAGGAAGAGGGAGAGAAATAGTAGACAACGAGATAAACTTAGAAAGGTGGAGATAAAGAGATAGACAAATAGAAAGGGTAGAAAGTAGAAAATAGAAAAGCATTTGATAAGATGTCTCTTTTGATCATGAAACATTAGTAGTTGAATTGCTAAGAGATTATGAAAAGAAGTCTTTAATTTTGTTTCTTTATTGAAAGAAAAATTCTTTAATTTCACTTATGTTACTATCATGAAGATGGAGATAGCTATCATAATGTTCGTATTCATTTATCATGTTTTGACTATTTCACAATAAAAATGAAATAAAGTAATTCTTTAAATAAAATAAACTATTTCTTAAATAAAACAAAATTTATATATTAAAATAATAAATAACATAATTTTATTTTTTAAGACTATATCAATTATAAAATATTTATAAATTACAACACAAAGACTAGATAAACTCCATACCAAGAATATTAGGATAAACCATTTGATCATTATCTTCAAGGTAGTGATGATAAGCTTCTTTAAACATATTAATTTTATTACCTACAACCCTATAAATATATTGTCGTGAGCTTTAGGTTAAGAATTAAATGTTTTATCAAATTGTTTTTTGAAGGTGCAGGGCAATCACATGATTAATAAATCATTTTTTAAATAATTTTTGTTAAAAATTTTACATGTTAATTTTTGTAAATATAAAAATTTATTTCATTTTGAAAAATTCTTAAAAAAATACTGACAAAACAATGATTAATAAATAATTTCCAAAAACTTTTTACACGGCAATCGGAAATAATTTCCAAATAATTTCCAGACTATTATTTTCTACATTGAACATTATTATTTTCTACAACACATGATATATGCATTATATTTTCTGATTGCATCGCATCTGTATTAATCAATTTGAATGGAAATTGTTTGTAATGGACTAGATTGTAATATTTTATATTTTAAGTCATTTGAAAATTAGTTTGACAATTAAAACATGATTATTATTTAGCACATTCTCTCTACTATCTCTCTTCTCTCTCCCCTCTCTAGGTCTCTTTCTCCATCCCTCTCTTCTTCTCTCCCTCTCTACTTCTCTTTCTCTACCCTCTCCAGGTCATCATCTCTTCCTCCCACCCTCTTTCTCTCTCTCTCACCTTCCATTCCCCCATCATTACCCATGTTGTCAAGTTGCAAGATATTTCCCAAAGTACTTGGTTGTTAGGGTTGATTTGCTTAAGTGTTGGAGTCGGAGTTAGATGAGACCTGCATGATTAAGCTATATTAAGTGATCAAGTGATCAAGTCACCAAGATCTCAATTGTAAACATGACTAGGTTCTAGGGTTTTAGGGTATAGAATAGGTCAAAATTGAGGTATGGTGGTCAAGAATTACCTTCCAATGACAAAAGACTTCCAAATGATGAAGAATGAAGGTGATGAACTCATAGAAGTTTGGAGGAGATAATTTGACTAAGTTAAAATTTTGTTTAAGTCATAGTCATGATACTAGCTTGCTCATCAAGAGCAATTTGTGCGAATGAACCTTAGAAATGTGTCCATGCTAGAGAAGCAAGAATTCCAATAAAACCTAAGGCAATGCTAGTAAGGGGTCAAAATTAAAGAATTAGGGTACAAAAAACAAAATTTGGCTAAGTCGAGATGTTGCTCAAGGATGACCTAAATCATGGAGTGTAAATCAATCATGAAACATGAGAATGGATAGGTCTTGACCCAAGCAATGTAAGTCCCCCTTGTGATTCCAGCAGATATCACATCACAATCATTGAGTCTATCTACAATATAAAGTCAAGACCTGACTATTGGAATCTTGGAGTCATCCCATTTGATCATGTAGTTTAGCACTTGGGAGGATTTTGTTCAAGAGAGGATAGAATACTTAGTATTTTATTTTGTGTTGCATAGTGCATAAAAAACACATCAACAGAAACCATTGAAAGGTTTGGTTAAAGCCTTCAAATCACAATCTCTACGAGAAGCTATCAAGAGTGCCCAGAATTTGGAAACTTTAGTATCCAAGAACATAATTCATAAGGCACCACTTTTAGAGCAACCAAAGAAGCCTATCAATGTAATATTTTATTTACCTTGGATATGTTTTATCCTAAGTGTGATATTCCACTATTAAAAAGCTTAATTAGGTAATATTTTTACTTAGGTAGAATAAGATAATGAGTTGCACATTCTCCTTCTTTGATTGAGATTCTACTTTCTCCTTGTCACAAATTTGGAAACTTGGATAAGCAATTTCTTTTTTTGGTTTTCTACCTCTTCATGATCCTCATGGATTTGGAATCTTGGAAGCTATATATTGTAAGTTTTTCCTCAATTAACATATCAAATGAAACTATTGTGAGCTTTCATATCTTAACATACCAAGGGCTTAAGTTTGGGGACGATAGGGGGATGATGAAGGGGGCGGGGTGGGATGCAAATATATATACAACTTAAAAAATTAATTATAAAAGGATGTGTATAGAATAAGTATAACAACTGTAAATAAAACTTTTCCTCACTATGTAAATTTTACAATAAACATTAAAAATATGTCAATGATTGCATTGAAATTTGAACATTAACAATGGTGGTAGAGTTTTGGAACTTTGGGAACAAACTAAGAATAAGTATAAGAATTGCAGATGAAACTTTGGCATACTAAGTGTTTAAACTAGTCAACATAAAAAAAATGGAAATGATTGCATTAACAATAAGAATGGTGGGTAGAGGTTTGGGGTCAATGGGTAGTGCCCCTTGTGGGGGGTTTGGGGCAGAGCCCCCATCAAGGTTAGGGGGCATTGCCAAACCTTTAATAAGGATGACATTTTCACAATAATTTCACCATTTTTGTTTAGAAATGGAGTTTCTAATTGGGGGCCATGGGAGACTCATAGGCATCCTCAAGATGGTCAAGAAATGCCTTGGAGTCCCTAGGACATCCCTAAGTGGTGCGGCAAGGGGATGTTTCCCCTAAGTATTGCATCCTGAAAAAATAGGGATTTTGGAGGGGGGGAAGGGGTCCCCATGTTTCAATGGTTTCAAAAGATTCTAAGTTTTTTTTTTATCTTGTCATAACAAAATATACTCCTCTTGCATCCTTGGATGATTTGAAAATTGAAAACAATTTGACAAGAAAAAACTAACTTCTAAAGTTTAGACTTAGTTTTCTTTTTTTATCCAAGTCACTACAACATTTCAATGATCAATGTAGCTTTTTTTGGTGGTTTCGAAGCATCCAAAAGGCTTGAGAAATTCAATATTATCTTTCATTCCACCAAAATTGAAGATCAAGAAGCATGCTCACAAACAAGGATTTGTTTGTAACTTAAGGCAATCGACTAGTTTTTGGGGCATTTTCAGGTCTGAAGAACCTACCATTGTGTCAAAAAGGCCCATAAGACCCCATTTTCATCTAAAACTTGTCTCTTTTGGTCGTAGAAGCATTTAAGGAAAAAAAAAATCACACAACCAATGATATGCCTATACCATACATATTTGAGCTAAAATAAAAATAAAAAATTGACAAGGTTTGGAGACCATTGAACAATTTGGGATATTGCCACTACATACACTCAATTTATAAAGTCTCAATTTGATGTACTTAATCTTCGAGAGGCCTATACAGAAGCATTTTGTAATTGTGAACTAAGATAAATTTCCATTTTTGGCAGTTTTCATCATGGATTATGGTATTAAATTTTGACATTCTATTGTCAAGGTAAATTCAGAGAACAATTTGTACTCGAAACAAGGGATAGTGAAAAATTACATTATGTAGGATCTCCTACCCTATCTCATTGAATTCATTCCTATAGCAAGTGACTATGAACAAAAGCGTAGGTATTTAACAACAATGACATGGTCCATGGACTAGTGATCCTCCTCTTGATACTCCATCTACAAATGAGAACATCTCTTATACACGTTGCTACTTCAGAATTAAAAGTTGCTTCTTATAGAACTTTCCATGATTCTTTGCAATAGGATTATATGTCTTCTAGATTCACCCCACTAGGACACATTCCTATCAAGCATCTTTACTTTTTTGAAAAGTAGACCACATTTCAGATCTAGATGACACCATAATGACTTTGATTTCCTCTTGCAAGATATTCCTCCATCATGTATTGCTTCATCGAAGTTCAAATTTGCTCCTTCAAGGGCTCTCAATGATTCTCTATATAGGATTCTTCGTGTCCATGAGATCCACTTCATTAGGAGGCCTACTTAAACATTTCACATCTGTTTGTGGACTCTCACCTTTCAAATATTGATGAAACAATTGAGAATATTTGTCTTCTCATTGATGACAATTCCCATCGAGTTACATCATCTCCCATTGTAAATTCACTTGTTCTATCCCCACCATATCATGCAACATGACACATTCTATTTCACATTAATTAAGGTCTCACACTTCAATGATTGTAGTCCCTGAATCTTCTATGGAACAATCACAACTTAACATCAACATCAAGACACATGAGTCGCTTCAAAAACCATACATTTGAATTCCTTTCTACATTCCACTTGAATGGGAATTCAACAATTTGACAACTCAAGATTTCCATATTGTGAAAGTAAGGTGCATCATTTGTTGCAAATGGACCTACTACAACATTCACCATTCAACATTTTGCAATGCTTTTCTCTCTTCTTTGTGGAGGCACCAACTTTAGGGGATGGGGTGGGTCTATATTATCCTTCACATATGTCACTTGGGATGGAGTTTTGTCCTATGGATTTTCTAGTCTCTACTTCGAGAGGGTACACTCTCTTTATAATTTGGGGTTATTCATATTTTACATGGATACCTAACCTTGTGACCCATTTCTTCTTACCTCAATTGCACTTAAGGGGGTGTGCCAATGTACCATTTTATTCACCAAGTGGATATGTTTTATCGTAAGTATGATATTGCATGTTTTTGTTTAGTTTACTTAAGTAATTTCTTTTAACTTGAGATAATGACTTGCACATTCTCCTTCTTTCATAGGATTATGTTTTTTTCCTTATCCTCAAAAATTTGGAAACTTGGATAAACAATTCCTTGTCTTTTGGTTTTCTATCTCATCCTCATCTTCATCCTCATGGATTAAAAATCTTGGATATCGAGTGAAGATATTGTGAACTTTTTCATTTTCTCTCTTATGAAATCAACTATGTTATGCTATTTTGATTTTATTATCATTTATATTTAACAATTTTAAAAATGTTATCACTTACATTAATTTCTAGGTTAATATTTATTTTATAGATTCTAATAGAATTGAATAGCATACCCAAACTATATCTAGTATGAACTAGTTAGTTACAGGCTAGGTTCCATGCGTACTTGGTAACACAATTTTTGAGCTTGTGTTTGTTTATGATTTAACGATTGATGCATCTAGCTTTTCTACGCATCTACTTTGAATACAATGAGAGGGTGATTTTGTCTAAGCCAAGAGACCCTGCTATCTAATATCACCCAAGAAAGATACTGATATTTTACCTTGGAAATATAAGCCTTTTGTAAGTATAATTCAATGAATTGTGATAATAACTTAAAACGAAGTGAATTAAAATTTGATTGAGTTCCCCATTGTATTTTAACAAATCACCTAGGAAGATTTTCATTCCTAACAATTTCAAATTCTCTTTCCAAAAGGATGAAAAAGAAGAGAAAGGAACTAATTAATGTTGAGACAGAATTTAGAAGACCTATGCTTTGTGTCTGAAAGCTACTAGCCTAGAGAGCATGGAAACAATCTGAAGTCATGGGAGAGAGTTTTAGTTCCATCTCCAGAAATTATGTCCAATACTCTTGTACTGAATTTTTAAATCCTTCTAAGTTTAAATGTTCATGAGGAAACTCTAAAATTTTAATAAGATACATAAATGAAAACCAATTTTGTTTTCATCGGAATACTTTTGAAAATCACATCACCTTAGTAATTGAACTGTAACAATAAGATTGCATACAAAGTGCAGGTTTGCTATGAAACATGTTAAAAGGGTTAAACTGTTTCAATTAATACAAACACTGGAACTATTAAACAACAATAGCTTGTTGGTAATCAAGATTTTGGACTATACCCACATTTTACACCTTTTCATACAGTTACAAAGAACATAGAAAACATGTACATGGAACTACAGATTCCAACATATGTAAAAATACAACAAACTAAATAAGAATGGGAAGCATGTGGAGAATGGTTAAGACATGCATAAATAAAAGGAAAACAAAAATCTCTCAATGTGTATCACAAAAAAATCAAGGAAAAAAGCTTTTAGGCAGGGGATCGATATGATCATAAAAATTTCAAAACTTCCAAAGTATAGAGCATTTGAGATTTTACAGAGAATGTGCTAGTTCAGCTTTATTCATGATGAGGCATATTCATAACTTTTGCAGTCTCACCATGGTGTTGTTCATGTTGGCTCTGTTGGACCCTGCAATTAAGATTCAATATACGTACATTATTCAATAAGATTAACTGTGCAACATAATGAAATATTGAAAAGTGTGTTATCTTATTGAGCATCGCTTTGTTTTGAGAATAGTTTAATATTCTCTACTTAACAGGGCCAACCACATGAAGGAGGAAGCTCATTTTGCCCCTCCCCCCCCCCCTAACATCACTCTAAATTCCCCGTTAACATCTAACATTCATTCATTCTTTCATCCATTATTAAAATATAACATTCATTCATTATCACATAACATTCATTAACAAATAAAATTCATTAACTTTCATTAACACGCAACATTCATCAATAATTATCAACACATATCATTCATGAACATTCATTAGCACATAATTACATTCATTAGCACATAATTACATTCATTAACACATAAAAATCAGTCATTATCAAATAAGGTAGATTATAATCATTTCTTTCTTTGTTTTTTTTTTGAAGCTATGTAAAGTCTAAGTGGAGCATCGTCTTCTTCATCATTTCCCCATCTTCGGATGTTCTACCCTCTTCTCATGCTCTTGATGTATGCCTAGTCCTATACAAAGGATGAGGATGCTTAACCAAAGGGGGATCCTCTGTAATAACAAAGAATTGGGTTAAATTCAAAACATTTTTTTATTATTGTTACAAGTATTTCATTAATTTAAAGAACACAATCGTTACACTCTTTACTTGATGGGGCCACATCATCTTCCACATCATTTTGTCTAGCCTCAACCTTGACATACTGAACACCCTCTAGATCCTCTGGAGTTGAAATACGAAATGTTACATTAATCAATACACCAATTGCAATTAAATTTGTTTAAAGGAATAACAGTGGTCCTCTTTACCTGATTGGGGAACATCATGTTCCTGATGTTGTCTACCTGGATCATGCTCCACTTGGTCACCACCGACTAAATGCTCTAAAATATTAACAATAAAGGTTACATTAATTACTACACTAATTTTCATTTTAAGATGTTTAATTGTATTAATAATTACATAAAAAATTTGAATAGCAAATGAGTACCTCCACTACTAGGATGCACATCCTGACCTTCATGTATAGGTTCTATTCCACGATTATCATGCTACATTCCAATGTCATGGGCAGTGTTATCATTGCTTGCTTATTTAAAAAATATATAGTCACTTTATGTTGAAACTTAACATCAAATAGATTATTGGTTAAGTATTCAATTTGAAATAATTTTCATTTAGCTTATTTACCATTGTGATAGATGCATCAGAATCTCGTGTTTTCCCACTCAATTCTCATAGTCGTTCAGCCACGGCTATATAGCCTTACTGGTAGCCAATTCTCTTGTCATCTTCTATGGGGGCTCTATTGAATTCAAAGCCCTACATTTTTGCTTAGTATTGTGAATTTTGCTTGTATTGTTTGATAAATAAAAAAATTGTTTACAATTTATAAATATTTTGATGTGATACTTAATTTACTGATTCTTACAATTCGTGTAGCAAGTTTCATATAACCACTAGAGTCGATTTTGTGTTGCCCATGCTTTTCTTGTCTTGCCTTGGTTGCCTTTGACGTGTCACTCAATCTATGAAAAGTTTGAAATATGTTAGATTATATAAATATAATGAATAATTAGTACATATTCACATTCTTAATAGTATCACATACCTTCTTCTGGCGTCTGGTGGTGTATTTCCTTTTTTCCTTTCAATTCTCTCCTTTGCATCCAAAATCAGGTCCTTCCACTCCCTCTCTAGAATCATGGGGGGATGCTCATACTTTACGTTCTTCTCTAAATGTGTCCTGTATTGGTCCCTCACATACTTTAGATATGTGCCAGCTTTTTCCAGGAGCTTAGTCTTGTCGAATGTGTCATTTCCAAACAACCCTACCATATGGTTTGTGAGTTCATCTTTTAACTTTTTTTCTTGGTCATTCCACCTTTAAAGCAAAAACAAACCTGTTAGATTTAGAAAGAAACTGAAGCTACCTTTGATATAGTTCAAGAAATGGATAAAAGAAAACCTATTCTAGAAATGATATGAAATCAAAATAGTGGATAAGGGTTAGTTCACATATGATGTTCCACCTTTTACGTACGGTGGGCCCAAATATCTGCAATGTCATGTCATTAAGATTTTTATAAAAAATATCATTTCTTGCAAAAAAAACATGGGATCATTAGTCCAAAATGAGTGATCAGTAAGTAAATTACAATTAGAATATATATAATAATAATTTTAAAGTACCTGGAACCTTCTGTATCTTCAATGGAATCAATTCTTCATCGCTCACCACCAATGTGGCCTGCAACGTTCCCGTACTAGCAATACAGGAAGATCCAGGAAATGATGGTATGTTATCACCAGTAGTCACCTCTGGCGCATCCTCATGTGCATCTCCTACCACAGTAAATGAATCCACTATGAAATGCCTCCAAGAAAGAACACTTCAAGGGTAATAAACACATAACGAAAGAGAGAGAAAAAGAGGGATCTACCACTAGTGGGCGGGTCAACACAAGCTAGTGCAATAGATGATGTCTGCATGCTACGTGTTGCCGACATTACAGTCGGCAATACAGTTGGGGTCGACCTCGGACCCATGTCAGCACCTGAAGAGTAATACATTAAATATATAAAACATTAAAAAAGCAAGTTCACAAGTCCAAAGGAGTGGTTTTAATATATAGAACATGGTCATCACCTGAACTACCCGCAATACCCTGATCATCACCACCAGGATGATGAGGCCTTATAAATTTTTGTAAAAACAACACATACATATTTTAGCTAATGACATAAAAGAGAAAAAAATATAAACCATTATTGAACTTTTGTTATGATTAAAGCTTTCATTACTGCTTACTTGCAAGTTTTCCACTGTCTACAACAATAGTTGCACCCTCTCTGTTATCTCATCAGTCTGAGGGCTTATGGTTGCCAAATCAACAATCTCTTGGCTAATTTTTCTAATATTCTTTTGTACCAATTGTATAGGGTTTGCACTAAGTGTGATGTCATCAGCGCATAACATTGTCGAGCGCCCCACATCCCTATGGAGGTGTTGAGGTATTGCAGGTTCCTTTCCCTTATCCTGAACATCCGTCTGTGACAAGAATATAATTAACACTATCAAAATTACTTCAAAACACTCAAGAAAATATCATAATGCAATAGTTTGCTTCTATCTAATTTGTACAATTACAATGAGGTTTACCTGCTCCGTAGAAGTGTCGGGACCTACACCCCTATCTGTGCTATGTGGTGGATCCATGTGGCCCTATGACAAAGAAAAAATATAAAAATGTTAACAAAATGAAACTAATAGACTCAACAAAAAAACTTAATAATACAATGGTTTATTGGATTCATTAATTGGAAGTTGGCTTAAATGGTATATATATAGTACATACCACCCCCATGATAGTAGCTCTTCCCCTGCACTTATTGATTTTATCTCGCACACAAACACACAATTTCCCTCACGTGCCTCTCTAATATGCAATTGGGTTGCTTATTAGTTGACCCAGGTCATGTACTATTTATAAAACCTGCAATATTCCCTATTGCTTTTGGCCTTCCATCAATGTATACAACCACTCGTTTACTTTGATCATTATCTTTTTGTTGTATATAATTGGCTGACAGTGCATACCTATGCATACTTTTTTTATATCGAACAATCTGCATCCAATCATTATAATTGTAACAAGGTCCAACAAACTCCATAAATTCAGCAACTTTGTTGTAACAAACCTTTATGTTGTCCATGGAAAATAGGCCCAAACCATGTAACGATGAAGGTGCTATGCGATATATCCTCTCATTAACACAAAAATCAGTCTTTATTGGAGGAAGTTCCTTGGGTACACATTATTTTAGTAGATGTTTGTACCTCAAGGGCAACTCAATGTCGCCTTTGGTCTCATCATCATAAGAACATGACCCCCCCTTGAGCAAGAAAAAATTCCATGCGTTTATTGAATTTTCTTCTAATCTTTTGACCTCTAGTTGATCTCCCTATTTGAGATCTACTACATGTCTCACTTTCCTCCTTTATTCCTGCATTTCCCTCACTCGAGGAAGACACATCTGACAAATACCTATTTGGTGATACCTGTGCACCATCAAATGAGAGAGTTAGTTGGTAATGAGAGAGATATTTTGCAAATGAGGGTAATATTGATGAAGAAGTCGGCCATAAATTTGATGTTGAGATTAAAATTTGAGTAAGTCTAACTGGGGCCTCAAGTGTTGATAACTGTATTAGATTTGTTGCTAATGTTGAGGTTTGAAAAACTGAGGAAGTTTGTTTTTCTTGTAATTTTTAAAAAATATATTATTTCTATAAGGTGTATTGACTTATACCTGTCGATCCATGAGACTATGAAGGATCCTCATCAAAGGGGTTCAGGTTCCTGCACCAACAATATAGCATCATAAGCATTACATTTGTAATTTGATAAACAATAAATACTGCAGTATCATAAGCATCATAAGCATCACATATGTATCATCATATATGTAATTGAGCATCATAAGAATCACATATGTATCATCATAAACATGTAATCCATCACATACGTATCATAAATCACCATCCATCACATAGATAATAAGTAGTCCACATTCCATAAATAAACACAAAGTTCAAAAAATGTCACATGTATCATCATAAGCATGTAATCCATCACATGTGTATTTTAAATCACCATCTATCACATAGCTAGAGGTGCATCATGAATTAATTAAGTAATGGCATTAGAATTCAAAACATATGAATTAATTATGTAACCATATAATTCAAGTCAATTTCTATCAAGATATCAATATTAAATAGATAATATAATAATCGCATCTCATACATTTCATTCATGTCATTGATCTTCTTCTTCATCCAACTCATCATCATGACCATCATGATCATGATCATGATCATGATCATCATGATCATGATCATCATCATCATCATCGTCGTCGTCGTCATCGTTGTCATCGTCCTTGTCGTCATCGTTGTCATCGTCGTCGTCGTCATTGTGTTCATCATCGTCATCATCATCACCATCACAGTCACCATCACCATCACCATCACCATCACCATCACCATCACCATCACCATCATTAGCAGCATCATCATCATCATCATCAGCTTCTTCTTCATGTACATTTCCATCAAGAACATCATCGACTAACTGTCGATCGTGATCATCATCTATATCATCTTCTACTTCTTCGGTATCTTCTTCTTCCATCACATTATACATTATCGGCCTTCCTCTTGGATCATGTCTAACAACAAATGACCAACCCGGTTTATGTGGAACCGCTGAGTAAAATACCTACTCACATTGACTTGGAAGAACATAGGGCTCATCCCCAACTCGTTCAAATGACCTTGTATTAACCATTGTAAATCCATTATCATGTTCGATAACAGTTCTATCAGGATCATTTTTATTTAGTCGTAGCCTATACCATTTGACAACGAACAAAACTAATTTGAAGGAATTAAAGTCACACTCAAGTATATCATCCAAAATGCCATAGTATCGATTTTGAGACTCTTGAGGATGTATGTCATTTCTAGATGAAATATTGGTCACCTCAAAAACTGCAGTTATCCCAGAATCACAAGTTTTCTTTGTGTCATCCAACTGTTTGATGCAAAATTTATGACCATTGCAGCACATAGCCTTGTGGTGTTTGACCTGCAATATGTCTAACATATTAAAATTATCGCATCATGAGTTGATGAACATACAAGTGATTAATAAAATTATACGTACCTATTGATCTCTTAAACCATATGCTAAATCAATTTCCCTTTGTGTAACATTGGAATCTCCATTACGATGAGCTTCTTTAACCAATGAAGCGACACCATCCCATGTTAATGTGCAACCAGAATGTTGACATTGTTCAATCCACACCGTCATCCAATCAAGATTGTTTGCAATATACAAATGTAGCGCATCCCACTCCCGACCAACTATACAAATAATTAATAGACCACTTACAACTGATTTATTTAGAAGATGAATAATTAATTTACTACAATAACATCTTATAATTACCTCTCACTTTCTTCAATCTACCTTTCCCCATCAAGTGCTCCCCTTCAAATTTATTAATGGGGTTGGGATCCCAAATGTGATCTACATGGATTTTTGCTGCAAACTTAGGAAGATATTCAGTAATGTACACCATAGTTTGGTATACCATATATCCCTCCACCATAGAACCCTCAGGATGTGCTCTTTGTCGAACCAAAGCCTTCAAAAATTTCAAGTGCCTCTCAACCATCCACATTGACCTAGTGTGTACAGGTCCACAAAATTCGATATCCTCAACTTGGTGTATGAGGTAGTGTTCTTGTGCATTGAAAAAAGTTGAAGGTAGACACTTTTGCATTTCACACATTAGATGAGGGATTTTTCTCTTCCAATATTTAATATCTTCCTTGTGGATTTCTTTAGATGACAACCACCTAAAAGAGATTGAAGACGCAAAAATATATAAACGAGACTTTACAAAATAATATACAATATATTTCATAACAAGTAAAACAAATGGCAAGTATAATATCTATACAACAAATTGAAAAAACATCACTACTTACCTCATGTATTTTCCAAGATCATATATGACTTGCTTGATATTATTATTGAAGTGGTCTGGGAGAGATAGAGGTAGAACGTACTGCAACAATTATAAAATGATCTTTTCATTGTTTTCTAACATAATACAATGAAAAGTACATGTGTAGTATACAAATATATAGTAAATACACAAGAACATGAATTACATCATCAGTAAACAAAACACGATTAAAAAATTCAAATTCCACACATAAACCATTAGATGGAATGATATTACCTTGACGATTAATTCTATTATATTCCAACTTCCATAAGTGAGGAGTCATTCTTCGTGGCTTTGATGTAGTCTCTTCTTTCCCATTGAAAAGATGTTTTTCAGTATTCCAGTACTTATGATTTTTGTGAAGGAAGTGCCTATACTCATCAAACACCTGCTTTCCTAAACTTTTTGAATGATGGGATTTCATCTTTGGACCACAAACTGGACATGCAAATTTTCCCTTTGTTTGAATACCTACAAGATAATGTATAATTCTATTAAATCTGTTAATTTTTATAATTATAATTATCATGTGCAACTTGAACACTATAACGTACCACAAAAATGTGTTAGCCCTGGGGCATCATGTATTGTCCATACAAGCATTGCATGGAATTGAAATTGTCTTTGTCCTATTGATCTAGAGATGTCATACATGGTCACACCATTCCATAATGCCAACAAATCATCGATAAGAGGCTTAATATATACATTCATATCTTTAACTTGGTACTTGCCTAGTGGAATGAACAAAAACATTACATAATTATTATGACCATTTTACTACAATATTTATAATTAAATGTAGATGACTATTAAATGATAAAATACCTGGAACAATCATTGCCAACATTATGTGCTCCCTCTTTATTGACGTCCATGGAGGAATATTATTGTTGATAACAAAAATAGGCCACACCGAGTAAACAGATCTCAACTCTCCAAATGGATTGACACCGTCCGCTGCCAATGAAAGCCTGAGATTACGAGGTTCTTCTTTAAGTGTGGCCACTTTTCCTCTATGCCCATAAATGTTGAACCATCTGCAGGCATTCGAATAATGTCATCTTGACTTCTATTGCGTGCATGGTAATCCATAAATTGTGCCAAGCTAGTGCACCTGAATAATCGTTGCATACGTGGAATAATGGGAATATAACAAAGAACCTTGCGAGGCACCTTTTTTGTTATTTGATCTATTCGATATCTACTGATATGACATTCAGGGCATTTTGTTCCAAATTCATGTTGTTTATGATATATAATATGATCATTGGGACAAGCATCTATTGTTTGATACTCCATTCCAATATCTTTCATAATGGCAGATAATTCTCGGTATGAGCGAGGTAGAATATTTGATGGTGGTAAGAAAAACTCACCTATCAATCTACAACAAAAAAAAAAAGTTTGAGGTGTTAATATAAAGAATATTAATGGTACATGATTCACCATTTATTAACTGTAATGACATGTATGACACACCTTAACATATGTGAGATTTTTATGTTGGATAAACCATTCATAACCTTCAAGTTCACCAACAACAATACAGCAGAGAGAAGAGTTGTTTGGGAGCCTTAGTAAAGGGGCTCATGTGCCTTCTCAAGAAGAGGTAAATCATGAACATCAAGGTCATCCTAATCATCATGATCAACTATGCCAGTACTAAATGTGTCATGGATCAATGTATTTGTACCATCATCTTCAATTGTGTTTTCTGGTGCATGATCGTCATCTTCCATTGGATCATTATCTTCAGCTTTGATATTCACACCTCCATGTTCCTCCACTTTGAAAACCATATTCTTCGGGTTGTGTTGGTCCATATCATGTGCCCTGAGGTGCTCAACCTATATAAAAATGATCAACATAAATAAACCAGGATCATGATCTCATTATCAAGTGATTTCTTATGTATATAAATTGTTAAAATGATATAATGAACAACTTACCAGTGGATGATAATCATGTCCCCCTTCAATGTGACCATGTTGCCTACAATGTTTCTTAGTTGTTTTGATTAGAAGTCTTCTATTCTTTAAGTCCTTACAAATTTTGCAGGGACAATAACATTTTCCATCACTTTTTCTTTTCAAGTTAGACCATAATCTAGCAATCGTCTCCTTATTTTGTTCTTCGCTGATATTATTTGACATGGTCTTTCTTCATAGGCAAAAAAATTAGGCTATGGAAACTTCAGTGCAAAAGCTTCACAAAAATTGCAAATCAAACCAAAACCATTTAACTCTTCTTTTTCATCTTAAAACATTGAAATTAATAGAGAACATATTTAATGTAGCTGATTGTGTGAATTTCAAAGCATTGTGTCTGCAAATTCTTACTAAAAGTTTGCCTGTTGCAGACTTTCTGAGAGACATTTTTGAGTATTCTAAGCCTTGGTTCTTGTATTTTCATTGGTGATAAGTTGGAAACTATATGGCAGACCTGTAGCCAATCAATCTAATTTTGACAAGTTATACACCAAGCAAATAGGCATCTAGAACTAGCATTGTTTGCAGGTCACCCCTACCCTATGCCATGGGTATATGACTACCCAGAACTCCAGTTTAAGCATCAATCCTAGAAATGATCGGTATATGACTACCCAGAACTCCAGTTTAAGCATTAAGTTACATCATTATTGACCTTACTTTGGGATGCTATGTATGAGATTGGAACCTTTTGTAAGGTGTGATCAATGTGCTATCATAAATGCAAAGCCAAAACCATTTTGATGAGATCATGATCCCACTAATACTATTTTGCCTTGTTAATTTTGCACCTACAAAAATGATAGAACCAGATATAATATGCCATCAATGCCCATATACCGACAATGCTCAAGATGGGCCACTTAGAGGTAAAGTTTAACCACTTTCCATATAGGTAGATTATCTCTAACCTTATTTTCCCTATAGGTAACTGATTAGGTTCATTTTAGAGTCTTATTTCCAAATATGTACCTCTATGTTAGCTTTTTGCTTTATTATTTTCCTGTCTATGCTTAATCTTGTCAATTTTGCACAATTTTACTTAGTTCTTGCATCTTCAATGAAATTATATCTAATCATATCCAATCACATCAAATGGAACAATTAATCATATTGTTGGTCTCTCCTAGAGGAATTAAATTGAACCAAATTGACTATTCCCCAATAAAATGTTTTGAAATGGTGAATGTATAAGTTTGTAGTTTACTTTCCTAGACTAGGACCCCATGTCGTCAACATTTCACTATGAAAGCATAAATATTTTTTCTTGAAGAGAACATCTTACAGATTATGCTTCAATGTATAACACATTTTCATAATCAATCATTCGACTTCACATGGATAAAAGAATTCACATATTCTAAATCATGATCTGATGATGTGAACAACTCATATGCAACTATATGGCATGCAAAGCATTTATTTTAACATACACTTATTCATCCGCATTGTAGGGATAACAATACAAGGCTCACATATTGGTCTAAGAGGATGCCATGGTCTCACAAAGTAAGCAAGAACCATATGAAATGATGGTCTTGAATCCACACACAACTAGGGAGGATCCATACGATTATGTATGACCTCCGCCTTGTTTGTTTAATGGGATTAGCCTCCAAGACATAGCTGTCAATAATCACTAAGAATGTACAAGGGGATCGTAGCTACCCATACAACAAACACTTACCCCTATCCTCAAATTTTCCCAATGTTTGATTCCTTATATACACTCATCCAAGGTTATCTACGTCGATCTTGGTGAGGAATCACATCACAACAAAGAAGGCAACATTTAAAAATAGAAAGAGTTTCACTAAACTACCAAAGATCATAAATATTGAAAGAAAGAAAAAATAGTACCAATAATAAGTCAAATAAATGTGTTCAATTCCAATAGCAAATCAAACATAGCCACAATAACTACACAATAGAGAAAACTCACAATAGTGATTAAACTAATTCAAACAAGATAAAATAAAATTTTTGGCCCATGCAACAAAGATGAGAGATCATCAATAATTGAAGGAAACTTCACAATCCTTAAAAGTGCACATTACGTAACTATACGACTAGAAATTGTGGCTAAATAGAGTGAAGATTCATCATGACTCCAATAATAGTCCCTCATGTGTGCATTTGTGGCATGAACACAAAAACTCCCACATGGCATGGCCATGTACCTAATGGAGAAGACATGCCTAGGCTACATGCCCAAAAAACATGACTATAATAATAGTCCCTCATGCATGCATTTGTGGCCTACACACTACAAATCATAACATATCATGGCAATACAACTCATAGAGAAGACACACCTAGGGCCACATTGCACATAGCAACATGCCTCACAAAGAAGACATGCATAGGGCACATGCCACATAGCAATGTGTCTTATGGAAAAATGTGCATGCATGTCACACACCAAAGCTATATGTATACATCATGAGGCACATTCATATGTTATCAAATAGAACCTATTGTATCTAACATGAGTTCCTCTCTACATGTGTGCAAATCTTCCAACACTAATCACCACTAAGAAGGAATAATATAAAATGCATCTTCAAATATTTGTGTGTGTGTGTGGAATTGTGTCTTTGAACCCAAATCGCTACCATCAACAACATGTAACCATCACCTACACTATATCAAAACATAAGTATGGTGTGACATCATATCTATTTGCATAATGTCAAAACACATGCAAACATGAAAATCATCATAGCATGACAAAAATCAATCTCCACATGTTGGAACAAAGATATAAATAAGATAATAGGGTAAGAGGAAACCTGTACCAAGAACCACATACCAACTATCAGCAATGCCATCAAGATAAATGTAGGATAGGATACCACTATGAGCCATCCAGTGGTCCATTCTATCAGGAGAACTAGGGGATACTATCTTTGAAAGGTGTGGTCAATAGAGATAATACGTACTAATGCCACAATATGTCACCATAGCTTCTTGAGTTTTCCATTCTTCTACTTAACACCACATTTATTGAGTTCCTCAATAGCGAGGTTGGTTCTCAATAGGATGCACAAACATGTAAACACACAAGCATGGTTTCATCATACTTGTACAACAATACAAATTCATTTTTCTAGTTAATTACTTAGTGTAAAAATAACTTCATTACATAACATAGGGCAATAATCACCATAAGTTTTCAAATAAACTACCCAAACATCAATTGGAGTTACCCTTTCTAAGGTACGAACATAATTTTTTTATAACTTCAAAATTAAAATAATCACAATACATCAAAATAAGTTCAATAGTGCATGGAAATAGACAACATGATCCATAATTAAACCCATAAATTACCCTAATTGGATATGCTAATAAAATGGTGTCTCGAATAATAGAGATTATGTTGGACCTATAATAGAGATTTGGACTTTGTTTCATCATACACAAGCATGGTTTCATCATACTTGTATCCAAATACACCATCCATAGATAGGTACTCAGTACCATAATCTCATGGGTACCCTTTTAGCTGAATTTACCCTATATTTAGGTGAATCTACCCTTGTATCATTCCTTGATCTAGTATGTCATTCCACCAATCAATAATTTTTCCATATTCTTGGGAGAATACACTATCCCTTAGGTGAATATGCCATATCCTTAAATGACTCCTCCTTGTCATCATCCTAAGTCCTCTTTTTGCTAAGTCTTATCCCTTCATCTTTAGGAAAATCCACCTATCCTTATGTGAATCTACTTTATCTTAGGTGAATCTATTTCACATAAATCATTTATCTTATCCATCTTTCTTATGCAAATGGTGAATTTTTCCTATCCTTAGATGACTACACTCCCATTTAGGTGAATCTATCTAGTTTTAGTCTCCTTCCATTATTTTGTCCAAATTTGTATCCTCTAGTTTACATGAATCTACTTGTTCTTAGGAAAATCAACCCTATCATTCTAAGGAAAATTCACCTTGTCATCATCCTTAATCATCTACCTTTCAAGTGTATAGTCCATCCATCCTTGGGAGAATCTAACATATTATTGAGTTCAAATCCTCATGAAATATAGTCATGTTTATCTCAATGATGGCTCCAAGTGCATCTACTTATTGCTTGATCTTCATGGTGATGGGATTCACTTTCATGAATATGATGGGGTGTTCAGTAGAAGAGCATGTGGTAGGGGATGAGAGAGGATGGGATCCTACCTCAGATTTCAAAGGATGGGCTTCCCGCAAGATCTTCCATGTTGGAGATAATCTCTGTAATATTGCCCTTCCCTTGTTATAAATTTGTTCAGAAATTTTAGTAAGCCCTTTGATTAGGGTTTATAGGTTATATATGTATGGATGCTATTAGTTCTTTCATATCTATTTAAATCCCATCTATAGATATTAGATTGGATCTTTCACCATGTTGTATGCCATGGTGAGTGCTCGCTTTTAGATCTTGTCAATCTCTTTTGAGTAGCTCTTTTAATCGACTTATGGCAGTCAAAATTGGGTTTGTGGAGAACTTAAAGAATAGATCTTTCTTCTAATGAAAATTTTAGGTTAGATAAAGTTTGGCCTTTGTGCCCATAAAAATGATGGCAAACAACTACATTTTGACATTTGCTAGGGTTTTCTTATGCTTCCTCTCAACAAAGTGTATTGGAGCTGAAGAGTCGAGAAGAGTTTGAGAATTGTGATGTGAGCAATCTAATCAAGCTATATGATGGAGGGCTTGATGCAGTCCCACTCATTGAAATCGGTGACATATATTTTACTAGTGGAAATACAGAAGACTATCAACATGGAATGAAAGTGCACATTAATGTTTTATCTGATGGACTCGACAATGACCAATCTGACAATTTCGATGTAGTTTCAAATGGGCTTGATAATGTGGCCAAAGATTTGGGTTTAGATTTATTATCAGATGGAATGGAGCATTATATTGTTGCTTCTGCTGGTGATGATTCGATGGAGGAGGGGGCAATAAAGGAGGTAATTGCTGAAGGGCCCACATCATCATGAAGGCAATTATCTGATTGCCCTCCATCAATTCTCATAAACCTCACACTCTCCATTTGTGGCACTGTTATCACCATGCTTATCTACGCCATGCTTTAGCTTATCAACTCTTTGTTTGATTAAGAACATATACATATGCATCTTGTACAACGTTTGCTAGCATCCTCCCTACATGTGCCAAAATAAGAGCTTTGGAACAAGTTATGGACATCCATCAAAGCATAATTGAAGGGGGTTTTTTGTCAAAAATTAGTTGCAAATGCTCCAATAACAAAAATCGCAAAATGGGGTAGCATAAACACGACATGTGAACTGTATGACGAAGTACCTCAAAGAGATGTCATTTCATGGAATTTTAAGATTGCAGGATATGCACAAAATGGATAAATTCGCAAAAAAAAACTAGTTGCCCTTGATTGCAAAAAAGAAATTAGTTTCCCTTCATTGAAAAACAAAGAGTTCCTTTGATTGCAAAAAAAACCTTACCTTGCTTGTGTAGAGATTGCTCCAGTGGGGGGGGCAGGGAGGCAAGACGGTTGCCGCTTGCTTTGGCTGGTTTGCTTTCAAAATGAAAATGCGTTGTGTTTTTTTTTTTAAATAAAATGCTTGAGGTCGTCGGAATTTCGACAAACACGGGCATTTTTTAAAAAAAAAATCAAATTTTCACACAATGCTCCTTGTCCGTCGGAAACCTCTGTCGGAATTTGACCCCAAATGTATTAGTGAAGGTTATTTTATTTTCACAACTCTTGGCATTTCTTTATTTTAAAAAATGGGTGTCTTCTAAATAAGAAATTTCAGGGTCAGTGCAAGAAGATGAGTCCACTTTTTGGCCAAAAAGTGGAAGTGTTTTCCCTGTTTTTCAGATTTTGTCTCACTTGAGCTTAAATTTTGAAACACTTAGAGATTGAATCTTGGAAAAAGTCAGTAATATAAAAGATAGCTCTCTGAGTGTACTTTTCAAATATATAATTTATTTTAATACCCGCATAATAAAAAATAACTTTTTGAATGGAGTTCTAAAAACTATGTTTTAAAAATGCCTGTTTCAGGACCATACCATGCATGTGTACGACCCACACTTTTTGACACAATTAAAATTATTTTCTCAAACTGTTTTGGGAAATGGTTTGTAACACACTGAAGATTGATGAGCATATTTTTCTATATTTTTTTTTCAAATATTTTTTTTTAATTAATTTTTTAATGGCCATAATTATCTTTTTAAAAATTTGACGTGTACGACCCACATAATTTGACGTAAACTTAGCATTTTTTGAATTTTTTTTTTTAAAATTGAAAAGAATTTTGTGTAGATTGATGACATATAATTTTTTTTTCAAAATTCATTAAAATAAAAAAGTTATTAAATTAAGAAAATTAGTTAATATTTCAAATTTATGAACCTGATTTAGTATAAATTAAATGAAAAATAGTTAAAATAATCAATTTTTAAATTAATTTACATATTTAGAATCTAGACAGTATAATCTGAAATGGGTTTCAATTTCGTATAAAAATTCTCTAATTAGAGGCACGTAAACTATTTCATTTCATCATATTTGTGCTTTCATTCATGGAGCTTTGAATTTGCAGGTTCATGTCTCAGGTGTGGCCATCCCAGGCCTATCCCGGGCCTAATCCCGAGGCAAGAGGTGGGTTGTGAATTCAAATTTTGCATAACGGGTTCATTTTTTGCCCGTTGGATTTAACAACAGGCCCCCGTTTCTAAATAATCGTTACTGTAAAAAAAAAAGATAGATTGCATCGATTTACCACACTATCATTGAAATCCGTACTGACAAAGATTTTTTAAATCATTTGGCAGTACTTTTTAATATTTTTTACATGATTTTTTGAAGAACTCAGTAAAAAGATATTATTTTTTGAAGACGAGTTTGTAAAAATGGGTTCTAAGCAACATCAAAAGAAAAAAAAGAGGACAATGACAGTGGACGAAATTCAAGCACAAAAAGAGAAGGAGGCAAAATGCCAAAGAGATCGAAGATCACAACAACGACAATTGAATAACACTTCTGAAGCATCTAGTTCAGTGCCCGTTGTAGATGAGACCATTGAAGACATCATGATGGATGCAAGAAATGTAGAACCACACACGGGTATGACTGTTGATGCAAATGTTGATGTGGATGTGAATCCTGGTATGTTTTTAAATACCGATGACTATGATGCCAATCAAATTGCTGATTTAAATGAAGCTAAATATAAATTTCATACACCAATACGAAAAGAAATAAAAATTGAAAATATTACACCACCCTCTAAAAGAAAATGAATGTAATTTGTTTACTATTGATAGCAATGTGCTAGATAATCTTAATGGGTTAGTTTCTTGGAGACAAATCAGAACACATGCAAACAGATTATATAAACAATTTTTCTATAATAAAAAGTTAGGATTCCAATGTCAATTAATGCTACAATTAATAAAAATGTTAAAAATGGGTAAAGTCATGAAAAAAATAGGTATTTATGCAAAACCAAAAAGAAAAGATGAATCATATAAGCAAGTTGTATCTACTGTTGCCAGTGCCATCGATTCTATAGGAAAAACAAGTCGATCTAAAGATAAGAATGCAGCACGTAGAGTTATAACAACTGCTATAGTTGACAAAATGATTGTTAGTAAAAGAATGTTAAGTGATATAAGTGGCTATTTGAACTTACATCGTAGAATCTTGTCAAGAGTGGCCAAAAGAAGAGACACAATTGAAATTGATCCACTAAACCATTGTTGGAGTTTTAGTGGTAGACTTCAAAGGTCGGACATGAAATTAAATGATGAAACTAAACAATTAATTGCAAAATTTTGGCATGATAACACTAGAGTTTCATCAAATTCTAGAGATGTTTAAAGTTAAGGGTGGGATCAAAAATTCATGATCCTTATCCAAAACATCTTCTTGACATGACTCAAACTGAATTCTTTAAAAAATTTAGTGATGAATCTGTGTTAATGAATTTACGAATTAGTCAAAGATCATTTGAAAAATGCAAACCCTGGTATGTTAAAATCAATAAACAAAGAATATCTTGTTGTTGTAAAACTCATGTCCAGTTTCGTTACTATTATGATGTTTTCCGATATATTCGTTGTATGTTGCATGGTAATGATCTTGTGCAGGATTGTGGTGTTTATGTTCCACCTGAAACTATAAAATATTTTATTGGAAGTTTATTTTATAAACCACCTAATGAACAATTATTTCTTTCCAGTTCATGCATTTATGGTCTTTGCAATTTATGTGGGAACTATTTTTCAATAGGTGAATGTTTGCATGAACATGTTTCATCTGAGTTTGGACAAAAAATGGTTGATGTTAGGAGATTTAAAAATATAGAATACCCTCTAAAGGATGGAAAGATGGGGAAACGTTTAGAATTGATTACAGAACAGAATAGTGTGAATGCATTTATTAGTGAGTTTAAAACTCATATTGTTCCAAAATATGTGAAACATTCCCAACATGCTCGATGGCTTGATGGACAGTTTCGCATATGCAAGAACACATTTCTAGTTGGAACAATAGTATCAATTGTGGATTTTGCAGAAAATTATACTCTAAAACCACAAGAGGAAACTCAATCACAATACTACAACTTAGTGCAAGTGGCCATATTTGTGCACATTATATATAGACATGACCATGACAGTATAGAAGATAACAGAAAATTTTTGAGGGAGTATCATTTCTATGTTAGCGATAATCGATTACACTCTTCAGAGTTTGTCCAACATTGCTTCGAGGTATTTTATGATAATCTTAAGGAAAGAGAAATTGACATGAAACAACATATGATATGGTCAGATAACTGCACTGGACAATCCAAAAATGCAAGAATATTTTATTGGCTATGCAAAGTTCACAAGATAACCAATGTCCAACATTTATGGAGTTTTTTTGAAGCGGGACATGGTAAGGGGGAACACGATGGAGCCGGTGCTTGTATAAAAAGAGCTCTTGCTACAGAACAATTGAAATTCAAAGATGTGGTGAAATTCAGAGATCCTCATGCAGTTGTAGATTGGTGCAATTCAAAGTTGTCAAAAGGATCAACTGAAAACTTTGCAATTCGACGTTTCTTCTGGTTGATAGAGGAAGATAGTATTCCTATTCGGCATGATTGTAATACCATCATTGGATTAGCTAAATGGCATTCGTTTAAGAGTTCTAATTCAAACACATGGACTATATTCACAAGGCAACTTGCTTGCTTTTGTCAATTTTGTGTTTCCGGAGATTGGGAATTTTGTGAGAATAAAGAATGGGTTGAAGAATGGCAACAAAGATCATTGACACCCATAGATGAAAATGATCCGCATGAAAGAACTAATGAAGATATGGATCAAATGTTTGCATCAAATGACTATGATCACATTTCAGATCTTATACAACAAGGTAAAATTATTTTTGAAATTTGTTTTGATTTATTAAATAGTACATAAATTTATGAAATCTTATAGTGTATATTTTTGTTTTTATTTCTCATTAAATATTAAAATAAAATTGTTTTGTGCACAGGACTTGTCTATGTTGTTGTTGCACCAGAGGACAATGAAGAGGGGACAGAGTATTGGCTAGCTCGATGTGTAGAGCCAAAACATAAGCTAACTACTCCTTGAGTAGATGATGATGGTTATGAATATCCAACAGGATCTGTGGTTGTTGTTGGCACTTGGCTACGCAAATATCTAACAAGAAAGAATGGATTGCCCGCATTTGAATATTATGAATTAGAGAAGAAGATTATACATTACTCGCATTTGGTAGTGGCAACTAATATAAAATTGGATAGATATCGTGGCAGGCCTGCTAATAAACAATTATGGACTCTCTCTATGGAAGAGCACGAGACAATTATAGATGCTTTGCAAAAGAGAGAGGATGCAGATGGTATAACGAAATGAATCTAGTAAAATTTTGTTTCAGGTCTACCACAAGTAGAAGGCATCAATGAAAACAAAGTTATTTAAATAGACTATTTATTTTATTTTAGATATGTCTTCTTGATTACATTTTGTGTACAATATACATAAATGAGAGACTATTGGTCAAATTTATGAATGAGATAATTATGTTTTAATCAAGTTCTATTCATTATATTTGTTAAATGATACTTTTTAATTTAGAATATGTTATAATTATAAGATATGTTTCGATACTTAGTTCATGATGTATGCACATTTAGTTTATCTAATCACAAGAACTATTTAAATGAAATTCCAAAAATAAAATTGCAAGTCCACATAATGCCTATAAAGTTGTTTAAGCACAACTTCCATAAATAAAATTTCAAGTCCACATAATATATAAAGTATGCACAAAATTTCAAGTCAATATATATGATCTAATGTGCACATAATTTCAAGTCCACATAATATCTAATGGGCACAATACACATAAATTATGCACATAATATATATGATCTAATTCTATTATGAAACTATCCATATATATAAAGTATGTGTGTGCATGTGTAAACAAATATGTAAAGCCCATAAAATAGTACATATCAGAGCCAAATAAACAGTAAAATTTCAAGTCCACATAATCCATATAATATCTAATCCATATATATGTCTAGATGGTAACATGATGTTCACTCCACATAATATCTAATGTGCACAAAATATAAAGTATGCACAAAATATATATGATCTAATCCTATCATGCAACTATCCATATATATAAAGTATGTGCATGTGTAAACAAATGTGTAAAGTCCATAAAAAAGTACATATCAAGGCCAAATAAATAGTAAAATCTAAGTGCTATCATCATAACATCTCGTGGTCTCTTGTCCCCGGGACGTGGTCCAGATCCACCTGTCTCATGCTGTACAATAAAAAAATAATATTAAAATATTAATTGAAATTAACTATTAAAAGAATCATTTATCAAATATAGTAGAATTCGTAAATTAAGTTACAAACTTACCATATGCTCATCAGATCCTCTAGTAATATCTCTCTTGTCCCTAGGACGTGGTCCAGATCCACCTGTCTCATGCTGTACAATAAAAAAATAATATTAAAATATTACTTGAAATTAACTATTAAAAGAATCATTTATCAAATATAGTAGAATTCGTAAATTAAGTTACAAACTTACCATATGCTCATCAGATCCTCTAGCAGTATCTCTCTTGTCCCCGAGACGTGGTCCAAATCCACCTGTCTCATGCTGTACAATAAAAAAATAATATTAAAATATTACTTGAAATTAACTATTAAAAGAATCATTTATCAAATATAGTAGAATTCATAAATTAAGTTACAAACTTACCATATGCTCATCAGATCCTCTAGCAGTATCTTGTGCAGTATCAACACCAAATGTAGTGCTAGCTAACTCCTGTACAAGGTCAAATTCAAAGTGTCCAATTAAATCTTAAATTAAGAGTCAAAATAAGATCAAATTAAGTATTACATATTAATACCTCAAAGGATGTCGATGTGCATTCAAATTGGCTCTGATCAAAATTATGAGGATAACCTATCCTAATGGTAGTGTCCACCTGCATACATGCATTTAATGAAATCATATTTAGTGAACATATATATGTGTACTAAATAATTTCAAGTTAAGTTACAATATTGTAAGAGTTCATATTTAATTTAAGAATTATAAGATACATACCATAGATGGTGTCACAATAGTCAGACCCTCTTCTCGATGTGATGTAGAGGGTCCCTCATGACCTGAATCCTAGAGAAAGAAGCATTCAATGTATCAACATGAAAATTTATATAGTATACGATGATAACATATTAACTTAAAAAGATCTAGTACAATGTCTAGATAGAAATTTATACTATACCCCATAAGGTGTGCCGAGTTGTGTTCCAGTAGATGCAATATTGACTCTAATATTAGGTGTAGTCCTTATCTACATAAAAAAAATTTATTTAATGAAGTATTAGATTGTATAAAAAAAGAGATGCACTTAGTTTATACCTATATTTAATGAAGTATAAAAAGATTGACATGAACATGTATATATATATCTATACCTGGTCAAGATGAACATCCAAGCAAAGAAAATCCATATAAGATGTCATCATACTATCATCTGCTGCATCATGCTCATCTAGAACTGAAGTAGATCCTACAGCAGTAGTAGGACCTACACACGTCTCATGACAACTCGAACACATATGTGGCATCCATCGAGGAGCAGATGCCATGTGAGCAGCTTGCTCACTCAAGTTACCTGTGAGGGAAGTCAAAGCATCTAATGTCGAAATGAATGATGTATTTTGGACATTTGCAGGAATCGATGGAGCAACAAGTGGAACTATGGGTGGATCTAGTAGGGGATTATTACTCCGTGCCCCTAATCTATGATGTGGCATTCCACGACCAACACCCTGGAATGACTTAATATCAAAATAATTTGGTTTTTGGTTCATTACAAACTCACAGTATAATTTCTTCAAAAAATAAAAAGGGACCTCATAATTACAATGTGGTGGATAATCAAAAACCATCCACCATCTATCCCAAAAGTATCTAGCCATTTCTAGATGCACACACCACCTAATTGAAATTCTTTTATGGTTAGGTTGCATTGGTTCTCTTGTTTTTGGGTTGGTAAAATATGGACATAAATGAGCTTTGGTTATTTTCAAATCAGTGATTTGCCTATAAGTTAAACCATCGGCATAAAAATCACGCAACTCTTGTTGTCGTCTATGAAATTGATCTAATTGAGAATCAACAGATCTAACTGACTCGACAACAGTTTGCATTGATTTTGCAAAGTCTACAAGATGGGGTGGCGTGACTTGCTCATTTTGGATAGCAGCAATGTTTTGTTCAATCACTTGTAGGTTTTCATTAATTCGTTCTCTTAAACAAATTTCATCCAATCTAGGGGGTGGTGGTGGTGGTGGTGGAGGTGGAGGACGAGGAGGAGGGGGTTGTGGTGGGGGATTTTCACCTAATAGTTCATCTATGTCAAAGACATCCATGATAACAAAGAACTCCTGCATATATAAAGATATACATGAATTATATACAACTCTATGTCAAAGAAGAATCTATTTTACTAAATTAAAAAAAACATTTATAAATAGTAACATTTCTATGTTGTTGAATGAGATACACATGAAATATATAATATAATATTGAACTTAAAAAAATATACATGTACATACTATTGAATCTTGAAATATAAAATTTGCGCACAAAACTTAATAAAAACTTTCAATGAAACATCATAAATCTATTATATATTCAATTTAATAAATTCATTTCTTGTAAAATGCATCAACTATTAAAATCAATATAAAATATTTCATACATTAGATCAATAAAGAAGTGAGAAATAAGATGATCCTCCTTCTAGTGTAAGAATATATAGCATGGAAACAATATTACTAAGACAACATAATATTTTGTTAACTTTAACTTAAAGTTATTTTGAAAAATGCACGTGTGTGTTTGGATGCTCCATATTTCTAGTGTTTTAGTGTACATGATAATTTATTAGAATTCAATTACATAGTTTTGAGATAATTGCCATCAATTCATATTACATTGATTAGTCTTCAGACAATCTTAAAAAAAAACTAATCTCCCATGACTATAAATGACATACTTAAAACATATTATATTCTAAGTGGTTGTCATGTAAAGACAAAACATCAAAACTTTTGAAGAGTTAAGCATATTTCACCATTAAATTTCTCCCATAATCAAATCTACACAAGATTATAATTTACAAAACCTTCAAAAAATATTATTTTCTATAAATCATTTATTATAAAACTCCGCAATCATTTGTTTTCATATATAATCTTTCTATAAAATTTAAGATATCAATTCATACACAAATTCTCTTACAAAGTTGAATAAGAAATGAAACTCTTACATAAAAATCAACACAACATGCCAACAATTAAAAACAAAATTAACCTTGCAATATTTATTTTAAAATAATCAATTTCAAAAATATTTTACACATGCATTTATAATTATCAACTAGAATATTATTTTGACTAACATTCCAAATAAAATTCCTAACATACTATATGATCCTCATTCCTAAATTCCACTATCATACTTGCAAGCACTTAATTATTAAGTCAATGAACAAACTACAACTCAATGAAGCTAAAAAAGTGATACAAGCCTATTTTTAAATATCCCAATTCCTTTCACTGACCTAATACTTTTAGTGGCAACTATTTTAAAATTTCGTATTAATCAAAGAGAATATTTTAGGGAAAAAATGCAATGTTGGCACTTTATGAAAGTAAAGGTTTTTAAGACTCTAGAGACTTGTTCATCACAATATTTTATTGTTTAATATGCAAAATTTTGAAAGATTTTGATATGTACAGACAAATTAAATTTTTCATATAATTAGAGGTGAAATCAATTTTGAATTCTACCTCAATGATTGAGGGGATCTTACAATTTTGACTTTAAATATAGCTTCATTTATACTCTTTCATAAATAAACTAAAATAGAAGCTATAAAGAATTGCTAAATTCTAGCAATATATGTGTATGCAAGAAAGCATAAAAAATCAATAAAGGACTTAAACTATGAATTTCAAACCATTATGCTATGCATAAGTACCACCTTTAGATCGAGTTAAAGGATAATGTATAAAAGATGAAAGACAATAGTATCTCAGAAAGAAAACTCTTGTTGTAGCTAAAGGTTGATGGCTTCAAGATGGATTTGTGACCAAGATAGGATGTAAGGTGCTTAAATTGGCAACATAACATTGCATTACAAGAGTCCTTGAAAATAGCTCATATAATGATTTATTTATAGTCATGAAGGATAGAGGATTAAAGACTAAGATTGATTGAAAGGATTGTGTGCACTAGAAGCTTCCAAGTGGCAACTTATGTTTGTTGCACATGAGGAGTTCATGATCCAAGAAATTTTTGAGGAAAAGGTCTTCTTAGGGGCATATACACCAAGATGTTGTAAAAAAAGGTAGCCAAATGACCAAAAAAAGATAAACACGAGTGCGTTATTGGGAAATTCATTTAATGCATTTGAGGTCTTTTTTGTAGTGATTTTTTCTTACACTATCCTAGGCTTGTTTACACTATCGTAGGTTCATTAGGACTATCCTAGGTTCATTAGGATTGTCCCAAGTTCATTATGGCTTTCTTAGGCTCATTAGGACTTTCTTAGGTTCATTAAGACTGCCCTACATTCATTAGGATCATTTGAGGCTCATTGGGACTATCATATGTTCATTGTGATTGTCCTAGGTTCATTAATTTAATTCGTGTGTTCATTAGGACTATCTCACATTCTCAAATAGCTTCAACTAATATCTTAAATTAACTATTTTAAAAAAAAATAGCTCCTTAACAATTGAATATTATATACAATCGAATATGATTTCAACATCAAACCTTGTGCACCTTTTAAAACCAAAAGATGTTGTTAAAACCATTCTTCTAATATTAGCTTAATCATAACATAATCTAATAAATCTTCCTCAAAATATCTACCAACTTCAAATCATATATCAAATCTTTTATAATATAAATTACATTCTAGATATACCAATATACTTCTAAAGATATTCAAAATACTTCTTGGGAATTATATTTTTCAAATCTTTCGGATGTATATATAATTAGCACCCCATTTAGAAAACTCATTATCAATCAACATTATAAATCAAGAATATTTTTTATTTTGTATTAATGAATTATATATTTGGCATATTAGCTTCCTTTATGAACCTATGTAAACCAAACTCCAATTTTAGTAACTTATCTAGCTTTGCTCTAAAATTGTGTCCATAATTGATCCTTTTATACCATCACATGACATAATAGGACCATAATAGGACCTTTATGCCATGACATGGCATAAACCTAAGCCAAAACTTTCATATCTAAAATTTGAAGAGTAATGTTAATTACTTTTAAGGTTATACTAATTTAGTGGTAACTTTTGTATTGCCTGATGAGGATTAAGAACAATTTAGGTACATATGTTCCGTTTTATTTCAATTTCATTTTTGAACGTTTTTGTTTTTGTTTCCATTTCATTTTCGATTTTTTGTTTGTGTCGATTTCGTTTTGTTAATTATCTAGGTTTGGTTTTGGTTTCTAAATTTGTTGATTACGGTTTAGGGTTAACTGTTTAAAAATATTTATATCAAAATCAAGAATTTACAAATATTAAAAATAATTTATTTATATGCTACTATAAAAAAAAAACTAAAATAATAAAAAAAAAACTAAATAATACACAAAAAAACAAGAAAAATATACAAGAAAATTATGAAATGTGAAAATAGATGACTGAATGTGTACCTGGGATAGCGGTGGAGGCTTGAAGTGGAAACCACAGCACGGGGGCCTGTTTTTGATCTCTTCTTGTCAACTCACTGTCACGGTGAAAATGAAAAATTGTCCAAAAAAATGGTAAAAATAGAATTTCAAAACGGGGGCCCGTTTTTTAAAAAACGGGGGCCCATTTTGTGACAAAATGGGGGCCTGTTTTATTTAGCTTCGGCACCCCGTGACCTTTCGGCTCGAGAGGCCGAACCATTAACGGGCCCCCATTTTTTAGAACGGGCCCCCATTTTTTGAAAACGGGGGCCCGTTTTGCAGAGCACGTTTTCCAACGCGCAGACTTCCGTGAATTTGTGACTCATTAGCTTGCACGGACCCTTCATAACTCTTGAATATAAGAAATTCTATTGATAAATTTGACATTTATGTACTTTGAAGGAATTTTTATTTTCATAGTTCTTAAATAATAAAAATTTGACATTTCTCTATTTCTAATGGGAAAAAGTTAATTTTCTATTTATTAAATATTTTAAATATTTAAATTAATAATTAGAAGTGATAAATTTTTTAAGTGTTTAAATTAATAATTGAAAGTGATATAAATGTTTAAATTTATATAATTTTTTTATAATTTAATTAAAAAAATTCAAATACATAAACATTTTCATATATCACTTTGGGTACTTTAGATATTTGTTTCAATTTCCTTTACATGGTACCAATCTTGTCCAATACTAGTTACATTATTTTTTATATCTCTACATAGAATTTGTGTCCAATCATATACTTTTACTTTCGAATTAGTAAAAGTATCTGAATATATAAAAAAATAAAAATATTTACAATGACCCCTCAACGTTTTCGTTACCTAGTCTTTCAACATTTTTGTTTGTCGTTTCGCTCGTTTCAAAGATTTTTTTTCATATTTGTCATTCTTGTTCTCCTTTCCACCATCCAGAATAGCCTGTGCTTTGCCTCTGCACAGTATTAGATTCATGTCATTGACTAGGGGAAAGCACGTGTCGACTGAGAATGCAAATCCCTCTGTTAGTTGTCAAGAATTTATATTTATTTTGGATTTATTATGTGCTTATCAACCCAAAGTTAAGGATTTATTAAGTGGTCTCATGGACTGCAATGATTGTAGGATATGAAGAAATGTGGTCTCATGGATTCCAATGATTGCAGGATATGAAGAAAATGGATTGCCAAAACATGTATGTAAAAAATGGATTTGTTATAAAGCCTTACAAATTTTCAAGAAAAATTGACAAGTGTAAAGCTAGACTCCACAACTTTTGTGAGCATCTTCTCTATTGGTGCCAATTTATGAGAGGTTTGGATTCAGCTATGGCCATCTAGCAAAGGATAAATGATAAAATAATTTAGTCAAACATTGTCACAAGAAATTTATAAATATATCTTTTGTAATTCTTAAACTTTGGTTATTGTGAAACATAAAGATGTTATTAAAACAAATTTTCATAAAAAAGATTGCAATGTAAATTCTAATCAACATGTATTATTCTCCACAACAAATATTTAGATATCAGAATTAAAGTTTTACATCTACTTTCAAGATATGTATGTATACATGCAACCGACTTTAAATTCAATGCTACTATTTTGAAAATCAAGTATGTTCATTCATACATAACAAGGAGTTGCACATACCAAGTCATTTATCCTAGAAGCTTAGACATATGTGTTTAACATTTGTTAAAAGCACAAAAAATATGCAAACATTTAATTTAGATAAAAAAGTGCAAAGATTACATTTGTCCACAATTGAAACATTTGTCACCCAATTTTAGAAAACACTTCCACACCCATCAAAACTATTACATAAACATTTGTAAATCCTTTCAAATTTGAATTTAGTCATAGATACAATGTGAATAATTTGTAAATATTCGCAAAAAAATATTTCATAGACATTTTCCATCATAATTAAACGACTTTTAAACACTCCCATAGAAAAGTTCCCCTCCTATCACCACTCATCCTCCTCTCCAACACTATCATAGTTGTGTGACAAAACTCTCCATTATCACTATCAAGGATCCTTTTGAGTGGTTCTTGACTGATTTGTGTTAATTTCATTCACCAAATTATCTCTCAACCAAGAAGGGACACTTCATTCCTCTATATGAAGGAGGACATTCCTCTATAAGTAGGTTTTGATTTTAAATGTTAGTTTATTTGTTATTCTTCATTGATGTGTTTATAATTTCCTAAGATAATTATAAGTAAAATTAAAATTTATGAAAAATTGTCTAAAATGGTTAACATAAGTCTTGTAGATGATGGTGTACATATAGACCAAGCATTTTAAAACAAATTTAAACTTTTACACTACTTAATTTGAGCTCCTTTAGTGAATGCATTTAAGGAAAAAATGGACTTCATTAATTACCACTTTTTGGTAGGGATGAAGTGTAAAAAAATTATTGGTTATTTGACTATTAAATAATGATATTTGAGTCTAAAGAGATAAAACACCTTGTGCACAAAACCTCTCTACATTTTTCACTATGTTTGAGGCACCCTAGAATGAGTAGGCAAGGATTTGACACCTTATTTTTGTAATTTTCTCAATCATTTTCAACCCTTCGTTTTTGTTAGGAGAGACTTCATTTCTAGGCATGAGCACAAACTTTTTCATGAGATTAATCAAAGGAAAATGATTGGCCTTATGATTAGAAGATTGATTTATAAAATAGGTTCTAGTTGAGTTAGGGTAAATAACCCTTTCAAAATGGTGAATTTTCTCTTATTTAGGTCATTAGAAAGATTTAAATCCATGAAAATTACTTGTAAACATGATAAAATATATTGAATTCCATCTAATAACATGACCCCAAGAGGCCACAATCAATAAATTTTAGTAGGCAAAGGAAAACTAGAAAATTCAATAGGTATACAAGGATCTAAAGAGTTCTTTCCTAAAGGATGACAAAATGTAGGGTGTAAATATTAAAAAATAACTATTTTTGCATCATAGTACACTCTTGAAATTGTCCTTAATGTGATTGAGTACAATAATCCAAAAATAACACCCAATAAGGGTCTAGAAAATATCAAGCCTAAACCATGAGGTGCCTAATCTTTGTTAACCCATTCCTAAAGTATACTTACAAATATAATCTTTTGAATAAAATACCTTATTAAAGTGAAATTTTACAGCCCTCTACAAGCACCAACAAATTATAGAATGCACAAAATAACATCAACTAGGAATTCATATGACATGGCTTGTGAAAACTATTAGAATAAATTTTTTTTAGGATACTTTGGGGATGGAGCCATCATCCTATACTTTCAAACCAACAACACTACCATCAATTGTTAAAGTACCAATATTTTAAGCCAATAAAAACTAAATAAACTACAATAGATGTGAAGGTTTAAATAAAATAGTGCTGAAAAAAGTTATAAGAAAAGTGATGACAAGCACAAATATATGTAGACATTAAACCTTAGAGGATTCCATAATTCAAATTTTTCCTTCTACGATATCAGAATTTTTAAAAATATTTATTTAATAAAGAAAACCATATAAGTATTCCATAATAGAACTCTTAAAATATATCTTATAAAGCACAAGTAATTTTTCAATAAAAAAATAATTTGACATTAATTTTTTTAAAATATATTAAAACAATCAAACAAAAACTAATAAGACTACTTGTAATCAATCAAAGTAGGGGAGAGGGGCCAGTAGTTGTACATGATCTAATAATTATTATAGAAATTGTGCTTATAATATCTAGTTTTCCCTCATATTTATACTATATATTGTAAATAAATAATCCACATGTAAATGAAAAAATACCAAATGTTGGTCAAAATGGACCAATACTTGAACACAAGAGAACCTATAAATGTTTTTGATTAAGTAAAAACAAGTTTTAAAGGGACCAGAAACCCTATACAAGATAGGTTTTAGAAGGACCTACAACCCGAACCGAAAGATAAACTTGAAAGACCACTCAAAGAAATAGAACACAAGAGAGAATTGGCGTAGCCAATCAAAAGAAGGGAAACAACATTAACCCCCACCCAAAAACCAACAAGCTGCCAAAAACCAGCAGCCCTACCCCAACTAGGAAAGATCAAGAATTTGACCTACCCTTATGGGATCGAAGGGTCATATCAAAAGAGGACTGGGACAATTTAGATTTTTTGCTTTTAATAGTAATCCATCTCTCCTCAACCCTAGCAGCAACCTTTTGCCAAGAGGAAGGGTCCAGAATAAAGGACCTCCCATCATCAGGAGGAGCAGAGCCAACATCCATAGAGGCAGAGACAACAGAAGATCCAACAACAACCTGAGATGTGGGAGGGTCATCCATCGAATCATTTTTCTCACTCAGGGTGCCACCGCATGCATTCACACATTCCTGAGGCACAACAACACCAGAAATAGGAGGTGTACCCTCAATCTGAGGAACCTGTGCCACCACCTGGGAGAAGCTTTTCTTTTTAACAAAATAATGTTCAGAGGATGCACCTTTCCACTAAGAAGAAGATCTTTTTTTCTTTTTATCTGTTTCACACCCTGCAGCAACATGTCTAGTCTAGAAGCACTTTCGACATCTAAAGGGGATACCTTCAAAGTCGAGTGGTTGGACCCAAGATCCCAAGGAAGATTCAATCTCTAACTCAGCTGGAAGCCCTTTAGAGACATCAATGTTAACCAAAATACGAGCATAAGTAGAATGATAAATTTCGTATGATTCCTTATCAATCATTAGGAATTCACCTAAAGCCTCCCCCACTTCCTCTAGCAAAGAATCCATCCAAAGATGAAGGGGAAGGTTGGGGAGCCTAACCCAAATAGGAATCTCATTAAATGAATTAGTAGATGGATTAAAGCTTGAGAACCAGGGTTTAGCCATCAAAACATATTTGTCCTCCCAGCTGAAAGGATTAATCCCTAAGATTTTCGATCTATCCTCTGCAAATTCAAATTTAGCAATGAAAAAACCCTTGGCTGAGGGAAAAATGTTAACTGAACCTTTTATGATCGGTTCCCAGCTTTGAGAGATCCAAGTATGCAATTGAGGAAGGCTTGGCCAGAAACCCCGAAACCTGCAAATCAGAACATGAGCTTCAAACGCTGAGTAAGTGTAGACGATCTCCATATCCGTATCTGCAGACACCTTGAATACCAAAGGTTTGCAAACAGAAACCGCCACAGGCCCTAAGCCATGGGTACCCCGATCAGCTGCAAAGGGTGCAGGAAGCATCGTACCACCATCTGAAACCCCCGCAGAGCTCCCAAGAACAGCAGTCGTAGCCGCACCAGGGGTTAGGGCAGATTGCAGAGGGTCGGCCTCGCGAGCAGCAGTGACTGCCATAGATGCAATCGCAGATGGCACCGCAGCAGATGACAACGTGGAAGAAGCCCTCACAATGGCGGCCTTAGTCACAACCATAGATGGCATTGCAACAGAAGCCCTCGCAGTCGTGGCGGACGGCATCGCAGTCGCAGCGGACGACATTGCAGTCGAGGCGGACGGCATCGCAGGCAAAGAACCTATTGAGAACCTACAAATGTTATATAAAAAAGGCATAAATACATTTTTAACAAATGAAATAAATATTTTTTTTGTTTCGAATAAAATATCATAGTTATCCACTATAAGTGTGTCATTTATAAAAAATGATGCTCACTTAAACAAGTACTCTTATCATAGTGAAAAAATATAATCCTTGTGTGTACAACTTACAACTATTGGGGTATAAATGTATATGCATTAGAGTATTTCATATTAATAATTTGTCTTATCACAAATATAAAAAGTGAACACAATAAATACCTTGTTTTTTCCCATGAAATGTGAGGGATTGTCGAAAGGTTTTTGTGTTCAACAATTGGTCCCTTTGTGTTCAATATAAGTTGTATTGTATAAAATAATATGTTGTTTTTATAACAACAAATATTCTTTTCTGTTCAACTATTGGTCCTTTGGTATTGGATACAAAAATTAAAGATAACACACATATATGATTACTAATAGGAATTTGGTCCATTTAAGTTGCATATAAGTTATATTTTACATAAAAATGTGATATTATATTAATTACAAATGATATTTTTGTATTCAACTACTAAGAATTTTTAGATTAAGTTTTGATCAAATCTTTAAAAAGTCAATTTTTGGACACTTTGCAATAGACGTGTTATTTTGAAGAATTGCATGATAATCCATGCCTTCAAACCTCACTTGTAGATAGTTAAGTGTCTATTTTACATTTCTTAAAAAATGGAGGTCTTACAATATTCCATGTGATGGCTACATGTTGATGAAGTTAGCCCTCAACTCAGTGTGAAATGTAAGTTTTTGTTTTCCAACTAATGCATGTAAGTAAACAATTGACAAAAAAGAGATGACAGGTACGCTTGAAAGCTTCCAACTTTTTGCAGAAAAATATAGAGTAATAATGTTCAGTCTATTCAAGTGCGGAAATTTGTAGAAGTAATTGAAGGGTGTTCAATGTCAGGGAAAGGACCTAGTAGTTGAGTGCCTTCCAATTCTTATGATAGACGTTGTTGATTTAATACCCCATACTTGTTGATTTAATTTCCAATTTTTGTACAATATTGCACCAATAGTTGTGACTTTAAATTTGTTATTGTTGATGTTGAGTACCAATAATTGAATGAAATATGCCCTTTTTTGTAAAAAGAAACCAATCATGTGATGCCACATCAGTTGCACAAGTATTGGGGCCCCTTTTGCATGTCTATTAGTCTCACCTTTTTTGGGGGCTGTTTTAGACACCTTGGCAAAAAGCATCCTAATATGGCATCATATTTGATGATGTGGACCTGAAAGCTTAGTTATAAGTAGGTGACTTGTCAAGTAAGTTGTTGTAAACAATTGGGAGTGATTTGAAATTTCCACGTAAGACTTTGAGAAACATGAAGTTAGGGTGCACAACCACTAGATCCTCTCCCCTAATTGCATCTAACCTTGTTTATATTGGATTACTGTAAGATTTAATATTTTCACTTATTACCTGAAAATAAATTAGTGACAGAAAGTAACAATGACTGAATTCACATTTTAAATCGTTTGAAGATTCTGTACAACAAGTGTTTGACAATTAATAGCATGAATATATTAACTCAGAATTCCTTGGGCGCACTCATTATCTCTTTGCTGTCTGACAGTTCTTTACTGTGATAGATGATTTGATAAGAAAACAGAAGAATGGAGAGAACCCATTTAACACACTTACGTAGTTGGTCAAACCTAAATAGAAATATGAGCGTCTTTTAGAATAATTAGTATTCATTTGAGTTAGAAAAATACATGATGAAATGAGTTTGTGAAATCTATTAATCATTTATAAGGAATACATCATGGCATCCAGGAGCTTGAATTGACATAATTGTATAATGGATAGCCTAAAAACTAGTTCCTAACACAAGGAAACAAATAATCCAAACCATGTAGATAAGAAACTTTGTCCAACCCAATCAAGTGAAATTAGTCACTCTAACTAAGAAAGCAATTATAATGCCAAGACATAAGACATAAAGAAGGGGATTTTAAGTTTCCTTAAGATTATTGTGGCTATCTTTGTCCTAGGGAGTATAGTAATATGCATAAGCTAATTTTTAGAAAGAGGATTGTGGTGCATCCTGTACCAAACAGAGGATTGGTGTTCATTTTTGAATTACTATCATGTAACGGTTAGCGGGTTTCTTATGTTGACTATCACAATAATAAGAAAACTGGGAATGGTAAGCATACCCACAAGTTAACATTCACAATAATAAGATTTCCCTTGAATCTACTTAACCATTTAGTTTATCTACATATCTTTCACCTCTATACCACTAGTGAAAAGTCAATCCATCCTAGTATGGGGTAGCTCATAGAATTATTCACAAATATGGAATTTGAAAAAGATAACTAACCTCTTCATACTATTGCTAACCCTTGGCATTTATAACCTATGTGCTACTAGTGATAGATGGCTAAAACCTTTGATATGGAATTTAGCTCTTGACATCCATTACCTACACAAGTACTATTAATAACTAAATGAACTTCTCTTATACCAGATATTGTACTAAGAATTTATTTAGTAAAACAATGTGTCTTCCTCCTAAATAACATGCATCCTTTTGAACTTGTATACTAAAATAGTTTTGTATTCCTCCTATATGACATTCATCCACATATTAGTAGGATACTACAATTTCATCTTTCTATTTAGAGTTTGATATGTTTTTAAAAATATGATGTGGACCGCATTATTTAATTATTCTCATAATATTTATACCATATCATAGTGAGCTAATATTCTCATAATGTTTTCATTAGTATACTAAAATTTTAAAGGGTGTTTACTAGACAAAGCTTTATAACTTCTGGTAATAATAAATTTGTTGGAGAAGGAATTTTGGAGGATGACATTTGTAGGAGTTTTATAGTTCATTGAAAGAGTATATTGGTCCACATAGGCATACATAGCTTGGTTGCGACCCCTCTACTATCTATTCTCAACCCTATGGCGCCCTGGGAACAAGTTCCTACAAGTGGGGTTTTTGTGGCATTTTATAATTGTTTGAAGTTGTAGTTGGGTATGTTTTGTGTGGTGGTAGGGAAGCAATGTTGTTTCTCTTTGTTCTTAACTATCTTTATTCATTCATTTTTTGTTTATTTGTTATCGATGGTGAGGTGCATGAAATCTGGTAGGGGTTTAGGAGACCCCATAACCTCTCCTTCAAATATATTTTAAATTTTGAGGAGTCTTATAGTGCTAGAAATAATATATTTTCCCACTTTCTTTTGCATGTCACCAATGAGACTAGATCCAAGTATCAAGTATCATCCCACTTAAACACCAATGCGTGTTTAGAGATAAATAAGGATAACTCAGTGACAGTTATCAATTAAAAGGAAATTTAAAAATGATTTCCTTTTCCCCTCTTAGTAGGATCTGATTTGTGAGTTCATGGCTCTTTGGATTTCCCTTTAGTTTCTCGAGTTTTGGGCTTTTAAAAATTGGAATCTAGAAGGAGATATGGAGATTATTTTGGCTACAAATTTTTATTTTATGATGATTTTTACTAGATTTGAAGATCATAACTTGATCTTTGAGGGAGGCCCATATTTTTTCAATTAGATAGGCTTGATTAAAAAGGCATGATATGTGGTGTTTGATCTGATAAAGGAGATGTTTGCTAATATTATAATTTGGATTCATCTACCTAGGCTTCTAATCAAATTTTTAAGATACAATTTCCTTCAATCAATTGTTGTAGTCATTGGAAAACCTCTAGGTCCATCTCATCAAACTTTCAATAGAAATATAGCTACTTATGTTCATATTTGTTTTGAGATAAATTGAGTCAATGAAGCATGATACAGTTCTATCCAAATAAGATAACACATTTAAATAATCAAAATTTGTATCATCTTTGTTAGACCCTCCTTTAGAGCCTGAAACAATGGTCTCTTCAACTCATAAGATTTGAGTTGCCTAGGACTTGTTCTTATAAGTTTTTGCACTAGAGAAAAAGGTTTTATCTTTTACAAGAATTGATGATGTAGGGATGGTAGGTTTTCAAATGGAAGAAAATATTGTTTAGACATTTGAAGATTTTGGTCATATCTCTAAGGTAAAAGATGATAAAAAAAATAGATTGATCTACCTCATTTAGGATTGCTATAAAAGAATATTAAGAAAGGGATAAACAACAAATTTTTTAATGTTCTAAGAAAAAAGGATTAAGAGAAAGTAAAATCGGTTGAGGAGTCACTAGTTGAGTCTAGTGATATGAAACACTGGATTCTCACTTTAGTACCCCTTAAAGTGATTCGTATTTCTTGGAATGTGAAGGGGTTATGACAACTTATCACAAATGATAGATACTTATGACAAATTATGACACGTAAAAATCATATTCTATGATAGTTTGGAAAAGTGTCAAGAGGCATCTTTGCATGGAGATTCGGAGAAGGTGGAGACCCAAATTGGGTAGTGACAAATTGTAAGAGAATCAACTATTAATAGTCAATTATGACGGATTCTCTTATAGTTGTAAGTGTTGTTAGTTATGACATATTCTATGTTAGTTGTAAGGTGTGCAAGAACACATCTAACAGATTCTAAGGTGTCACCAACGATTCCCAAGACTACGTCCCAAAAGCATTCACCGAGAGTGGACAAAAGGAAAGAGGAAGAAATCTCCTTTTGCAAATTGTAAGCATCAAATGACACAAAGATCACCAATAAAAGGGGACAACCTTGAATAAATGAGTGTACCTATAACACCCCTATTTAAGAGCTGATGCTAAATGATTTTGTTAATTGTGATTTATATTATGACAGTGGACTCCTTGTTCATAGCTTATCAATAAACAAAGTTAGTTGTACCTAGAAATTGTAAATACTAAATGAATTAAATTATTTAAAAAATGCTTAGTTTTTAGATTTCTTCAAAAAATGAATATATAAAAAACCTTTTATTTAAAAATATTTCAAAAGTCATATTCAACATCTATCAATTCTTTTATGCATTTCAGATCAATTATATTAAATTTCTTATATTTAAGAATTGTCACATTTCTTATTTGAATAAGAATCACATTTAACCAACTTTATTAAATTTGTTATATTCAATAATCAAATTTATTATCTAAAACAAACCATTTTAATCAATTGTATTAGATTTCTCACATAAAAATTAAATAAATATTAAATGATACCATTTCTATCTTTAAACGCTACCTATCTACTCAAACACTTTTTCTCTTTATTTTCTCGCAGCAATGTGACAAGATACCAGATCAGATCAGATCGGATTCTAGTTGTTCCCCAACCTTTACCTTTCTTTTCACATGTAAAAATTACAAATACTCTTCCCTCGAAATTAACTAAAACATTGAACAGGGTGAAAATGATCATTTAATTACTTCTGGGAATTTTCCAAACATTAATATTCCCCGACTTTTTCGCCTATTGACAAAGACTTCTGGAAATTATGACTCTGGAAGACTTTGGTTGCACCTGAAAGTTCGAGGAATGCAACGCAACGGGTCTGTTGGTTTGTCTTATAAATACTTAACAATTTGCAACCAAATCCATAGACAGAAGAGGAAGCCTCAATTCATAGTGTTGCCAGGTGTAGTGACTATTATTATATTTATATTTTTCAATATAGATATTGAGATTTAGAGGGTCTGAAATAGAGATGGGCAGAGGGAAATTTCTCTTCTTGCTGGTGTTGTTGTTGGGCATGGTGGGCACCTGCTGCTGCTCCTCCTCCTCCTCCTTGTGGGGAGGATGCCCTCCTCACGAAAGAAGTGCCCTCATCCTCTTCAAACAACACCTCCACGATCCATATGACCACCTGAGCTCATGGAAGGGCTCATACTGCTGCTCCTGGAAGGGAATCGCCTGCCACAGGGGCACTGGCCACGTGGTTGGTGTTGATCTTGGCAAGTTTTATGGTGACTTGTCTGCAGTAGTGAGGAATTCAAGCAGTCAAATATTCCCTGCTTTATTCCACCTGCACCATTTGGAGTACCTCGACCTCAGTTGGATTGACTTGTCCCCTCTTCCTTTCCCTTCACATCTTCCGAGCCTCAGCAAATTGACACACTTGAGCTTGTATTATTGTAGGCTTACTGGCCAAATCCTAAGTGAGCTTGGCGATATGTCCAGCTTGAAATATCTGGACATCTCCTCCAATCCTGATCTTACTGGCCAAATTCCAAGTGAGCTTGGCAATATGTCTAGCTTGAAATATCTGGACATCTCCTACAATCCTGATCTTACCGCCCTAATTCCAAGTGAGCTTGGCAACCTGTCTAGCTTGGAAGTTCTGGGCATCTCGGGCAATTCTCATCTGGAGTTGAGGCAATTGGGCTCATGGATTCGAAATATGCGAGGCTTGGAGCAGCTCTATATGTACCGTGTGAATCTAAGAACGGGAGGTGATGGTGTGGTAGAGAATGTTGCGTCCCTCACTAGCCTTACAACACTTGGCATGTCTGGGGTGTCAGGGACAATTCTCTCTTCTCTTGTAAACCTCACCTCCCTCTCCCATCTCTACCTTGAAAATAGTGACGTCGCTCACCAACCCTTTCCCATCTGGATTTCAAACCTTACATCTTTGGTTTCCCTCGCACTCTACAACTATAGTCTCCATGGTTCCATCCCTTCTGCTGTGTTGAGTCTCCCCCACTTGAGAAACCTTGAATTGTCCTACAACCCTGATCTCAATGTAGACCTCTCCTTCATTGTGCAGCATGCTTCCCAGCTCAATAGCCTTTCTATTGCACATTCAAATATGGGAGGGGTGGTTCCAAATTCTATTGCAAATATGACCTCCTTGACCAAATTTGTTCTATGGGATAACAAAATTCAAGGCTTTCTTCCTCCCGCTATCGGAAATATGTCATCATTGACCTACGTGGATCTTTCTTATAACTCACTAAGAGGCAACATTCCATGGAGCTCTTTAGGTGGACTATCAAAGCTGTCAATTCTTTATCTTGACTCGAATCAATTAAATGGTAGCTTCCCATCTACTTTTGGTAATCTTTCCTCCTTGGCTGTCCTTTCTCTTAGCAATAACTATTTGAGTGACACTTTGTTACTTTCTCAACTAGAAAGTTTTAGAAAGATAAGTTATTTGGGCCTTTCTAATAATTTGTTGACAATAGAAATTAATTTCAATTGGATTCCTAAATTTCGGATCAAATATTTGTTTTTGAGTTCTTGTAATATTCGTGGTGATTTCCCAACTTTCATATCCACTCAATACACCATATGTAATATAGACCTGTCCAACAATTCTTTGAGTGGAAATATTCCAGAATGGTTGTGGGACCTTACATTCTTGCAGACACTCAATCTCTCATATAATCAATTTGGAGGACCATTATCCTCTAAGTTCAGTGCATTTGATGCTCAATATGTGGACCTACATAGAAATAAGTTACAAGGGAATATTTTTGTGCCTCATCCAAATGTACAGTTTCTTGACATGTCAGAGAATCAATTTGAGAGCATATGTAAAAAGAGTAACAAATATGGCCCCAGTCAACTAATTTATTTGTCACTTGCAAATAATAGTATCAGTGGTGTTTTTCCACATTCTATTTGTGAAGGTCCTCATTTGGAGGTTCTGGATGTGTCAAAGAACAAGTTTACAAGCGATTTGTTTGCAAGTTTTGGAAATTGCTCATCAACATTAAAGGTGTTGAATCTAGAAAAAAATCATTTGGAAGGTGAGATCAAGAGCATGGTTTGTCTTCAAACATTAAAATTAGGAGGTAATAAACTGCAAGGGCCAATACCATCATCACTTCGAAAGTGTACCTCTTTGGAGATTCTAGATTTGGGATATAATAACATGCAAGGAAAAATCCCAAATTGGATAGATGAGTTGATTGATCTTCGAATTTTAGTACTCAGATCTAATAAATTCAATGGTGAAATACCATTACAATTGGCAAAGCTACAACATCTTCAAGTCTTGATTTTGTCAAATAACAATTTTTCTGGAGTAATTCCAAGTAGCTTGAGTAACTTGGAAGCAATGAAAAATCAAACAGAAAGCACAGATGTCCTTCAATACTCAAATCATTCCAGCTCAATGTCTTATGTTGATAAAATGGAAATAGTCAACAAAGGCCAATTTTTGGAGTACGAAAAATCTCTAGCAATGGTTCGATGCCTTGATCTCTCTAATAACAACTTTTCTGGTAATATTCCTCAAGGTATTGGATCCCTCATTGGTCTAAAATTTCTCAATTTGTCCAAAAATGATCTCAATGGAAAAATTCCTACTTCTTTTGGAAAGCTTGTGAAATTGGAGTCACTTGACATTTCAAGGAACAACCTTAATGGTGACATTCCTACAGAACTACAACTTCTCACATTTTTGAGTTATTTCAACATATCTCATAATAATTTATCTGGTAAAATACCAACTGCAGGCCAATTTTTTACATTCAATGATAATTCATTTTTGTACAATGCACATCTTTGTGGACTTCAAATCAACAAAAAATGTTCCTCTTCTCTTGCTCCAAACTACACTCAAGATGAAGATGTAAGTGACAAGGAGTGCAACACAGATGTGTGGTGGGAAGTGGGAGTTGGATTGAGCTTTGGATTGGGGTTTTCAGTTGTTATTGGAGTATTATGCTTCAACAAAAAATATCGTTGCAAATGCTTCAAGATCATGGATGAAGTTATATTAATTCTCCATCAAAATGTTCGAGAAAAAATATATTAATAAAGTTATTTTCCTTCTCCTCCCCCTTTCCCTGAAAGACCCCCTCCCCTTCTCTTCTCTAAGCGTGGATGCATATGGATTTGATTATTGTTTTCTTTCGTACTTATTTATAGAATGTATTATTTTTATTATCCTATTGTACAACACCTCCATTTTATAGCATGAAATTAAATAGATATTCAAAATTAAATCAATTTTATTGATTCATTTCATCTCCTTTTTTTTATCATACACAAATCAAAGTTTAGCATGTGCAAGATAAGGAGAGCTAGCGGGGAGTGTTCTGTATGCACATCTAATGAATATTAAGAGCATTCCTTAATGAATTTTTAAAATTTGTGTATGCCCCTAACCAGGCAGCTTTTGTAGGAAGGGAACAACACTAAAATTAACTTTTTCTATTGAAGTATAAGTTGTATAGTCTGATTCTTTTGTTACAGCTTCTGTGCATTTTTGCAGCAAGACATATACAATTGAAATTATCATCTCTTTAGTTCTTATTCACCAATGGAGATGTTCGTTCATATTGAAGAGTAAAGGACATATAAAATCAAATTGGATAAATCTTAAATTCTATTGGTTAAGCATATTAACGCATCTCAATGAGATTTAATTTCAAAAGAATTCAATGTTGGGATCTCATTTGAGTTAGGGATGTTTTAAAATGTTGGGATCTCATTTGAGTTAGGGATGTTTTAAATAATTAAGAGGAAATTTTTTTATTTTTTTTAGGGAATTCAAATTTATAGAGGTTATGAGGCATTTTAATTGGTCTTATTTTTCTTTTCAAGAGTTGTTCTTCTTTTTATCATCTAATAATTTTATTTTTCATGTTTGATTTAAGATTTTGATTTCCAAATATCTTTTAAAATGAGAACATTATGACTTGATTTATTTCAAATATTTAATTATTTTGGATGTTTAATATTTAACTCTAGAATTTCTATAATACTTGAAAAGAATCTTAATTTCAGCTTAAAAAAATTGAATTATTTAAAAAGATTATCCATGAGTTTTGTTTAGATGTATAAATTTAGTTATTTTGACAGAAAAAAACATATTACAAATGAGACATACTTATGAATTTTTATGCTATCATATATTCACTATAATAAGCTTTTCTTATCTTCATTCAAGAAGGACAACTAGAAATTTAGATTACTAGAGAGAAACATAATGATGTATTCAAACCACAGTTGTTACTACCCAAAGACCTAAAATCATTTGGCAGTGCCTTAGACCATGTGTTGTGTCAAAAGCCACAGTCTACCTCTGTTTGATGTTGTCAAAACCCACAATCTAAAGACCTAAAACCTCTGGTTTGGCAATGCCTCAAACCACATGTTTCCAAACTGCTATTTGTCATGTTCTTGCAACTTGCATTCATACCACAGTTGTTGTCCAAAACTTGTAGTCTGATGAATTGAAATATGTAGTTTGGTAGTGGTTTAGACCACAAGTTGTGTGAAAAGCTGCAGTCTAGCTCTTTTGAATATTTTGACTAACTTGCATGAAATTTATCATTCTTTGGAATGAACATTTGATAACCCTCATTGTATCCTTCCATATAAAAGATAAATATGTTGAATTTTTTAATCTACTACTTTAAAGTCAGTATCATGTGTGATCATAAATATGATGATGAACATCTCTCTCGATATGAATTTCTTGAAGTTAAATGAAAATGCTCTAATATTTCGAAACAGATATAGTAATGAGCTTCCCTTCCTATGTTAAATGAAAATGCTCTAATATTTGGAAACCAAGACATTCTTCTGCATGTCATTAGTATTAGGTGGCATTGCACATGGCAACGACACTTGTTGTGCATCTCACACTGCTCTTGTAGTGAAGCTTTCTTTGCAAAAATAAATTGCTTATACATTCGGGTTTTGAGTTTTAATGGGTGGGTATTATGGAGTGTAAGGAATTCACTGCAATAACAAGAAGACCGATACTAGAGGAAAAGCCACCACATGGGCACACAGGCTAAAGCAAAGTCTTTCCTTCGAGATCAAGAATATCCATTCCATTTGGATGTCATGTAGGATCTAGTCCATGCCTTGGAGAATGGATATGCAAAGAAACCATTTGGAGCACAATGTGTGGAAAATGATAAACTCCTTGCCTATCTTGTCAAATTATGCAGAATGTCAGTTATGTGCAAGTACCATAGAGGTGTTGCAAAACCAGAAAGGGAACCAACATAAATGCAAATAGAAGCTAAAGCATCATGAGATCTTGGATATTTAGTTTAAAACAAGTGGCATATAAAGAACTTTTAGTTCCCATTCCTATAGGAAAATGAAAAGATGCTACCTCGACATAGAAATGGGCCTTTCCCTTCAATAGCATGTGCAGAAGTTGTGATAAGATAGAATAGGTTAGTTATTCTAAAAATGAGCATAGAGGCATGTCTACTCATATCAAGGCAAAGGTCATGAATTATTTGGTGTTTTCATTTTAATAAATTGGTCATTATGAGTCAGAAAAAATGCCATAAACAATGTACACATGGTATCGTAGAAGATAAATAAACTTCATTCATTTCTTGTTTGAATATAAATTCCAATGAAGATACTTTGTGGTATATTGATTGTGGTTGTTCTTTGCACATGACCTCTAATGAGAATTTGTTTATTGATTTGGATGACAAACATAATAGCATAGTTGTATTGGAGGTAATCAGTCATATGGGACTAAAAGAAAAGGCAATATTCTAATCACTAGCTAATATGGTATTATAGACAGGTCAAGAAAGCCAGGTCAAGTTAGGATCCTAGAATATTGTAGTGTGGTTCAAGGGGGGTATTGGAAAGCGATTCGCATTCTAATAAAAAGTGGACCAACCACCAAAAGGGCTAGTATCTCAATGGTAGAACACTCTAGAAACAAATGAGAGGTCTTAAATTTGAATCCTAAATAGAACATGAAAAGTTTAAAATAAAGATGAAACATCTATGAAGTCCAACCAAAATTTGTAAATTAAAACATCTCTTAAAATTCTACAGCTTTACTTTGGAAAATATTTTTCAAAAACATTCTGCCACATGTAGAGAATTCACAAAAGCATTGACTGCATTCACATCTCTTACTCTAAATGTTTTTCCTTTAATTCAAATGGGTACGAATGTCATTAAATTTAACTTTTTCTAAAAAATGGCCACCAAAAAATGTAAAATTAAAAAAAATAGTGATGAGAGTCCAAGAAGCAAATTTTGATTCATTTCAATAGGTAGTTGAGAATTTTAATCTTGTGGGAGCTTGGGCATTGGCCTGAGGTAGAATGACAAGTTGTTGAAAAAATATACAATAGATATGAACTTCTGTGTCACAATCATTTTAATATGTGCTACTATAGCTTTTGTTGCCTTGTGCCTCATCTAATATACCATTACAAACCACTATAGCTCATGTAGTGTCCCTCCTTGACTTGATTTGACTTGACTTTTATTTCATGCATGGTAAACATATCTAGACTCTTTATGATGTTTTGGATTATGATCATACATGTGTTTCAGAACTCATTATGATGCTATACATTATTTGGTTATATGTTATTCTAATGATTTATATGGATGATGACACTATCATTATTGATCATGTGTTTTGATGGATATATGTGCTTGATCAATTCTATACACATTACTATGTTGGTGGATTATTTATGATTTATATTGATCATGGATTTGATGCTACTACGATTACACTAACCCTATTTCATGCTTACATATGATGAGTTGTTATTGCGATGTGTTTGATTATTGTATGATTGTCTTCATGAGAGGGACGATGTCACATCACTCATTGTGAGTGGGATGTGTCATTGTGATTCCCTATCACTTGCATGTTATGAGATATGCATATGTTGTATCGTTGCTTGTGGTTGTAGGATTTGTAGGTATCATACACCGACTCCACCTGGTTTTACAAGTTTGAGCGCGTCTTTAAATCTTAATGACATGTGGTCCAGAGATGACATGAGTTCCCTACACATACTTTAGATCTAGTTGTTCACCTTGAATCGCCAACGTCTTGGCGTAATTTGTCATGTTTGTTAGTGAGTTGTGGCTTTGTGAGTATGCTAGCTTATTATTAATTTATTTGATGTATTTATGAGTGATTTTGTAGATATTAATGTTTAATTTAATTGATTTGATTACTGGCTTTTGAGTATTTAATTATTAGATAATTACTATTTATTTATGTTTTTTAAGGCTTGTTTAATATTTATTGTTTAATCCTTATTGGAGGTTGAGCATTTATTTGATATTCATTTATTTATTTGATTATGTTTATTTATTGCTTATAGTTTTATTTATTTATTTAATGTTTAATATTTTATTGATTATTTAACTATTTTATGAGCTTTGAGTTATTTGTTTATTATTCCCCATTTTGATTATTTATTTATGGCTTATGAATTTTTTACATAGTTTGACCTTTATTTATATTAGAGTGTATAAATACCTTGGGGAAAAACAATAATATTCCCCACTTGATTTTGTATAAACATGTTTTATATTTATTTTACCTATCCTTTACTCTCATTTGATGAATTTGAAATGGGAGGATAAAATTATACTATATGGTGGGTTGGTAAAATATATTCCAAAAAGGAATACTTTGATCGGTTCTCATGAAGGCTAGGGTTAGAGTTTTGAATGGCTTTTTATTTGGTTTTTCGAGCTTATTATCGAGTTGAATTCTCTAAGAAGTTTCTGCAATTTTCATTCTTGCTTTTGGCTTTGGATTGTTGGAGTTTTTTTGTTGGTTTTGGTTTTGGATTCGGAGCTCTACTTCAACTACCTTCCATCACACGGGTTGCAAGTTGGAGTTCTTTTACTTTTGTATTTTTAGTTTTGATGGATCTGTGTATGCTCCATCTCTGCAAATGATTTTTGGGAGCTCAGGTAGCATTATATTTTATTCTATAAGGTTTATTATAGTTTATTAGAAAATATATTTGGGAATGGAATTTGTATTATGTTTTTCCATATAGTTTGTTGTTAAATTATTTGGGACTATCTGAGCATTGTCGTTCATGACACTGGGCAAGCATTGTGTTGAGAGAACTCTTTCTCTCTGGGTTTTCTCTATACAAATGGCCTTTCCTTGTTGTGTAAATGTGGATTTTCTATTGTAGTTTTGTTGATTTGAGTGTTCTGATAAGTTTCCTGAGTGTTTCTGGGTTGTATTGTTGTAAGCCATATTTTGCGATATCTTTGTCTACAGTTTGCTATTATTTATTTTGTTTATACCTATTTATTCCAATGTTCTAGGTGACTCTATTCATGTATTTTTTGAAGACTTTTGTTTGTACTTAGATTTTATTTTTCCCATCGTAAGTTTTCTGTACTTTTCCATTTTTTTGGAATAAAGCACCAAAAGTGTATGTGTTAATTCTTGTTGTAAATGCGCTATTATGTATTGCGTATACGCTTCCAGAATTGGTAAATGCATCGTTTATTATCAAAGGCCTTGTTTAACTGTGAAAATGTCCTTCAGAGTTCTATGAATGCGCTTTAGGGTTTTGTGTATGCATTGTTGAGTCTGGTAAATGCGCTGCCAGATTAGGTATATGCGTTGTACTCTCTGGATTTTGCAGATTGATCTATTTTGCTCATTCTGTCTTGATTTTTTGATCTAATTTTTGTACCAGAGGCTTGACTTCGGTCTGTTGATAATTTTTGGATTGTTCTTTGATTTGATTTGACGTATTCATATGGTTTCATGCTTATTTATCTTCCTATGTTGTTGTGGATGTATTGGTGTTCTCTTCCATGTTGTTGAGCCATGTTTGAGTGATGAATTTTTGTTGTTTTGAATCCAACAATTGAGTAGGCCTTGCTGTAACTTTCATTTTGTATTGTGGCAGATTTTGATGACCTTTTGCGGTCCTTGATATATTGATTTGGTAAGAGGCTCTTTATTGATTTACTTGACATTATGGCAATTGGATGATCATGCATGAGTTATGGTTGCATGGTGTTATACATATGGATTCAATTTTTATGTTGAATATGAGCCTCTTGTTGAGATTTTATTTGGGTCATTGTTAGGGGGAGTGGGCTTCCTTGTGATGACCAAGGTCATGAGAGATGGGCTTGCATTAGGTTCCTTGTAAGGATGCATGAAGTTTGGACCACCAGGGCACATTGGGAGTTTACCATGATGTGAAGAATTGATAAGATAATAATAATTTAATGGGTTGGGTAAATAATTAACTAATCAAAATAATGAATAGTTGTGAACCCCATGACTTGATCCTAGGGAGGATGTTTTAGGATAAGCTTGGGAAGGCCATTGCGATGGCAAGTCAATCTCCCTCGATCTCTCATAGGTTGAGATGGCTCCACATGTCCATTAGGCTTATGCCTTGTGTTATAGTATTTGTTGTGTTAGAACATGGCATGTGATGACACTCCACTCCTACAAGTGTCTCCTTGTTGAATTGTAATTATGCCTTCTGGATTTGTATTTATGACTTGATTATTTGTAAGCCTCTGGGAGTTTCTTCTTGTGATTGTTTGTGGTTGGTTAGGTATCTTGAGAGTCCTTGTATTGTTTAGTCTTCTTTGATTGTTATGTGCTAGCTTAGGTCTAGAGTGTGTGTTTTGACCTTGTGTCATCTCCTAGTATGGGGGGTGGTTCCTTTGGTTCCACATGGTCGAGTGGTTGGTTCTTTTTCAACCATTGGGATATTCTTATGGATTCTTCATGCGTGGATTAATATGTAAAGATGTAGATGGATTATGTATTAGGAAAGAGATATGCACATGATGTAATATTCATATGAATGTAATTGTAATTGTGTTGTAGTTCGTAACTTAGGATTATGGCATGATTTGTAATAATGAGACTATGAGATGTATGGTGATAATCTTGTGTAATGTAAGAAAATGATTTTCATGTACTTAGATGTTTGTAATAGAATGGATTAATGTGATGAATTATTGTATTGTTTAAATTTCATGGTTATCACTTAGGAAGTAGATTCATATGTGAGAAAGATTTATGCAAATGGAATGAATATAGTGTAGGAGTTGTGGTTGAATAATAATATCATATTCGTTGATAATGTCATTCATGTAATTGCACTGAAAGTTAGGAAAGCATTAGGAATCTTGCATTATGTACTTGGGATTAATGCTAAGAGAAATGTTCATGTAGATAGAAAATGGATAAGGAACTAAGCATATTTGGATTAGGTTATAAAATGAATTCAAGAAAAAAGGGATTAGTCTTGCATGGAAAGAGTAGGCATCTAGCATGTTAGAGTTGAGTGCATCTCATAAAGGTTAAATAATCAAGTAGTTGCATAAAATAATGATTGGTATTAAATAAGTTGCATTTGCATATGGTAAAGGATTAAGTAATGATTAGTGTGGTAATTAAAGGAGTAGAATGTAATTACTTGTGGTAGCAGGTTAATTAATGACGTTAAGATGCCCTAGAGAGATAGTTGTAATGATTGTGATGTTATTCCACTTATGTAATTGGTTAATGTACTTATATGAGTGGTTTATATTATTTATGCTTAAATGATAATGAATGTTAACTAATTGTATAGATGATATGATGGGTAGCATTAGATGTTTTTTTTAAAAGTAAATTATTATCTCTTTTTAGTATGTTAGATGCTTAGTTTCTCTAGGGTATTTTGGTGGGCATTACATCTGGTATCAGAGCCCATGTTCATACACTGGGTACTTTGGTTTCATTTGAACCCATTGTACATGTAGCATTTTGCATGGGGTAGCCCAGCGATTATATCCCTGCTATTTATTTTCTTGTTGTAGTAGCCCTAGATGGTTAGCTTATAGTTTTCTTTTGTGTGTTTCTAAAACAAGATTCCTATTAGGGGTAGATATCATCGTCTTGCTAATTGCATGGGTACTCATAGGAATCCTCGTCTTGAGGTGTTTGAAGAGTCACACAATGAGGAGCAATAGCAAGATTAGCTTAGAGGTAATGCGATTCTGCAATTGGTGAACGTGCTTTAGGAGATTCTTGGCCACCTAGGACTAAGACAAGAGGGGTCTCATAATTTGCAGCATCAAGAAAGAGAGTGTTCATATTCTCCTAAGAGAAGAGTTGAGGTGGATTAGGAGGTGCTTGTAGCTAGTCACATGAGAGATCTGATGAGGAGTCGCCCTCCTACTTTTGATGGCTTAGGTAGTGGTATGGAGGCAGAGACTTAGGTTTTGGACTTGGGTAGGTATTTTGTTATCCACTCGTGTAGCAGTAACACCAAGGTGAGATGTGTGATTACACACCTTCATGATTTTATGACGACATGGTGGCATACGAAGGAGTAGAAGCTGCATTTAGACATAGCGACAGTATGTTGGGAGTTGTTCTTAGAGAAGTTTCATGCTAGTTTTCTTTCAGAGCATTGGAGGCAGAGGAAGGTCGATGAGTACCACGATTTGAGACAGCAGAGGATGACCGTGGATAAGTATAAGCGCAAGTGATTGTATTAGTGGAGAGGTTTGGATGCACAAACCTAAGACCTTGGAGGCAGTTGTGGAGAAGGCAAGGTTAGCGGAGGATAATCTTGCCTTAGCTTCAGGAGGTGTGACAAGTGGACAGACAATTAGTGCACTAGTTACAGGATCTATTGTGAGAGGTTCTTAGTCGCAGACTTCAAGTTTTGCTAGGAGCCATCCTTCTTCTTTTCACAATAATCAATAGTTTAAGAAGAGGCATTCTCTAGGTCAGAACTTTGTGCGAGGTGCTAGATTTCAGGTTGATAGGAGTCACAATTGTCAGTGTGATAGGAGACCTACTCCTTCTTAGCCATCACAGAGTTCTCACCCAGCTTCTAGTAGACACAATATTCAACAGTTGAGTGCTACTCCAGCGAGTAGAGGATTCATTAGGAGAGATTTCTTTTCATGTGGACAGCCAAGACACATTTTTGTTCATTGTCCTCAGCATACTTCACAGATGTCAAGGCAACTTAGAATCCATCTACTTCTAAGCCTATAGTTGGTGATGTAGGCAGGTCACGTCGTGTATTTACAATGATTGATAATCATCAAACTGAGAATTAAGCCACCATTGTCGAGACATCAGGTGTGATAAGTGGTATCTCTTGTTCAATGTTATTTGATTTGGGAGAATCAGATTCTTTTATCTCTTTTTCTAGTAGAGTGATGTGGGCTTTCTATGGAAAAGTAGGATGATAGGTGGCAGGTAGAGTTAGCTATAGGGTCCAAGGTGGCAGTAGATTCCCTTGTGCTCGGTTGTCCTTTAGTTTTGGGAAATTTTTATACTTCTGTGGATCTTCATATCATGTCCTTGGGATCTTATGATGTGGTTCTTGGTATGGATTGGCTTGGGTCTCACCAATCACAGATAGATTGCAGAGGTAAGAGAGTGCAGTATGTGGATGACAATAGGAAGAGTGTGGAGATTGTAGGTATTCAAAGACCTATCTCTCTTTGCATGATTTCAACTATGCAGATGAAGAGGTGTGCACGTAAGGGTTTCCAGTTATTTGCGGTATCAATGAAGGATGTGGAGGAGGGAATTAGCTCAGAGGATCTATTACAGGAGCATCCCATCCTTTAGGAGTTTCTAGATGTTTTTCCTAGTGAGATTCTAGGTATGCGCCCTCAGTGAAATATTGATTTTGGGATTGATTTGATGCCATGAGATGAGCCTATCTCTAAGACTCCTTATCAGATGACCACATAGGAGTTGAATGAGTTGAGGGTTTATTTGGAGGAGTTGTTGGCAAAGGGGTTTATTCATCCTAGTGTGTCCCCTTCAGGTGCACTAGTGTTGTTTGTGAAGAAGAAGGATGAGTCTCTTCGCTAATGCATTTATTACAAACAGCTAAATAAGGTGACGGTGAAGAACCAATATCCCTTGACTCGAATAGATGACCTATTTGATCAGATTAAGGATGCAAAGGTCTTTTCCAATATTGACCTTAAGTCTCGATATCATTAGTTGAGGATTCATGAGGCAGACATTCATCACACAACTTTTTGTACTAGATATGTACACTATGAGTTCACAGTGGTACCATTTGGTCTCATGAATGCACCATCAGTTTTTATGAGCTTGATGAATGGTATATTTAGGTTGCACTTGGATAGGTTTATACTAGTATTCCTAGATGATATTTTGATTTATTCAAGATTAATTGACGAGCATGAGGTTCATGTGAGATAGGTTTTGCAGTGCCTTAGGGAGAATCAGCTATATGCCAATTTGGCGAAGTGTGAGTTCTTCTAGATGGAGGTGAGATATCTTGGCCATGTGATTTCAGGAGAGGGTATCACAGTTGATCCCTCGAATATTCAGGAGATTGTTGATTGGCTAGCACCCACTAATATGGGTGAGGTGTGCAGTTTCATGGGTCTTGCAGGATATTATTGTAGATATGTTTAGGATTTCTCCAGGATAGCCCATCCTATCACTTCTCTTCAGAGGAAAGGGAAGAAGTTTGTTTGGATAGAGAAATGTGAGACAACATTTCAAATCTTTAAGGAGCGTTTCACTAGTGCACCTATTCTAGCAGGATCAGATCCTTTGGGGGATTTTGTGGTGTGTACAAATGCTTCTTCGGAGGGTCTAGGAGAAGTGTTGATGCAGGATGGTCATGTGATTGCATATGAGTCATGAAAACTTAAAGATCATGAGTATAATTACCCCACCCATGATCTAGAGTTAGCGGTAGTGGTTCATGCTTTGGTTAGATGGAGGCATTTCCTTCTTGGTCATTGATTCAAGTTGTATAGTGATCATCATAATTTGCAGTATATCTTCACGCAACCAAATTTGAATGCTAGGAAGAGGCGTTAGATGGATTTTCTGTGTAAGTGTGGTTTTGAGGTGAGATATATCCAAGGTAAGGAGAATGTGGTAGTAGATGCATTGAGCCATAGGAGGCATGAGATCTCAACAGTGACACTTAGTGTGGTTTGAGGAGCCATATTCTTAGTGCCCTTTATTCTGATGTGTGGTACTAGGAGGTTATTGCAGAGGTTGCCATAGGTAGAGCTCTTGATGGAATATATGCAGGTTATTCAGTTGAGTTGGATGGTCTTCTTAGGCATTTGGGATGTATTTATGTTCCACCATCATATGGTCTCCAAGATTTGATTATGTCAGAGGCACATCATGCACCTTACTCAGCACATCTCGGTGTCAAGAAGATGCACACAGATTTGAGAGATATATCATTGGGCCGGTATGAGGAGAGATATTGCAGATTTTGTGACATGTTGCCTAGAGTGTCAGTGAGTGAAGGTAGAGCATCATCATCCAACAAGATTATTGCAGTCGAACTTGGTTCTAGGATGGAAATGGGACATTATATCTATTGATTTTATAGTTGGTTTTCCCATGTCTTCACGTCATCATGATGTTATTATGGTCACTGTTGACAGGTAGACCAAGGTTGTGCTCTTTTCTCTGATCAGGTCATCATATACAACATCAAAAGTAGCTCTGATTTTCATGGAGAGAGTAGTGAGATTGCATGGTATTTCTCAACAAATCATTTCAAATCATCATCCAAAATTCACATCAACCTTTTGGACTGCACTTCAGCATGATTTAGCGACATAGTTGAACTTTAGTTCAGCTTATCATCCCATGATAGATGGTTAGACAAAGAGGGTTAATAAAGATTTGGAGGACATGTTGAGGATGTGTGTTATGGATTAGTAGTCACATTGGGAGGATTACCTCTATTTGGTGGAGTTTGCATACATCAATGTTTATCACAGTTCTATCACTATGTCTCCTTATCAGGATTTATATGGTAGACCATGTCGTACACCCTTGAGTTGGAACTGTTTGGAGGACAGAGTGCATATTGGCTCAGAGATGTTGTAGGATATGGAGAAGCAAGTGACTCACATTAGAGAGCATTCGGTAGTAGCACAAGATAGATAGACAAAATATGCAGATGCTCATCATGTGGACAAACAGTTTTCAGTTGGTGAAAAGGTGTTTTTGAGAGATCTCACATGAAAGAGTCTGATCTGTCATGGGAAAGGCCCTAAGTTGCCACCTCGATTTGTTGAACCTTTTGAGATTTTTGAGAGGATTGGTCTTGTGGCTTATCACCTTGCCTTTCCACCTAGCTTGTCCCGCATCCATGATGTGTTTCATGTTTTTTTTTGAGGTTGTATCATACTGATATATCACATGTTTTGAATTGGAATGCATTGCAAGCCGACGATAGGCAACTTTCTTTGGAGCCCGTGCGCATTATTTAGCAATGAGAGATGTTCCTCAGGTAGAAGCATAGAGCAGGTAAGGGTCCAATGGGAACCGATTGATGATTCCTTAGCTACATGGGAGGATGCAACATAGATGAGAGAGCTATACCCCTATTTGTTCTAAGCCTTCTAGGAGTAAGCCTCCACAAAGGGGGTATGATGTTTTGGATTATGATTATACATGTGTTTCAATACTCACTATGATGCTAGACATTATTTGGACATATGTTATTCTAATGATTTATATGGGTCATGATACTATCATTATTGATCATGTGATTTGATGGATATATGTGCTTGATGGATTTTTTATACATCACTATATTGAAGGATTATTGATGATTTATATTGATCATGGATTTGATGCTATTATGATTACACTAACCCTATTTCATGCTTACATATGATGAGTTGTTTTTGCGACGTATTTGATTAGTGTATGACTATCTTCATGAGAGGGGCGATGTCACATCACTGATTGTGAGTGGGATGTGTCGTTGTGATTCCCTATCACTTGTTTGTTATGAGATATGCATATGTTGTATCATTTCTTGTGGTTGCAGGATTTGCAGGTACCAGACACCGACTCCACCTGGCTTCACAAGTCTGAGCGCGTCTTTAAATCCGAATGGCATGTGTTCCGAAGATGACATGAGTTCCCTACACATACTCTAGGTCTAGTTGTTCACCTTGAATCATCAGCGTCTTGGCGTAATTTGCCATGTTTGTTAGTGAGTTGTGGCTTTGTGAGTATGCTAGCTTATTATTAAATTATTTTATGTATTTATGAGTGATTTTGTAGATATTAATGTTCAATTTAATTGATTGGACTATTGGCTTTTGAGTATTTATTTATTTGATAATTATTGTTTATTTATGTTGTTTAAGGTTTATTTAATATTTATTGTTTATCCCTTATTGGAGGCTGACCATTTATTTGATATTCATTTATTTATTTGATTATGTTTATTTATTGCTTATAGTTAAATTTGTTTATTTAATGTTTAATATTTTATTTGATTATTTAATTATTTTATGAGCTTTGAGTTATTTGTTTATTATTTCCCATTTGCATGATTTATTTATGGCTTATGGTTTATTTACATAGTTTGACCTTTATTTATATTGGGGTGTATAAATACCTTGGGGAAAAACAATAATATTCCCCACTTGATTTTGTATAAACATGTTTTATATTTATTTTACCTACCCTGTACTCTCATTTGATGAATTTGAAATGGGAGAATAAAATTATACTATATGGTGGGTTGGTAAAATATATTCCAAAAAGGAATATTTTGATTGATTCTCATGAAGGCTAGGGTTTTAGAGTTTTGAATGGCTTTTTATTTGGTTTTTCGAGCTTGTTCTCCAATTGAATTCTTTAAGAAGTTTCTACAGTTTTCATTCTTGCTTTTGGCTTTGGATTGTTGGAGTTTTTTTGCTAGTTTTGGTTTTGGATTCAAAGCTCTACTTCAACTATCTTCCATCGCACGGGTTGCAAGTAGGAGTTCTTTTACTTTTGTATTTTTAGTTTTGATGGATCTGTGTATGCTCCATGTCTGTAAATGATTTTTGGGAGCTCAGGTAGCATTATATTTTATTCTATAAGATTTATTATAATTTATTAGAAAATATATTTACAAATGGAATTTGTATTATGTTTTTCCATATAGTTTGTTGCTAAATTATTTGGGACTATCTGAGCATTGTCATTCATGTCACTAGGCAAGCATTGTGTTGAGATAACTCTTTCTCTTTGGGTTTTGTCTACACAAGTGGCCTTTCATTGTTGCTTTGTGATTCCTTGTTGTGTAATGTGGATTTTCTATTGTAGTTTTGTTGATTTGAGTGTTCTGATAAGTTTCCTGAGTGTTTCTGGGTTGTATTGTTGTAAGCCATACTTTGCGATATCTTTGTCTACAATTTTCTATTATTTATTTTGTTTATACCTATTTGTTCCAATGTTTTGGGCAACTCTATTCATATATTTTTTTAAGTCTTTTGTTTGTAATTAGATAATATTTTTCCTATCTTAAGTTTTCTGTATTTTTCCATTTTTTTGGAATAAAGCACCAGAAGTATATATGTGTTAATGTAAATGCATTATTTTGTGTTGCGTATATGCTTCCAAAATTGGTAAATGTGTTGTTTATTACCAAATGCATTATTTAACTATGAAAATATGCTTCAGAGTTCTATGAATGCGCTTTAGGGTTTTGTCTATGCGTTCTTGAGTTTGGTAAATGCGCTGCCAGATTAGGTATATGCAATGTACTATCTGGATTTTGCAGATTGATCTATTTTGCTCATTCTATCTTGATTTTTCAATCTGATTTTTGTACTAGACGCTTGACTTCGATTTATTGATAATTTCAAGAATGTTCTTTGATTTGATGTGATGTATTCATATGGTTTCATTCTTATTTATCTTCTTATGTTGTTGTGGATGTATTGGTGTTCTCTTCCATGTTTTTGAGCCATGTTTGAGTGATGAAGTTTTGTTGTTTTGAATCCAACAATTGAGCAGGCCTTGTTGTAACTTTCATTTTGTATTGTGGTAGATTTTGATGATCTTTTGTGGTCCTTGATATATTGATTTGCTAAGAGTCTCTTTATTGATTTACTCGACATTATGGCAATTGGATGATCATGCATGAGTTATGGATACATGGTGTTATACATATGGATTCAGTTTTTTATGTTGAATATGAGCCTCTTGTTGAGATTTTATTTGGGTCAGTGTTAGGGGGAACGGGCATCCTCGTGATGATCGGAGTCACGAGAGATGGGCTTGCATGAGGTTCCTTGTAAGGATGCATGAATTCTAGACCACCAAGGCACATTGGGAGTTTACCATGATGTGAACAACTAATAACATAATAATAATCTAATGGGTTGGGTAAATAATTAACTAATCAAGATAATGAATAGTTGTGAACCCCGTGACTTGATCCTAGGAAGGATGTTTTAGGATAAGCTAGGGAAGGCCATTGCGATGGCAAGTCAATCTCCCTTGATTTCTCATAGGTTAAGATGGCTCCACATGTGCATCAGGCTTATGCCTTGTGCTATAGTATTTGTTGTGTTAGAACATGGCATGTGATGTCACTCCACTCCTACATGTGTCCCCTTGTTGATTTGTAATTATTCCTTCTGGATTTGTAATGTATGACTTGATGATTTGTAAGTCTCTGGGAGTTTCTTCTTGTGATTGTTTGTGGTTGGTCCTATCTTGAGAGTCCTTGTATTGTTTAGTCTTCTTTGGTTGTTAGGTGCTACCTTAGGTCTAGAGTGTGTGTTGGGACCTTGTGTCATCTCCTAGCACGGGGGGTGGTTCCTTTGGTTCCACATGGTCAGGTGGTTGGTGCTTTTTCAACCATTGGGATATTCTTATGGATTCTTCATGCATGGATGTGGATTCTTCTTTTTATTGCAGCTTATGGATGTTCTTGTAGCAGATTTATGTAATGGATATCTTGGATTCATGTAATGTATTAATATGTAAAGATGTAGATCGATCATGTATTAGGAAAGAGATATGCACATGATGTAATATTCAAATGAATGTAATTGTAATTATGTTGTAGTTGGTAACTTAGGATTATGACATGATTTGTAATAATGAGACTATAAGATGTATGGTGATAATCTTGTGTAATGAAAGAAAATAATTTCATGTTCTTAGATGTTTGTAATAGAATGGATTCATGTGATGAGTTATTGTATTGTTTAAATTCCATGGTTATCACTTAGGAAGTAGATTCATATGTTAATAAATCTTTAAGCAAATGGACTGAATATAGTGTAGGAGTTGTGGTTGAATAATAATATCATGTTAGTTGATAATGTCATTCATGTAATGGCACTGAAAGTTAGGAAAGCATTAGGAATCTTGCATTATATACTTGGGATTAATGCTAAGAGAAATTCTCATGTAGATAGAAAATGGATAAGGTATTAAGAATATTTGGATTTGGTTATAAAATGAATTTAAGAAAAAGGGATTATTCTTGCATGGAAAGAATAGGCATAGAATGTTAGAGTTGAGTGCATCTCATAAAGGTTAAATAATCAAGTAGTTCTATATAATAATGAATGGAATTAAATAAGTCACATTTGCATATGGTAAAGGATTAAGTAATGATTAGTGTGGTAATTAAAGGAGTAGAATGTTATTACTTGTGGTAGTAGGTTAAGTAATGACGTTAAGATGCCTTAGAGAGATAGTTTTAATGATTGTGATGTTATTCTGCTTGCGTAATTGGTTAATGTACTTGTATGAATTATTTATATTCTTTATACTTAAATGATAATGAATGTTAATTCATTGTATAGATGATATGATGTGTAGCACTAGATATTTTTTTATTTTTTGAAAAAAAATTATTCTCTCCTTTTAGTATGTTAGATGTTTAGTTTCTCTAAGGTATTTTGGTGGGCATTGCAACTCCAAGGAAAAAAGGGCAAACAAAAGTAACGAGATCAGCTAAAAATAAATAAAATGAACATGAAAAAAAACTAAATCAATTTATAACAAAGAAAATCTAATGTTTTCACTAGAAAGGTTAAATAAATGACCAATGAACCAAGGAAATTAAATGCAAGGTTTCTATGACATTGGACCTCTCTGGGAAGATGCCATTTCATTTTATTATGGGAGTACAAAGAGTAACCAAGATTGAGAAAACTACTATTCAAATCGTAAATGCCACTGTTGTAGGATAAATTAATGCACTAGGTAGCTAAGTAATGCCACAAACATTCAAAGACACAAAAGTCATTTGTAACTTCTCTATTAAATGTCAAATTAGTTAATGGTCCAACAAAGAGTAGCTCCTAAATTTTCTTAGGAGTTCTAGTCAGAACTAAAGTTGGAACGATTTGCAGTCAACTGGTCTCATGACATTTGAATTTTTAGCTCTATTGCAAATATTAGGAGATTGTATTTAAAATGCACAATTGGCTTCAATGTGGCCACAATACTTGCCTACTCAAATTTTAACTTAAAAAATGGGTTGCTCTAATTTTTGGGATTAAGATTCCACAATTTTTCAATTTTCATAATTTGCATCTCTCATGAGCCCACCTGCACAATGAAAATGGGACCCCATCTATACCCCAACTCTATCTACCTAAGAAATAACATGCAAACCTTTTAGTTTTCTAAAAACAAACATCACTATAATTGGACAGTTTGTAAACTCTAAACTGCACATTTATTTAATTTAATTCGCTCCTGCATTTGTGTCCTCCCTTCCACAACTTTGTGGATCACATGGTGATGTTTAGACTATAAGGCCCTAGTACATCAAATTAATGTAACTATGACTGCTTTATAAGATGCCAGAGAGAATAATGTATAAGACAAGGCATAGTTCATACAAATTATAAGGTTGGCGAGCCTTGTAGATTTTTATCCTTAAATCAAGATAATTCTAAATGAAGACTCTAACAAAAACCTGCTACACTTATAAATTCACCCTTACTATCCAACCTAATTTCAATGAGACTTTCATCATCAAACACTACGTTTGAATTTTGAAGCCCATATGACATGGGCAAATATAAAATTGAATAGTTTTAATAGACTATATATATTCCTTATGTTGCATACCTCAACAAGAAAGCCCTAAGTGGATTTGAAAGAATAAAAACTCATAATGACATCTAAGATGAAATTTTTTTGCAAGGAGGAAATTTAAGTTTTAACCTCAGAAAATCACAAACTACTAGTGTCTAGGGGAAAATGTTAAACTAAGCAAACAAGCCCTAATTCCACTCTCATGTACACATTGTGGAATACAAAAGAGCCTAGCGAGGTAACACACTTTGGCTACTTCTTGTGAGGAAGAGAGAGTCAAGGATTGCCTCCCTAGGCTCTTTCGTATTCCACAATGTGTACATGAGAGTGGGATTAAGGCTTGTTTGCTTAGTCTCACTTTTTTCCCTACACATTTATGTGAACCCGATGTGAATCCAATCTTATTTTCATTTCATTGATTTTTTAGATCTATATTTTGTATCTTTCATTTTCTTTATAAACATAAAATTCCAAAAAAAAAAGAGTAAAAAAAAATCCTAGGAAAAAAAAAAGGAGATTTCCTTTATTTGCTTGCATTGTGTGTTTAAATTTCATTCAATTTCCATTTCAAAATATCAGATTTTTATTTGCAAGATGTTCATGCTTTTGATGATGTATGCAATTATTTTAATTATGATTTTAGTAAGGATGAATTAGATGAAGCTCTAGATGAATTTTTGAACACGAAGCCTTCTAAACCCTCATTTTGCCAAAAGTTAATCAACCTTGTTACTATGCCATTTCATGGTGATGATAAAGATAAGTTGAATGATTCCTCTCATAGGTACATTCCTATCAACTCCTCCACTAAATCTAGAAACATGGTTGTCTACAACAATTCTCTCTATAATGAGATGTCTCCTTTTGAATAGAAAGATAAACCTTTCAACCGATATGACAGGCCTTGTTGGATGATGCCCTTGATGAATTTGTGTCTTTGTCCAAATCTTCAAATAAAAAAAATACATCTAAAAGATTAATCAACATGATAAATGTGAATGAACATAGAAAGACTCTTTTTGTAGTCCAAGGTTCTTATCCTTCTTCAACTTCACAACTTCCCAATCAAACCCTTTTCAATATTCAAGGTGGATATAGTTATGATTCCTTTAATACTCCTAATAAACCTGTTATTACTGTACAAGGAGGAAATCCCACTAAGAGTCCTTATAGTTATTCTAAACAACTAACTAAGGACATTCATCATGCCGTTGCCCACACTTATAACACAAGAAACAATAGGCAACCTAATCCTCCTCCGGTTATTCCAACTTCCCTTCCTAGTCCTCAACCTATTCTTCCTCAAGCACCTTGTATTTCACAAACTCTTGGTAAAGAATATGATATTATTGAACAACTCAAAGCAACCCTTGTCAAGATATCCCTTTGGGATTTGATTCAGGCTTCTTCAGCTCACCATGGAATGTTACAAGATGCCTTGAAAACTTTGAATGTCCCACCTATAGTGACATCCAATATTATGGCTTCCTTGATTGACTCTATAGCATCTCCTAAGGCTCAAATTGTGTTTACACAAGATGAGTTACCTACTAGTGAAATTCAACATCAATATGATCCTTTAATGATTGTGGTTATCATAAACAATAGTGCAATAAGACGAACACTGGTGGACAATGGTTCTAGCCTTAATGTTTGTAGCATTAACTTGTTGCATAAATCAATGTCGATACATCTCTCATTAAGCTCAATTCTCTTACTATCTGAGGCTTTGATAATGTTGGTAAATATTTATTAGGTATCATTACCTTGCCCATTAAGGTAGGTCATGTTACTTTATCCACACCTATTCATGTAATGCCTACAAATTTGACATACAACCTATTATTAGGGAGACCTTAGATTCATAGCATGCAAGTTGTCCCCTCTACATTGCATAGGCAAGTTAAATTCATTTACAACAATAAGACATATACCTTGCTAGGTGATACCAATCTCCAAGCTTGTTTACAAACATCAACATCTAAATCCTCTTCAATTGGTTCTTCCTCAACTATCTCAAGTGATTCTTCCAAAACCTCTCCTCCTACTAGTGTGTCTATTTCCTCAGGTATATCTCCTGCCTCTAGTTCATTGAATGAACATAAGGTTCCTGAAGAAAAGCCTTCTTACCCCGATTCTACCACTAAAGATGTCTTTTCTCTTGAAAAGATTCTTGTAGAAGATGATTGGGGATTCCTTGAGTTTAATCCTACTTTCATAGGATAATAAAAAATCCCCCCTAGAGAACCCAAGGTTGAAAAGAAGAAAGAAGAAGAAGAACCTAAAAATCATCCCACTTTACCCGATCCATTAAGTAATAACTTTGTGGTGACTTCTCAGACTTCATCTCCCCTTGTTTCCGATTTAGAGGATTTTGATCCCTTACTTTATGAAAACCCCCCTTCTCTTTTAGAAATGGCTAAGCTTTATGGTCCTCATTTTCACATCTTAGATAAGTGTGGATATAATGGTAATGGTTCCAGTGCCCAATAACAAGGGATAAAAGTTCCCTTGGAAAATAACATCCATGACACAACATTTGGACTTGGCTATGATCCTTTTGAGCATAATAAAGCTTCAATGAGACCATCTATTAGTGTTAATGTTATCTCTACTTCTCTCTCAATAAAATATCCATATTATATTGACTTTGATTCTTCTAGTGTTTTCGCTTTGGATGTTTTTCCCACCAATAATTCCTAGGAGCTTATGACAACCTTCCTCGTTATCACCATAATAATGGATTTCCTTATTGTTTAAATATCAAAGCTTACTTTGGGAAAGAAAGAAATAATGATGAGATAGTTAAATAATTTCCTTATTTGAAAGACACTCCTCAACAAAGAAATCTCCTCATAAGTGACACTATTGATATCAGAATGGATCTTTGTATTGAAGACAAAGTCATTAAGATAAGAAAATGCTTGGATGAAGAAGAACAAAAACAATATTAAGAATTATTACATGAATTACCTAAAATATTTGCTTGGATATATTCTGATATGCCTAGAATTGATCCTAATATTGTCACTCATAACATGGTCTTAGTTCCTTATGCGAAACCTATGAAACAAAAGATTCAAAATATGAATCCCAAAATAGCACTGGTTGTTAAGGTTGAGATTGAAAAATTATTGGATGTTGGATTCATTAGTCCTATTGATTATTCCCCATGGATTTCAAACATTGTGGTCATGGCTAAATCTAATAACAAGATTAGGATGTGTACAGATTTTTGAGATCTCAATAAAGCTTCTTTGAAGGATGACTTTCCTCTCCCAAATATAGATATGATAGTAGATTCTATAATAGGCCATGCTTTGCTATCCTTCATGGATGGTTTCTCAAGATATAATCAAATATTCATTAATCCTCAAGATCAATTCAAAACTACTTTCAACACCCCTTCGGGCACATTTTATTGGGTTATGATGCCTTTTAGATTGAAAAATGCAGGCGCTACCTATCAACATGCTATGGCCTTCATTTTCCATGATTACATGCATAAAATTTTAGAATATTATGTTGATGACATCTTAGCTAAATGCATTCTTCTCATAGATAATGTTAAGATCCTTCGTTAAGTCTTTCAAAGAATTTGTAAGTACAACATGCACTTGAATCCTAGAAAGTGTGTTTTTGGTGTGGATAGTGGAAAACTATTAGGATTAATAGTCTTTCATCATGGAATTGAGGTGGACACAAAGAAGATAGATGCTATTGTTAACATGCCACCTCCTAAAAATGCTTTCCAACTAAAAAGTTTACAAGGAAAGATTCAAGCTATTCGTAGGTTTGTTTCTCAACTTGTGGATTGTACCCTTCCCTTCAGCCAATTTCTTAAAAAGAAAATCACCTTTCAAAGGAATGAGGATTGTCATCAAGCATTTGAAGACTTAAAAACATATTTGGCCAATCCTCCCATTCTTCAAACCACACACCCTTCCAAACCTTTTCTTCTATACACAGTTGCTTCTCTTCATGCTCTTGCGACATTATTGGCACAACATGATAAGGATGGTAGAGAATGTCCGGTTTACTACATAAGTCACACTTTACTCAATTACAAAGTTCGATATTCTGCAATAGAAAGACAATGTCTTGCTTTAGTCTTCGCAACCCAAAAATTAAGGCATTATCTTTTGAATGTTGAAGTTCATGTTATCATTAAATTTGATCCTCTAAAGCATATTTTCTCCAAAACTAATCTTTCAAGATGCTTAGCCAAGTGGGTTATGATGTTGACCAAGTTTGACCTTAAGTTTGTTTTGCAGAGGGCAATAAAAGGCCAAGCGTTACCCGACCACTTAAGTGAGGCTCCTTTGCCTTTCTCCATACCTAGCCAAGAGTCTTTTCCTGATGAACGCCTTCTCTCTGTTGAGGTTGATGAAACTTGGGAATTATATTTTGATGGCTCTAGCCTCTAGGTGTCGTACAGGATTGGGGACAGGTGTTGTCTTAATCTCTCCTAAAAAGAAACCTATCCCTCTATCATATCATCTCAATTTCTTGTGTACCAATAACATTGTTTGAATATGAGGCTCTTATAGGTGGAATTAAAGAAGCCTTAGCATTAAATGTGAAACATCTACATATCTATGGATATTCTCAATTAATCATAAGACAAGTGACAGGAATTTACCAATCTAAGCAAGATAAATTATCACAATATAGAGATTTAGCTATATCTTTGTTGCAAAAGGTTGATTCTTATACCATGGAGCCTATTCCTCGAAAAGATAATCGACATTGTTGATGCAATGGCATGTGTGGCCTCTCTTGTATCTTTAGAGGACCCCTTGGTAGATCTTAAATTTACTATTCACAACCTCACTACCCCAGCTATTGTAGACAATCCTAGTGATGTGACATATTATTGTGTTATAGAATCTGATGAATGGTACTCGCATATCATGAGATATTTGAATGATGGTACCTTTCCCGACTCTACAAACAAGAATTCTAGGGCTAGGATTCGCAAGTTGGCTGCTAGATATATTATCCTTTCTAATGTTCTTTATAGAAGGGGTTATAATGGTTTCCTCTTTCAATGTCTTAACAAATCTGAAATCCCTATTGCTCTTGAGGAAACACATTTAGGTCCTTGCGGGGTGAATTTTGGGGGTAGATCATTAGTCCAAAGATTTCTCTGAATGGGATATTATTGGAAAACCATGGAAAAAGACTCCTTTGTGTTTTTAAAAAAATGTCATCAATGTCAACAACATAGAAATTTGATCCATGCTCCTTCCTACGAACTTCGATCTCAAATAGCGTCTTGGCCCTTTTCTACGTGGGTTTTTGATCTCATTGGTAAAATATCTCCTCCCTCATCTCAAGAACATACTTTCATCATAACCACTACTGATTACTTTACAAAGTGGGTAGAAGCAGTTCCTCTTCAATCTACTACCGTCAAAGTAATCTGTCAATTCATCTTAGATAACATCATTTCCCGATTTGGAATACCTTCCACTTTGGTTTCGGATAATGGAACATCATTTAAAAACAAAGACGTGAAGAAATTTCTCAAGAAATATCATATTCAACACCGATTTTCTACACCTTACTATCCTCATTCAAATGGTCAAGACGAATCTTGAAATAGAATAATCAAACAAATTATTCATAAAACTATGAACAAGCATGGTAAGGATTGGCACACTCAGTTAATCTACTCTCTTTGGGCTTACCAAACGAGTGTATGTATTGCTATAGGTTCTACTCCTTATAATCTTGTTTATGGTGCTAATGCTATTATGCCTTTGGAGTTAGATATTCAATCTTTACTAGTTTCTCTTAAGGGTATAATGGATGATGATTCCTATAGAGAACAAAGGCTCCAACAACTTGAGATGCTTGATGAACAACGCATAAACGCTCTTGGGAATATTCAAGCATATCATAAAACTCTACAATAGAGTTACAATGATAAATTCATTCAATGTTCCTTATTAGTAGGTGATTTAGCACTTTATGAGAATCAATGCAACATGAATACATTACCTAAGGAAAAACGAAAATTTAGTCCTAATTGTCTTGGACCATACATCATTGTTGAAGTCTATGAATTGGATGCTTACTATTATCTAAATTTTGAACTGTCAAAATTTGATAGGCCTATGATCGGCCTTACACATCAAATGAAAGGGAGGTACACAAAATAAATTCTTGTACTTCATCATTTATTTAAACTTAAATATGCAAATGAAGAATTTTTTTCAGAATGCAATGTATTTCAATAATGTACATTTAAAACTACATATGAAAGAAACTTTTCATTTACATAAATGTGTAAGGACCCACACAAGCCGTGGGCATGACTGAGAATGTACAATAAATAGAATGATATACAAATGGATAAATAGAAAAGAGAGAAAAGGAGAGTTGTCATTGCCTTTCAATGACGAATCGTTGATAGGATCAAGTTGTATCTTGTATTTTCATGCTCCTAGTGCTCCTAGAGTGCCTGCAAGAGGTGAAGTACAGGTGTGTTAGAGCTCAACATCTCATTTTCTCTAACAAATCTACTCATACACATGTATATCAGACTATAGAAGGAAGGAATCAGAACAAAATAGCAAGAGACTCACTGATCAATCAAATTCATCAGAAGCTTTGTGAGCTTCTTGTTTTTTCTAACTTCTTTTCTTCATGTGAAGATATAGGTTTTCATTTTAGAAATATCATGTATGTGGGTTAAAATGGGCTCTCAAAGTGGTTGAGCTCAACATACATGTCATTATTCATAGGGTGACACTAATCAGCTACTAAATAGGAACACAATTGTATCCAAAGTTCCATGTATTATCACTCAATGATAGGAAAAGTTACCATTCAATGACAACACATACTACAATGAATACAACTGCATCCCATGGTCAATAGATGATTAGAACCATCATATGAATGATTATGGAAGTAAAAAATGAACATTATAGAAGTTTAGCCATGACAGTTATAATCAATCCAAAAAAAGGTTCAATAATGAAATAAGACAGTAAAGGTTGTAATAGCAATAAAAATATAGCTTCAAGTCTATTATTACAGTCATTCATGAATTCATTAAGAAGCCCTAATGGTTAATAGAGAGATAATCATACTAGCTTATAGCCATTACAATCATGCAACATTAAGTACTAGCGATTGTATGATTAAGTAACAAGTGCATTTAGAGATTACAAAGCATTATCAACAGACCAAAAGGTATCTCAAATAGTCAAGAACAACCACAAAGATGACAAATTGACAATAGGAAACAATCACCTCAATCAATAAGATATCACAATCAGACAGTGGTTGACCACCCACAGATCAATAGACACTTAAAAATGAAAGAGGCATTAATTCAAACCTTTTCTCATGAAAATATAATTAATGCACGGTGATCATCAAGTATAATCATACCAATCCTATGAATTAGAGACTAAAAAATAATAGCCTTAGCATGCATACAAAGAACAAAGAACATGTTTATAGTGCCTTGTGGTTAGAAAAGATGTGATAGAGATCATGCTGGGCAAATATCAGTGACAACCATGAGAAGTGGCCCTGTCACATGTAGACTACCTTTGTATTCTCCTTGAAAGTCACATCTTCATAATACAGAGGTCTGAGACAACGTATGATAGTCATGCAAAAAAGATCCATACAATCATTACTGATAGAAGAAAGACATGTAGTATGAATAGTTTAAGAATAGAGTATTCTTTGTTATGTATGATATTTAAGTGAGTAAAGAACAATAATGTACAAAGGACTAGCAGTCATCCATAAACAATGATGTTCTATAAGTGCCGTCAAAGATTAGACATAAAGTAAGTGCAGTCTCTTCAAGATTATGACAGTTAAAATCAGGAATATCACAGTGCCTCTCAGACATCAATTGTAGCATAAAGAGCAATTAATAATGATAAAGTACAAAAGATGATGATAAGGAGCATGTCAATCATAAAAGAAATGTTGAAACAATAGTAATTATCCTTTCAATGATAACAACCTAGTAGATATGTAGTGTCAAAATTTCAAACAGTGATAGGCATGCATCCAAGGTTAAAGCATTCAAGGACAATTCTATGGATAGAAAGCACGTTCATATTTTTAGGTCTAGTGACAAACACTTTGAAGGAGAAGCATATCCATGATTGTAATAAACTCATTGTACAGAAAGAGAGTATTTAGTAAATGAGTATCTATAGCAGTTACCATGGAGAAGATTCATTTCAGAACTTACACGGAGAAACAACCCAGTTATCAGTCATAAAGGTATAGTTGACATCCATTAGTGAATCATAGTGTTTCTAAACTGTATAAAAGGTTATATTTTTTGGACAAAATACAGGTCACGCAAGTACAGAACACCCCAAGAAAGATGCATGTCACAATCATATCGATAGTCTCCAATAAAGAATGTAGATAATGTAGTCATGATAATAATAGTGAAGACAGTGAAATGACAATAAGAGCTTCAAAACACATTACAGTAAGCATAGAAGTTATCATAGTAAAGCACCATGAATACTCAATGCAAAGACAATATTCAAGGTTTATTGAAAAGTGATTGATCACACTTAGGTAGGGACACTGTTACAAAAGCACAAAGGACAAAAGATTGTCTTAGATAGCACAATCTATTATAGATAGGCTACAAAGTCCTCAATATTATGCAATAGAATGATTAAGGAATAATGAATATTATTTTTTCGTTTAGAAGAAATATGACAGTGAGTGGACATCCATGTAAAACAATAAGAGCACCAATATAGTAAGATCAAAGGTCAAAACATCGTCTAATTATATTATCTTGACAAATCACAATCTAGATAGTGATATTGATGAGCAAATTGTATTGGCTCATTCAAAAGCTTTGGAATAGTACATTGAAAAGATCAAAGATATAAAGACTATTAAAGGCATCCCACAATGGCACCCATCAAAATAATAGTCCTTAACATATTTAAGGAAGTCATAAGGCATAATGAGGACCAAGATTGCAATGCAATACATAGAGCAATAAGGAGTAAAAATCTTAGAGGTTATAGTCCTAGCCTTTACACAACAAATTTGTTTTTAAAAAAATGATAAAGAACAGTAACATTACTTCAATATGCACAACCCTATAACAGTCATCTACAACAATAGTAGCCACGGGTGTCTTCAAAATAATGGGCATAATCAGATTGAAGGATAAATATTGATAGTCACAAGAGTGTAGTCTAGTCAAAAGCATAAGAAGTATAGACTAAATATTCAGAGGGGAGTGATGGTTAGAGCAACATCAAGCATAGAGGGACAAAACTCACTAGTACAATCAACAAGAACTAGAAAAATCCACAATATAGTCACCAGTTATAGTCATAAGGAATTACAAAAACATGTTACTGATAAACACAATACACAAAGTTTCCACACAGTCCCAATAACAAACTATAAGTCACATTCACAGAGACAATTTGGAGATAGCAGCTTAAGATGAAAATTTTGACACAAAAATCCTTACCAAGAAAAGTGATAGCAGTTTACTTTATCACGATCATTTGTTAGAATGTAAGGCATGGAGGTGAACCAGGGGAGCGGTCCTGCTAAATCCAGGTAATCATGATGAAGGAATTCAGGTTAACAATATTTAGGTTCTTTTAGTGTCATTATTTTGAGTTCTCTTTACTATTATTAACAATATGATATTGAGAAACAAAGTACAATCCATAGGATTGACTATTTACAGTACATACAAAGATCAAAGATGAAGTCATATTGATTTGTTTCAATATCATAATGGAGGATAACTTAGTCCAAAATTCAAAAGATAGTGGCAGGTCGAGATTAACCCTCAAAAGCATACCAAAACCCTTATCAAATGAAGAGGTCTCAAACCCATACAACTGGTAGATTTAACGGCCACAGAGCATACATTTGAAGAAAAAGTAGTAAATAGAATGCAAGAAGTCTGAGATGCATCTTTGTGAGAACCATCAAACCCTAAGGTAGGGTTTCACTGAATAATCATGTAGGATTCATACCCAAGTCTAGAGTATTGAGAGGGGCTATAATGTCATCAAACCCTACGAAAACAATTAATAATCTATAACCACAATATTATTCATATACGCCTTCAATAGAAACATAGAAGTATGCAACTAAGAATCTAGAGTCCATAAAGAATTGTATGAATAAACAATCCCAAGCAGAAACCCTAAGTCAAGGGCATGCAAAAAAAATAGAACTTGTGCATCCATTCATTCCAGAAGGAAATATTACTTAAAATAGAATGAAAAATCATGCATACTCGTATACCTAACTCAAGAGATTCATGTTCAATGCACATAATCATGCAGAAATTCCTTAGTTCGAACTGTCAGAGTGGATGATGGCCAACACAAGCAGTTTATCCGAAGAAAAAGATGCAAATGAATGATTTTAGTTTTTTTGAACCCTTTTACCTCAGTATGCCCTAATTTTCATCGATGATTTTAATGGGCTTCAATTATTTTAATTTAAGTTGTTGTCTATTATATTGTAAGTGGTCGAGTTCTTGACTCTCATTAGGACTAAAAGTCCTAATTGTCATGCTAGTTGTACGAGGCTTAAAACCCTTTGTTTATTAAGTGCATGTTTTTTTTGTATTATTATTATTATATTTAATTTATTAATTATGGCAAAATAATAAAAAGAAATAGTTGCACATGCCATTTATTAATATGATAAATATAATAATAAATAATTAATTGTTTTATTCATATAAATAGAAGTGAAACAAAAGAAAATATAAAGATTATTTTAATCTTTATTTAAGAACTTCTATTTACTAGAATAAAATAATTAATATTGGCACTTAAGTTCTCTTTGATGCATGTATGCACAATTGAATAAATAAATAAATATTAAAGTGATAGTATAATGAAATCACTTATAGTATTTATCACATAAAATAAGGGATGAGTTGCATATATGTAATAAATATTAAAAGCTAAGTCATTATTGACTAACTTTAATATTTAATCTATTTTCCCTTTATACACACATGCATCAGACAGTGGGTCAATTCAACAAAAGTTCAGAGGTGGTTTGAGGCATTAGCAATTGGAATCTATTTTGAGAGTCTCTTGGGGTTGCATGTTGGCTAGAGGACTTTTTGGCAGCATTATTGCATCTTTTCATGCGGATTTGGCACCTACTTTTCAGGCTCTTTCCTTGTGCTCAAATTTTCAGACTAGGGTTGACATTTTTAGGAGTACAATTCATTCTTTTAGAGTTTGCATGCCTTATTATTGTATATAGAGGAAAATTTGTTATAATTTCCTCATTTCTTGCCTTTGTTTTTCTCTTTCCTTAAAATAATTTCAGAGGTTTGTGGCTCATACTTTGATATATAGAGATTTACAACAATTTTTCAGTTATATTATTTTTAGCAAGACTCCTTTTATTTGCAGAGTTTCATAAGTTTTCCTTGATAATGGTGTTTGTTCATGATGGATTTGATAGGAATATTTTTGTGTTTCATCTAAAACCTTGAATATCCTTCTTTTCTTAGTGTGCATGCATTATTACTTCTTTCATAATCATAGGTCTTGGTTTGTGTTGCAAGATTTAGTAAATTTGTTTTGAGAAGTTAAGCTTCCTTCCAAGTTTATTAATTAATTAACCTTTATGAGAAATGCACATGTGACGGGAAAGTTATTTATTTTGTGTAAGAAGAAGTTCTGATAGATTTTTGTGAGTCATGATAGTTTTATCAACACAGTTTTGGTGCATCACCTTCTAGAATAATTTTAGTTTTAAGCCAATCCAATCACTCTTTACTCTTTTCCATATCCATCATTAGTTTTAGGAGGTATTTCAAAGGGAGTTGGCCCATAACCTGGAAATTCATTTCTCTTTCTAAGTTTACCCACAACTCGAGTTTCATTTCCATGTTGCACAGGATTGCATAAGCACTAGTACTAATTTGCTTTGCAGAAGCAGGTGCATCTTTCGTGACAATGATTTTTGGCACACCCGATGGAACACATTGAGCTATTTCAGCTCATATGAATACCATATTTTATGCTGTCTGGGTACTTATAGTAGTTTTTACAACCTTTGCAAAATACTGATAGTTCTACCAACCAAGTGAATTCTGAAAATTTCATAAGTACAGAAGAAGTTGCAGCTTTTTCAAACCCCCTTTTTGTAGATCAATTTGAAGAATCAGATTCTTCAAGTGATCAATCACCAATTCTGGTAGTGCAACCAATACCACTAGTTTAGCTAGTTCAACCATTTCAAATGGCCCTCAATCCACAAAGGAACCATCCATTCATGCCATTTAAACAAGGTATTCCTCTAGTTCTGGCTAATTACAATGATATTCCAGCTGCTACTATGAAAAACTTGCCAAATTACACTAGAAAAAATCAGGTAACAACAGTTGAGCATATAAGGGATATAACTACTTTATGTGGGTTTCATCAAATCACACATGGGGATGTAGCAATTAGGTTATTAGCAACAAGTTTCAAAGGGAAAGCACTAGAATGGTTCAAATCAATGCCAATTGCATCAATCAATTCATGGGATCAATTGGGAGCTTCTCTAAATCAGCACTTTTAAGACAAATCAGATAATTTTTCTCTGATTAGGAAGCTTACTACTATCAAGAGAGAACCTTATGAGAACATAACTGACTTCAACAACCACTTCTAGAAGACATTGAATCACATTCCACAAGCGGTAAGGCCTACAAATGACCATTCTTTCATCTATCATTTAAAGACCTTAAATAGTGATATATCTGTAATGATTTAATCAATGTGAGGGTTGTCTTTGCCTAATTCCTATGAAATACTTGTGAGGGATGAGAATAGTTTGATTCAAGCTGGGAAAATATCCCCAAGGCCCTTTATGCCTTTTTTTTAAGAAATACAACCTTATATTCTGGTTGTACCCCCTACCATAGTTGTTGTCTTGCCTTTCATGAATCAGCAAAATCAACAAAGCCAACAAATTCCATCTTTTATTCCTACCCAAGTCCCAAATAATGATTTTCAGGAGTTAAAAGGGATGCTGAATAATTTTAATGAGAATAATCAGCACATGCAAAAGACTTTGCAGGGTTTTGGTAATAAATTGGTCATTATTGAAAATAAAGTAGGGCAAAATTATAAACCCTATCAGCCTCCTTACCAACAAAATCAACAGAATAGGCAGCCTTATCAGAACAAGAATTATAATAATAGGACTAATTAGCCGTATAATCCAAATATTGCCTCAAATTCTAGGGAGATTGTTCCGATTTAGAATAATATGGTTCAAGATGTTGATTGGTGTTTTCCATGTCATCAACCTCTTAATTAGTTGACATGCCCTCAAACACCTCAATGTAAGGTATTAATTCTACAAAACACCTATGGGAATCAACCTCATCCTCAAGATGAAATTAATCAAGAAAATCAACAAGGTGAGCTCGATATTGCATTAGTTAATTGGCAAACTAATGAATTTTGTGGCATAAATGGTACTCAAGGACAAAATCAGTCATGTATAGCAATAACATCAAATACTAGACAAAAGAGAGAATTAGATGTCGGATAACAAGTTGGTATTGCGGGACAACAAGCTGGTCCTTCCAAACAGTCTTCTGATAAAGGAAAACTGCTTGTTGCTATAGGACAACAAGCTGATACAACAACTCTAGTGACCCCTAATGTTCAAATTTTTCCTAGAGGACAGAACCAGCCACTTCAGGCACAAAACTCTAAGGCTCAGAATATCCCAAGAGTATAGCAAAAAGTTGGTACAACTATATTTAATATAGTTGATTAGATGAAGAAAGCACCTGTTAATATCACTATGTTTGATGCGTTAAAAATTCCTAGGCAAACCGATTTATTGCAAGAGGCTATAGCCAAAATTACAATAACTGATGTTGATTTAGATCAGCCTAATATAGCCCTTGCTGATGATGATAAAAAAGTTTAAGTAGCCAAAGAAATTAAGCCACCACCTTTCTATGTTACCCAAGTGATTGGAGATCATTTATTGCATAACTGCATGATAGATTCAGGAGCTAGTAGCTCAATTATGCCCAAGTAGTTAGTTGATCAACTAGGTCTAACAATTGAACCTTTGTCAAAAGGTGTTGTTCATTTAGATGGGTCATCAATTAAGTCCAACGGTGTGATTAAAGATCTGCCACTCACATTGCATGCTTGTCCTAATTTATCAGTTCCTCAAGATATCTATGTGATAGACTTACCAGCTTATTTTGGAATATGCTTATCCAGGGACTTTACAGCCAAATTAGGTGGTTATCTATCATCTGACTGGTCTCATATGTTTTTCAGAACTAGATATGGTACCAAAGTAACCATTAAATCTGAGCCATTAGCTAGGGATCATTTAGAATCATATGTGCCAAGTCCCATAAATGTAAATCTAGTTATCCAAGAGGAAGAAGAGCCAATTCTAATTAAAGAGCCTAATATACCCATTGATGATATATCAGATATCAATTTAGACAACTGGGCAATTAAAAATCATGAAATAGATCCTCTTGTTCACATAGATTAAGCTGAGCTAGGAGTCTATATAATTCATGAACATGATGCAATTATACCGAATCTGATTAAGAAAGGAAAAAGAACCAAAACAATAAGGTAATCAACTTTGGAAATTATATTTTGATGGTTCAAGGAGTAAAACCATTGTAGGTGGAGGGTCTATGCTGATATCACTAGAGGGAGAAAGGTATTATTCAGCTTTCAGATTCACTTTCAGTCTAACAAATAATGTTGCAGAATATGAAGTTCTAATTCATGGCCTAGAATGGGCCAGAAAGAAAGGTATCAAATGCTTGCAAGTATATGGTGATTCTGAATTAGTAACAAATCAGATTAGAAATTTGCATGTAACAAAAAATGATTTGTTGAAAATGTACAAGCATAGAGCATGGTATTTAATAGAGGATTTTGATGCTTTTAATTTTCTATCAATTCCAAGGAACCAAAATAAACATGCTGATATGTTAGCCTCTTTAGGGGCCCAATATGATGTTCCTGTTGATTTAGAAAATGTACATATATAGTAGTATGTCAAAGTGGTAGTTAGACCATCTATACCAGATAATATAACAAATTGGCCAGTGTTTGACAGCGATGAACATATCATCAATTTCTTAATACAAGAAACATATTTTACTACTGGAAATAAATAAAAATGGTAGCAACAATATGATGATCAGATAGTGCAGCTCAAAAAAAAGAAAGTACTGAAGGGTCTAGTCACCCTAGAATCAATTTTCAGTTGTGATGATCATGCTAGAAGAGATAAAATAGCATGATAATCAAGCAAGATCATTTTGAGCAAATTCAGATCTATGATAACAAGTTGCTCAAGCTTGGGAAAGTATGTAATAGTTCAGAATAGCAAGCTTTAATTTCACTTTGTCAAGAATTTAATGATATTTTTTCTTGGGAGTATAGAGACTTGAAGAGTTTTAACCTTGCACTTGCTCAACATACTATTGAGTTACAACCAAATGCAAAGCCAATCAGATAAAAACAAAGACCCTTGAATCCCAAGCTTGAACATTTAATGAAGGTTGAATTGAACAAACTCATTGAAGGTAATGTCATTTATCCTATTAAGCACACTTCATGGGTTTCCAATTTTGTACCAGTAAGAAAGAAAAATGGTGAAATAAGGTTATGTGTTGATTTTCATTATCTGAACATTGCTTCACTTAAGGACCATTATCCACTTCCCTCCATGGAGTAGATTTTGCAAGTGGTTCCTGGTTCTCAAAGATTTTCCTTACTAGATGGATATTCATGTTATAATCAGATTCTAGTACTACAGGAAGATGATCAACATAAAACTGCATTTACAACTAAGTGGGGTACAATGGCATACAAAAAGATGCCATTTGGACTGTCTAATGTAGGAGCCACTTTTTAGAGAGAAATGGATATGGTTCTCAAAGGGCTTATTAATAAATTTGTGCTTGTATATCTAGACGATATTATTATTTTTTCAAGAAGTGTTGACCAACATTTTGATCATTTAAGATAGATTTTTGAAAGATGCAGAGAGTTTGGAGTCTCACTAAATCCAAAAAAGATCATTATTTTTATTTATGAAGGTAAGCTGCTCGGATACATTGTATCAAAGGAAGGTATTTCAATAGACCCAGAAAGAATTATAGCTATTCTAGCATTGCCACTTCCAACACATAAAAAGGGCTTGAAAAGTTTTATAGGGAGAATTAATTTTGTTAGGAGATTTATACCCAACATCTCAACATTATTGCAGCCACTAAAAATAATGCTTAAAAAGAATGCGGTTTTCAATTGGACCAAGGAAGGTACCATAAGTTTTGTAGATATCAAAGAGGCACTTGCATCAACCTTAACACTAGTTAATCCAAATTTTGATAAGACTTCATACTATATTCTTTTGGAGGTGTTGATACTATCTCATCCATGATCTGTCAGCAAAATGAAGAAGGACAAGAGCAGCCAATTGCATTTTTCAGCCATATATTGCAAGACTATGAGGTAAGATATTCCTTCATAGAAAAGCATGTACTTGCAGTTATTAGAAGCCTCAAAAAATTCAGACACATGTTGTCCAATAATAAAATTCATCTACAAGTAGCTCATCCTATAGTTAAGGAATTTTTGCTTAACAAAGACATCAATGATAAGAGGGCAGGATGGATAAACAGAGTTATGGAGTATGATGTTGACATTAAAGTAATAAAACTTGTTAGAGGAAAAGGTCTATGTGAACAAATGGCAGAAGATGTAGAAAACAACCATCAAACAGAAGAACAAGTTGCCCTTATACTCACAAATTAAAAAGAGGATGTTGCCTTTGATGAAGAAACAAATGCAACAAGTGATAGCACAGTTTCTAAACCTGATTGGATCCAAAAAATGATCCATTATTTACTTACAGGTGACTGCCCTAAAGGATTGGACAACTCTAAAAGAAGGTATTATAGATTAAAAGAAATTTCTTATGCTGTTATAGATAATGTACTTTATAAAAGATATTTTCATGGAGTTATGCTCAGATACATACATCCAGATCAAATTGATAGAATTTTAGAAGAATTCCATAATGGACCTACAGGAGGTCATTTAGTTGCAAGAGCAACAGCCCTGAAAATCATGAGAGTCGGTTACTACTAGCCAGATTTGTTCAAAGATACACAAAGGTGGGTAAGAAAATGTGAAATATGCTCACTTTTTGCAGGAAAGAAAAGACTTGCAGCTTTACCACTTCAGCCAATACAAATAGTATGACCATTTGCTAAATTGGGATTAGACTTTATTGGGCCTATTAATCCACTTTCAAGTGTAGGACATAAATGGATCCTAACCGCAATAGATTACTTTACCAAATGGACTGAAGCAGTCGCACTTAAGGAGGCAAATGAAAATTCAATTTTGAATTTTTGTCAAGATCTAGTATCCAGGTTTAGAACTCCTGAGGCAATTTTTATCAGATAATGCCTTTGCTTTTATTGGTTTAAAAGTATCATATTGGTCTGTTAAGAATAATCTTTTTCTAAGTGCTTCATCAAATTATTACCCCCAGGGTTATGGATAGGTTGAATCAACCAATAAAAATCTAATTAAGATTATTAAAAATTTTGTTCAGCATAATCAGAGAACATGGCATGAAGAGCTAAAGTTAGCCCTATGGGCTGATAGGATGACACCAAAGAGAGATACAGGTTTTTCACCTTATGTTCTAGTTTATAGTGAAGAGGCCAAATTTCCAATATCAGTAGAGTTTCCAACTCTCAGTTATATAAAAGAACTTGAAATGCTAGAGGATAAGCCAATGAAAATCAGGCTTGCTCAATTGATGGAGTTGGAAGAAACCAGAAAGGAAGCTTTCAGAAAACTTGAAATTCACCATTCATAGATGAAAAAGACTTTTGATAAATATTTTGATAAAAAGGTAGTAGCAAGGACCTTCAATGAAGGTGACTTAGTTTTCAAATGGGATGAACTTAAAAGAAGACCTAGTAGGCATACCAAATTTGATGCCATGTGGGATGGCCCATATATAATCACTGAGAAGAAACAACATAATGCATTTTAGTTTTCAAAGCTAGATGGAGAAATCCTACCCATCCCAGTTAACAGGATCCACCTCAAACTTTGTTTTTGAGGATTTATTTTTCAACTAATAAGTGCTTTTGCACATTTCTTATTTTCCATAACTGCATTTTCTGCACATCTTCCATTTCAGTTTTAGCTAGTTTAATTCAATAAGCAGCTATTTGCACAACTTGAGGGCTCTTTTATAGAGTTTTGTTTGTTTCATCTATTGTTTTCTATTTTCAGTTGAGTTTCAAAGAGCTAAATTTCAGAAAGAGGGCAAGACTCTGCACCCAATGGATACACTAAAGGCAACTGGTATGAGTTGATATGCTTAGTAGGCAAACACCCTTGATAGGTCACCAAAATGTTATCTAAATTTTGAACCATCAAAATTTGATAGGCCTTTGATTGACCTTACACATAAAATGAAAGAGAGGTACACAAAAACAATTCTTGTACATCATCATTTATTTAAACTTTAATATATAAATGAAGAATTCTTTTTAGAATGCAATCTATTTCAATAATGTACATTTAAAACTGCATTTGAAAGAAACTTTTCATTTACATAAATGTGTAATGACCCACACAAGTCGTGGGTATGATTGAGAATGCACAATAAATAGAATGATACACAAATGGATAAATAGAAAAGAGAGAAAAGGGGATTTGTCCTTGCCTTTCAACAATGAGTCGTTGATGGGATCAAGTTGCATCTTGTATTTTCATGCTCCTAGCGCTCTTAGAATGCCTGCAAGACGTGAAGGATAGGTGTGTTAGAGATCATGATCTCATTTTCTCTAACAAATCTACTCATACACATTCATATCAGACTACAGAAGGAAGGAATTAGATCATAACAACAAGAGAATTAGTTATCAGAATGTCAAAATCATCAGAAGCTTCGTGAGCTTCTTGTTTTTTCTAACTTGTTTTCTTCATGTTCATATATAGGCTTTCATTTCAGAAATATCATGTATGTGGGTTAAAATGGGCTCCCGAAGTGGTTGAGCTCAGCTTACATGTCACTATTCATAGGGTGACACTAATCAGCTACTAAATAGGAACACAATTGTATCCAAAATTCCATGTATTATCACTCAATGATAGAAAAAGATACCATTCAATGACAACACAAACTATAGTGAATAGAACTACATCACATGGTCAATAGATTACTAGAACCATCATATGAGTGATTATGGAAGTAAAAAATGAACATTACAGAAGTTTAGCCATGAGAGTTATTGGTGCAGGAGCACCTAGTTGAGTCAAAACTTCATTTTTGGGTATTTTATGCTTTTTTGTTTCTAAAGTATTGTGTTAGGTTGTTTTGAGTCATGTGAAGTGGTTTTGATCTCATTTTGGGCTTAAGAGATCAAATCTTGCATTTCAAGCCTTGAGTTGACAATTTTTGGCAAAAATGTGGAAAATTGCCAAAAAGGTCTCCTAATGTCTTCAAGAGCATTGAAACATGTTTTTTTAGTGTTTTTAAGCATATCTAAGGTGTTTAGACAGGTTGATGAGGTAAGATGGTCAAAAATGCCTTTTTGAGCAAGAAAAAGTTGTCATTTTGGCTTAAGAAAGTTGTCAAAATTGTCATTTTCTTGCAAAATGAGTTTTTGAAGCCTCAGGTCCATACAAGGGCTTGGAAACCAACTGGAGAAACTATATAAGGCCTTCATTTTCCTTGGTAAGGGTTTCTTTTTGTATTTACAAGTGAAAACTCAATAGAAAACAAGTTTTTTTGGCTTTTATGATTGTTTTTCTCTCTTTTAGAAGGGCAGTCCATACTGTAGCTGTACAATCCATACTGTACCTTCTTGGAAGTTGAGATGTTGATGTATTAATTCTTATCATATATCTATTTCATTAGTATTTCATTTGCAAGGTGTTCATTCAAAAATATTTGTAAACTGTGTATCTGCTGCCCTGCCAAGGGTTTGAAGTTGTAAAATGTGTCAACTTGGTTGATCTAGGTCTGGGATCCCTCCAATGGATTCTTCCAAGTTGAAACATGTGTATATAATGTACATTCCTCTCTTTTTGTGCCAGAAGAATGGTTTGAAGATGCATTTGAGTGTGAACTAGGCAAGTTGGTGCAACTAGGCTAGTTCATGTTTAAAACTCAAGATTGTCATCGAAAAGCAATTTGGAATAGACAAATCATTGAGGTAGAGGTCTAGAAGTGTGATCAAGGATTTGAAACACCATCTTGATGTGTTAGAATATCTTACACCTTGTAATCATTCTCATTTTGTAGACAAAATAGTGAGTTCACTATTTTTGTGAAATTTGTTGTCATTTTGCTAAATGGAATGCTTGAAGAGCATAATCCATGCCTTGTATCTTGAAGGAAATGTAATAGGTGGAGTGTAAATGTTTTAAGACCTCATTGAGGTACCTTCCCATCTTCCAATCTCCTCATTCTTGCAGGTTCCAAAGACAAACAAGTTGCTGACTGGTAAATGCAGTGAAAAGACAGTGACAGTGACTGTTTTTCTTCTTGTTTGCCAAGTGTATGGAAAAATGCTTGTCCAAAAAATGTAGGGAAGGTGTCAATATGGTGTGGTAGAGGTTTCCAAATAGCCAAGGAGTTTGAAACAAGTTTGAAGGAGAGAAACTATGGTAGAAGCACTAAAACCCTACCAAACCCTCCTTTTATGGCATAAAAAGTGGACAGTCTGAAAACTACACTAACAGGGGGCTAAACCTTAAAAATATTTGAGTATGCACCTCTAAAACACCATCCCAAACATGATTTGTGGTTGAAAGGACCATAGTTGACTGATGGAAGAAAAATAAGACCAATTAGGCCACCACGGGCTAGTAGCCCTGCTGCATAACACACAACTTTGATAGTTTTTGCAAATTTCATGTACCCGGTAGAAAATGAAACTTGGTGACTTATGAAATGTGATGGAAACATTCCAAGCAATCAACCAATTGTATTTTTGGACTTCTAGATTGTGTACAACCTCATTTGGGGTAGTTGAACCTTGTTAAGGGCTTTGAGTAAGGTAAGGGCATTTGACCTCAAAACAAGATCTTGAGCACCCAAAGGTGAGTAGTACCTCACTGCCCCTACATTTACATGGTGAAAGACCCTACTACACATTGAAACTAAAGATTGAAGGCCCTAAGAGCCAAGCATGAGCAAGTGTAGTGGGAAGGGAAAGTATTTTGAGTCAGTTTGTGCATGGGTAAGAGACATCACCTAAAAGGGAGTTTGTTAGAAAAGCCAACCATTGAGGATTTGGCATGACAACAATAGGATAGATTGGATAGTCAAGTGCAACAAACTTTACAAGTCCTTAGTCAATAAATTGATCCTTTTTGAGAAACTAGCCTTGTGAGTGCTTACCTACCAAGCTCCCTATCATAGTGGTATCAGATCCAACAAAAGATTCAGGAGAAAGACAAGTTAGGAAAACATGGTAACCAATGCAGAATTGGCCAAGAAGGTTGAAGATCAAGAAGAGGAAAGTAGGGCACTCAGAGACAGATTAAATCAATTGGCAATGAAACTAGCTAAAGTAGAAGTTAGAATCGAGGAGGTCCATGATAAGGTTGGTGATAAGGGTAAAATGGTGGCCATAGAAGACGAGGTCCCCATACCTGACCCTGTCATTGAGTAGGAACCATTCTTGAAAGCCTTGAGAGATATGAGTGGTAAGACCTTAGAAGGAGTGGCCCCTTTTAGTGGGAAGATGGATCCAGATGCTCTAATAGAGTGGATCAAAGGGTTAGAAAACCATTTTGAGTGTGATGGAGTGACTGAAGCACAAAAGGTTAAGGTGGAAAAATCAAGGCTAAGAGGGGCAGCCTTAACATGGTGGAAATTCATCCAAGAGGAAAGGGTGAAAGAGGGTAAGCAACCACTAGCCACATAGAAGGCAATGGTAGCCAAAATCAAAGAGACCTACCTTCCTAAAGATTATCAAATACAACTTCACAAGAAAAGATAAAACTTGAGACAGAAAGACCTAGATGTCAGTAGCTACACTAAAGAGTTTCAGAAACTGTGCATGAGGTCTAGAGTAGTAGAGGATGAGAGTATCAAAGTGACAAGGTACTTAAATGGGTTAAGATGGAACATCCAGGAAGAGATGAGCTTGTGGTGCCCACAAACCGTACACAAGCGCTATCAATTGGCACTTAAAGTGGAAGAGAAAGTTAGGAGAAAGAAAGAACAAAACAATAGAGGAAGAGGTAGGGGAAGAGATGGTAGGGGCCATAGAGGCAGTTTTGGGGGAAGGAGCATAGATCAATGGTCCCAGAGAGAGTCTAAAGTTATTGAGAAAATGGGGATTCTTAGAGAAAACCCAACTATAGGGGAAGGGGATCAAGCAACCCGAATAGAGGTAGATCTAATGGACTAGGGAGAGGGTCCTACTTCTCAACCATGAAGTGCTATAACTACCAAAGGTTGGGCCACCCTGCCTATAGATGCCCAGAGAAGCCTAGTTCATCCTATGGAGGAGAAAAGAGGGTAAATTATGGTCAAGAAGATGGAGGTAATACCAGAACTTCAGCACTGAACAACCTAGCTTCAGAAGATGGTGAAAGCTTGATGATCAAGAGAGTGTAAATGAAGAAGCCACATAGAACAGAGGCCTCATAGAGAAGAGCATTGTTCAGGATTAAGTGTAAAATCATGGGAAAGGTGTGTAAGGTGATCATAGATTTAGGATCCACAAATAATATTATATCAAAAGAAGCAGTAAGCAAATTGAAACTACCTAGGATACAACACAAGGAGCCATACAAAGTCACCTGGCTGAATAAGGGACAACATGTGTTGGTAAATGAGCAAGATTGCGTAGATTTCCACATTGGGGGATATGTAGATAGGATCCTATGTGACATCCTTCCTATGGATGCTTGCCACCTACTATTGGGTAGACCATGCCAGTTTGACCGAAAAGCACAACATGATGGAGAAAGAAACTCCTATTCTTTTTAAAAAGATGGAGTAAAGTATCAGATTCAGTCCCTCATTGAAGAAGGAGAGAGCAGCAATAAGGTGCCTAACATCTTGTTATTAAATGAGAAAGAGTTCATAAAAACACTAGAAGAAGGTGAAGGAGTAGGATTTGCACTCATAGTGAAGCCTAAGGAAGAAAAGGTAGACAAGAAAGTTGAGATACCATATGAGGTGCAACAAATCCTTGATAACTTCAAACAAATAATCAGTGATGGTACACCTCCAACCTTATCACCTCCTAGAGCCATTAGCCATCAAATTGACTTCATTCCTAGAGCCTCTTTACCCAATAAGGCAGCCTACAAAATGACCCCTGAACAAAACAAAGAGGTAGCAAGACAAATACAAGAACTCCTAGACCAAGGGCCCATTAGGAAGAGCATTAGTCCTTGTGGAGTACCTACAGTGTTGGCACCTAAGAAGGGTGGTACATGGAGACTTTGTATAGATTCCAGAGCCATAAACAAAATCACCATCAATACAGAATTCCCATACCCATGATAGAGGATTTGATGGATTGTTTGGGGGGTGCACAATATTTTAGTAAGATTGATTTGAAGAGTGGTTACCATCAGATAAGAATCAAAGAGGGGGATGAGTGGAAAATAGCTTTCAAAACGAATGAGGGTCTCTATGAGTGGCTAGTCATGCCTTTTGGACTCTCTAATGCTCCCAGCACATTCATGAGGCTCATGAATGAAGTTTTACATGATTTCATTGGCAAATTTGTTGTAGTATATTTAGATGATATTCTTATTTTCAGCAAGACTAAGGAAGAGCACTTACAACATTTAGCTAATGTTTTGAAATAGTTATCTAATGAACAGCTAACCATTAATCTTGAAAAATGTGATTTTATGAAGCAAGAATTGGTCTATCCTGGTTTTGTTGTATTAGGAGGCAATTTGAAAATGGATCAATCAAAAGTTGCAGCAATAACCAGTTGGCCAACTCCTAAGACAGCGAGTGATGTCAAAAGCTTCCATGGTTTGGCACAGTTTTACAGAAAGCTCATTAGGGGATTCAGTGAGATTTGTGCTCCAATGTTGGACACCATCAAAGGGGGTGTAAAGGTAAAGTTTAAATGGACAAGTGCAGAAAATAAGGGGTTTGAATTACTAAAAACTAAAGTACCTACTCAACCAGTGCTCATTTTGCCTAGTTTTGATAAGCTTTTTACTATTGAATGTGATGCTAGTAACATTCTTGTAGGAGTTGTTTTAAGTCAAGAAAATAGACCAGTTGCATTCTTTAGTGAAAAGTGAAATGATGCAAAGAAAAAGTACTCATCCTATGATTTATAACTTTATGCATTAGTACAAGCACTTAGGAAATGGAGACACTATCTTCTTCCTAAAGAGTTTGTTGTGTACACAGATAATCAGGCACTCAATTTCTTGAACTCACAGGATAAAGTGAATCATAGGCATGTTAAATGGGTAGAATGTCTACAAGCTTACACTTTTACTCTTAAGCACAAGAAGGGTCAGTTGAATAAAGTAGCAGATGCTTTGAGTAGAAGGTTGTTAACTATTCATGAGATTCAAGTTCAGAGCATTGGTATTGATAGTTTCAGGGACATGTATCCTACTGATAATGATTTTGCTGAAGCTTATAAAGTTTGTAAAGATTTTGAGAATAACTTCCATGGTGCATATGTTGATTTCACTTTGCAGGATGGTTTGTTATTCATGGGTGGATAGTTGTGTGTTCCACAGGGTTCTATGAGAGAGAACCCCATTCAAGAGAAGAACAATGGTTTCTTAATTGGACATTTTGGTCTCAATAAGACCTTGGAGCTGTTTCAAAGGTTCTATTATTGGCCTAAGATGCAGAGAGACATCAGGAGGTATGTTGAGCAGTGCTTGGTATGCCAGAAAGAAAAAGGTAACTCCTCTAATGCTGGTTTGTATCATCCTCTTCCCATTCCACATAGGCCTTGGGATTGCATTAGCATGGATTTTGTAGTAGGGTTACCTAGAACTCAATCAAGATTTGATAGCATCTTTGTAGTAGTTGATAGATTCAACAAGATGGCTCACTTAATTCCTTGCAAAACAACACATGATGCATGTCATATTGCTTATTTATTTTTCAAGGAAGTTGTTAGGATTCATGGTTTGCCTACTAGCATTGTATCTGATAGAGATGTTAAGTTTCTTGAAAATTTCTAGAAAACATTATGGAAGAGATTGGGTATTAATCTCTCTTTTGGTTCAGCTTATCATCCACAAACTGATGGCCAAATAGAAGTTGTGAATAGGTCTCTTGGAAACATGCTTAGGTGCTTGACAAAGGAGTATGGGCAGAGTTGGGATCAGCTCATTCATCAAGCAGAATATGCCTACAATGACAGTGTTAACCAGTCTACAGATAAAAGTCCATTTGAAGTTGTTTATGGTATGCATCCAAGGGGTATTATGGAGTTGAGGGATATCACTAACTTGCAGCATAAGAGTGGGATAGTAGATGACATGGCTCACTCCATGAAGGAGGTTCATGAGCAAGGAAAGCTCTCCAAGATACCTCTCAAAAAGTCAAGGCAAGAGTGGATGCTACAAAGAGAGATGTTCAATTTTCCATAGGGGATTATGTGATGGTTCATTTGAATAAGGCAAGGCTACAAAAGGGAGTTCCAAGCAAGCTTCAGATGAGGAGGATAGGCCCTTGCAAGATCTTGGCTAAGTATGGGTCTAATGCTTATAAAGTTGATTTGCCTACTAATGTTTCTTTGTCCCCCATTTTTAATATTGCAAATCTGATTGATTTTAAAGGGAATCTACCTGAGGAGATTCAATGAGTTTCAGATGTTTCTTAATCCCTTTCTGATCTATCTCTCCCTTCTCTTTCTTTTCCCCATGCTGGACAGGTTCTAGACTCTAGAGTTCTCAAAAAGACAAGGAATCACACCTACATGGAGCATCTCATCAAGTGGAAGGATAAGCCTATCTCAGAAGCTACTTGGATACCTGCAGCTAACTTTTAGAAAGTTGGCATTCCTTCTTCTTTGCTGCCTCAAGGAGTCACATGACTTCTTTGTTTTTGCTGGAGTATGGTGCAGGAGCACCTAGTTGAGTCAAAACATCATTTTTGGGTATTTTATGCTTTTTTGTTTGTAAAGTCTTGTGTTAAGTTTTTTATGTTGTTTTAGGTTGTTTTGAGTCATGTGAAGTGGTTTTGATCTCATTTTGGGCTTAAGAGATCAAATCTTGCATTTCAAGCCTTGAGTTGACAATTTTTGGCAAAAATGTGGAAAATTGCCAAAAAGGTCTCCTAATGTCTTCAAGAGCATTGAAAAATGTTTTTTTAGTGTTTTTAAGCATATCTAAGGTGTTTAGATAGGTTGATGAGGTTAGATGGTCAAAATGCCTTTTTGAGCAAGAAAAAGTTGTCATTTTGGCTTAAGAAAGTTGTCAAAATTGTCATTTTCTTGCAAAATGAGTTTTTGAATCCTCATGTCTATACAAGGGCTTGGAAACCAACTTGACAAACTATATAAGGCCTCCATTTTCCTTGGTAAGGGTTGGTTTTTGTATTTACAAGTGAAAACTCAATAGAAAACAAGTTTTTTTGGCTTTTATGACTGTTTTTCTCTCTTTTTGAAGGGTAGTCCATACTGTAGCTATACAATCCATACTATACCTTCTTGGAAGTTGAGATTTTGATGTATTAATTCTTCTCATGTAGCTATTTCATTGGTTTTTCATTTGCAAGTTGTTCATTCAAAAATATTTGTAAACTATGTATCTGCTGCCCTGCCAACGGTTTGAAGTTGTAAAATGTGTCAACTTGGTTGATCCAGGTTTGGGATCCCTCCAATGGATTATTCAAAGTTTAACCATTTGTATATAATGTACATTCCTCTCTTTTCGCACCAGAAGAATGGTTTGAAGATGCATTTGAGTGTGAACTAGGCAAGTTGGTTCAACTAGGCTAGTTCATGTTTAAAACTCAAGATTGTCATCCTAAAGTAATTTGGAATGGACAAATCATTGAGGAAGAGGTCTAGAAATGTGATCAGGGATTTGAAACACCATCTTGATGTGTTATAATAGCTTACACCTTGTAATCATTCTCATTTTGTAGACAAAACAGTGAGTTCACTGTTTTTGTGAAATTTGTTGTCATTTTGCTAAATGGAATGCTTGAAGAGCATAATCCATGCCTTGTATCTTGAAGGAAATGTAATAGGTGGAGTGTAAATGTTTTAAGACCTCATTGAGGTACCTTCCCATCTTCCAATCTCCTCATTCTTGTAGGGTCCAAAGACAAACAGGTTGCTGACTGGTAAATGCAATGAAAAGACAGTGACAATGATTGTTTTTCTTCTTGTTTGCTAAGTGTATGGAAAAATGTCAGTCCAACAAAGGCAGGGAAGGCTTCAATATGGTGTGGTAGAGGTTTCCAAACAGACAAGGAGTTTGAAACAAGTTTGAAGGAGAGCAACTATGGTAGAAGCACTAAAAACCCTACCAAACCCTCCTTTTATGCCATAAAAAGTGGACAATCTGAAAACTACACTAACCAGGGGCTAAACCTTAAAAATATTTGAGTATGCACCTCTAAAACACCATCCCAAACATTCTTTGTGGTTGAAAGGACCATCGTTGACCGGTGGAAGAAAAATAAGACCAATTAGGCCACCACAGGCTAGTAGCCCTGCTGCATAACACACAACTTTGACAGTTTTTGCAAATTTCATGTACCCGGTAGAAAATGAAACTTGGTGACTTATGAAATGTGATGGAAACATTTCAAGAAATCCACCAATTGTATTTTGGGACTCCTAGATGGTGTGCAGCCTCATTTGGGGTAGTTGAGCCTTGTTAAGGGCTTTGAGTAAGGTAAGGGCATTTGACCTCAAAATAAGATCTTGAGCACCCAAAGGTGAGTAGTACCTCACTGCCCCTACATTTACATGGTGAAAGACCCTAGTACACATTGAAACTGAAGATTGAAGGCCCCAAGAGCCAACCATGAGCAAGTGTAGATGGAAGGGAAAGTATTTTGAGTAGTTTTGTGCATGGGCAAGAGACATCACCCAAAAGGGAGTTTGTTAGGCAAGCCAACCATTGAGGATTTGGCATGACAACAATAGGAAAGATTGGATAGTCAAGTGCAACAGACTTTACAAGTCCTTAGTCAATAAATTGATCCTTTTTGAGCAACTAGCCTTGTGATTGCTTACCTACCAAGCTCCCTATCAATTATACTTAGTCCAAAGAAAGGTTCAATAATGAAATAAGATAGTAAAGGTAGTAATAGCAGTAAAAAGATAGATTTAAGTCAATTATTACAGTCATTCATGGATTCATTAAGCAACCTTGATGGTTAACAAAGAGATAATCCTACTAGCTTATAGCTAATACAATCATGCCATATTTAGTACTAGGGATTGTATGCTTAAGTAACAAGTGCATTAAGAGATTACAAAGCATTGTCATCCGACCGAAAGGTATCTCAAATCATCAAGAACAACCTCAAAGATGACAAATTGACATTAGGGAACAATCATCTCAATCAATAAGATATCACAGTCAGAAAGTGTTTGACCACCCATAGATCAATAGATACTTAAAAAGGAAAAAGGAATTAATTCAAACCCTTGCTCATGAAAAGATAATTAATGCACAATTATCATCAAGTATAATCATACCAATCCTATGAATTAGAGACTCGGAAATAATAGCCTTAGCATGCATATAGAGAACAAAGAACAACATGTTTAGAGTGCCTTGTAGTTAGAATAGATGTAACAAAGATCATGTTGGGCAAATATAAGTGACAACTTTGAGAAGTGGCATTGTAACATGTAGACTACCTTTATATTCTCCTTGAAAGTCACAACTTCATGATATAGAGGTTTGAGACAACGTATGATACGCATGCAACAAAGATCCATACAATCATCACTGATAGAAGAAAGACATAGAGAAAGGATAGTTTAAGAACATAGTATAGTAAAGAATAGTTAAGTGAGTAAAGAATAGTAATGTACAAAGGATTAGCAGTCATCCATAAACAACGATGTTCTATAAGTTCCATCAAAGATCATACATAAAGTAAGTGCAGTCTCTTCAAGATTCTGCCAGTTAAAATCAGGAATATCACAGTGCCTCTCAAAGATCAAATGTAGCATAAAGAGAAATAAATAATGATTAAGTATAGAAGACAATGATAAGGAGCATGTCAATCATAAAAGAAATATTGAACCAATAGTGATTATCCTTTCAACAACAACAACCTAGTGGATATGTAGTGTCAAAATTTCAAATAGTGATAGGCATGCATCCAAGGTTAAAGCATTCAAGGACAGTTCTATGGACAGAAAGCACATTCATATTTTTAGGTCTTATGATAGTCACTTTGAAGGAGAATCATATCCAGGATTGTAATTAAATCATTGTACCAAAAGAGAGTATTGAGTAAATGAGTAGCTATAGAAGTTACTATGGAGAAGATTCATTTCAGAACTTACATAGACTAACAACCTAGTTATTAGTAACTAAGGCCAAGTAGAAGAACACCCCAAGGAATATCCATGTCACAATCATATCAATAGTCTCCAATAAAGAATGCAGATAATGCAGTCATGATAATAATAGTGAAGATAGTGAAATGACAATAAGAGCTTCAAAACACATAACTGTAAGCATAGTAGTTGTCAAAGTAAAGCACCATGAATACTCAACACAAAGACATTATTCAAGGTTTATTAAAAAGTGATTGATCACACTTAGATAGCGACACTGTTACAAAAGCACAAAAGACAAAAGACTGTTAGAGATAGCACAATCTATCACAAATAGGCTACAAGGTCCTCAATCTTATGCAGTAGAATGATTAAGGAATAATGCAGATTATTTTCAATTTAGAAGAAGTATGATAGTGAGTGGGCATCCATGTAAAACAACAAGAGCACCAATATAGTAAGATCAAGGTTAAAACATTGTCCAATTACATTATTTTGATAAATTACAATCTAGATAGTGATATTGATGAGCAGATTGTATTGGCTCATTCAAAAGCTTTGGAACAATACATTGAAAAGATCAAAGATATAAAGACTATTAAAGGCATCCCACAATGGCACCCATCAAAATAGTAGTCCTTAACATATTTAAGGAAGTCATAAGGCATAACAAGGACCAAGATTGCAATGCAATACATAGAGCAATAAGCAGTAAACATCTTAGAGGTTACAGTCCTAGCCTTTACACAAGAAAAAAAAGAAAATAAAAATGATAAAGAACAGTAACATTACTTTAGAATGCACAACCCTATAATAGACATCTACAACAATAGCAGCCACATGTGTCCTTAAAAAAATGGGCATAAGTAGATTGAAGGATAAAGATTGATAGTCACAAGAGTGCAATCCAATCAAAAGCATAAGAAGTACAGAGTAAATATTCACAGGGGAGTGATGGTTAGAGAAACATCAAGCATAGAGGGACAAAACTCACTAGTACAGTCAACAAGAACTAGAAAAATCCAAATTTAGTCACTAGTTGCAGTCATAAGGAATTACAAAAGCATGTTACTGATTAACACAATACACAAAGTTTGCACACAGTCCTAATAGAAGCACTATAAGTCACATTCATAGAGACAATTTGGAGATAGCAACTTAAGATAAAAATTTTGATGCAAAATCCTTACCTAGAACAGTGATAGTAGTTTACATTATCACAGTCATTTTTCATAACATAAGGCATGGAGGTGAACCAGGGGAGCAGTCTTGCTAAAGCCAAGTAATCATGATCAAGGAATTCAAGTTAACAATATTTGGGTTCTTTTAGTGTCATTATTTTGAGTTTTCTTTACTATTATTAACAATATGATATTGAGAAACAAAGTAGAGTCAATAGCATTCACTGTTTACAGTCAATACAAAGATAAAAAATGAAGTCATATTGATTTGTTTCACTATCATAATGGAGGATAACTTAGTCCAAAATTCAAAAGATAGTGGCAGCTTCAGATTGACCCTCAAAATCATACCAAAACTCATATCAAACGAAGAGGTCTCAAACCCATACAACTGGTAGATTTCAAGGCCACAAAGCATACAACTGAAGAACAAGTAGTAAATAGAATGCAAGAAGTCTACGATGCATCTTCATGAGCACCATCAAACCCTAAGGTAGGGTTTCACTGAATTATCATGCAGGGTTCATACCCAAGGCTAGAGTACTCAGAGCGGTTATAATGTCATCAAACCCTACGACAATAATTAATAATCTATAACCACAATATTATTCATATACACCTTCAATAGAAATATAGAAGTATGCAGCTAAGAAGCCCGAGTCCATAAAGAAATGCATGAATAAACAATCCCAAGTAGAAACCCTAAGTTAAGGGCATGCAAAAAAAAATAGAACTTGTGCATTCTTTCATTCCAGAAGGAAATATTACATAAAAAAGAATGAAAAATCATGCATACCCGCATACTTGACTCCAGAGATTGTTGTTTAGTGCACATAATCATGTAGAAATTCCTCAGTTTGAACCCTCAGAGTGCATGATGGCCAGTAGAGGCAGTTTCTCTAAAGACAAAGATGCAAATGAATAATTTTAGGTTTTCTTGAACCTTTTTACCTCAGCATGCCCTAATTGTCATCGAGGATTTTTATGGACTTAAATTCTTTTAATTTAAGTTGTTGTCTATTATATTGTAAGTGGTCAATTTCTTGACTCCCAGTAGGACTAAAAGTCCTAATTTTCATGCTAGTCGTACGGGGCTTAAAACCCTTTGTTTATTAAGTGCATGTTTTTATTGTATTATTATTATATTTAATTTATTAATAATGATAAAATAATAAAAAGAAATAGGTGCACATGCCATTTATTAATACGATAAATATAATAATAAATAATTAATTATATTATTCATATAAATAGAAGTGAAACAAAACAAAATATAAAGATTATTTTAATCTTTATTTAAGAACTTCTATTTACTAGAATAAAATAATTAATATCGACACTTAAGTTCTCTCCGATGCATGTATGCACAATTGAAAAATAAAATAAATATTAAATTGATAGTATAATGAAATCACATATAATTTTTATCACATAAAATAAGCAATGAGTTGCATATATGTAATAAATATTAAAAGTTAAGTCATTATTGACTAACTTTAATATTTAATCTATTTTCCCCTTATACACACATGCATCAAACAGTGGGTCAGTTTAGTAGCAGTTCAAAGTGGTTTAGGTAGTTGTTAGTAGTTGGAGGCTATTTTGAGAGTCTCTTGGGGTTGCATGTTGGCTAGAGGACTTTTTGGCAGCATTATTGCATCTTTTCATGCAGATTTGACACCTTCTTTTCAGGCTTTTTCCTTGTGCTCAGATTTTCAAACTAGAGTTCGCCTTTTTAGGAGTACAGTTCATTCTTTTAGAGTTTGCAAGCCTTTTTATTGTATATAGAGGAAAATTTGTTAGAAATTCCTCAGTTTTTGCCTTTTTTTCTCTCTTGCCTTAAGAGAATTTAAGAGATTTGTGGCTCATACTTTAATATATAGAGATTTACAATAGTTTTTTAGTTATATTATTTTTAGCAAGACTCCTTTTATTTGCAGAGTTTCACAAGTTTGCCTTGATAATGGTGTTTGTTCATGATGGATTTGATAGGATTATTTTTGTGTTTCATCTGAAACCTTGAATATCCTGCTTTTCTTAGTGTGCATGCATTATTACATCTTTCAGAATCACAGGTCTTAGTTTGTGTTACAAGTTTTAGTAAATTTGTGTTGAGAAGTTAAACTTCCTTCCAAGTTTATTAATTACTTAACCTTTCTGAGAAATGCTCATTTGAGAGGGAAGTTATTTATTTTGTGTACGCAAAATTTCTGATAGATTTTTGTGAGTCATCACAGTTTTATCATCATAGTTTTGGTGCATCACCTCCTAGAATAATTTTAGTTTTAAGCCAATCCAATAACTCTTTACTCTTTTCAGTTGGCCCATAACCGGGAGATTCATTTCTCTTTCTTAGTTTACCCACAACTCAAGTTTCATTTCCATATTGTATAGGATTGCATAAGTGTTGGTACTGATTTGCTTTGCAGAAACAGGTGCATCCTTCGTGACAACACTTACAACATAGCAGATGTGGAAGGTACACCTCTCAAAGAACCTATAAATTTTATGCACCTTCGTAGATACTATGCCTAATCTCTCTCTCTGTTTCTAGCTTATTCTCTCTCCCTGTGCCTTTTCTTTCTTCAAATTGGATAATATGGTAGCATATCTTTATTAAAGTATGTGGTATTAAATGATATTATATTATTTAATCTATATTACTTCATTCTTGACAAGTGTGTTTCTTCACTTTATGGTTTGTCTTGGATCCATTTATGTAAATTGTAATAGATTTACATTTTATATGTGCTATCATGTTAAACAATCTCTTATGTGTTAAGTAGGATTATATCATGTTGTGTTTAATTAGAGTTAATTAAATCACATTAGTCATATAGTTCTTCAACTTAACACATTTTCTTCTACATCACCAAAGTAGTATTTAATTAAATACTTAGTTATTTAATTAAATCACACATGTATCAATTTAACCATGAAGCATTGAGAAATCAATCCCATGGAAATTAAATTAGACATACATGTTCATTACCAAATATGTTACTTTTAATCAAAGAAATTCATACATTGTTTCAAGAATTAAAATAACATGTTTGAGATAAAAGCATAAGCATATATAAATTGATATCAATGAGTGTAACAACATACACATCACTATACATCAAAAAGTGACCCATACTACAAACATAGTCATCTCCTATCTCTAGGACTAGCAGTCGGAGGCTGGTGACTGGTTGTCCCCTTCTGATCTAGCCATGGGGGTGGACCCATGAGTGTGTGTCAAGATGAGGAATGTGAGTGACTCTATGAGGATCTCCTAAGCTCCCTATCCATCATGATCCCACAATACATGGACACCTCTGCCTGCACCACTGCTAGATCATGCCCTGTTCGCTGCAACCTCTCTAGAAAACTATTCTCCCTCTCTTGAAAATGTCTATCTCCACCTGAAAGGGGGTGAATATGTCCTCATGCCACCCAACACTTCTCTGAGGTCTATGCACTATCTGTGAGGAGCTAGGAATGTGTGCGGTGGTGATGATGTATGTCACTATATTCTGGATGAAGGAGTGCTACTCCTAAATGCCAACTACAGAGATGGCAAGAGGTTTTACATCAGTAACATTCTATAGTATCAAATCTAAATAATTAAATGAATAAATTAAATAATCATAAAACACCTTACCTAGATCAACCTTCTGCTAGTAGGGTCATGAAAAGAGACCTCCCATGATCAGGAACCACTGGTCTCTCTATGCTCATAATGTCTCTGTACACTAGGTGCAAGATGGTGGGGACTAGAATCAGGACCCTTTATAAGGTCCTTCTCTCCTCAGGATGGCATGACCAGTGGATCTAAGGCTATGGTGTCATCTCTGAAGTGATGTGGAACTACATTTGACTTGTCCTCTTCATCCTCCTCACCCTCCTCATCCTCCTCATCCTCCTCCTCCTCTCCATCCTCCTCATCATCACCATCCTGATATCCCTCTCCTACATAAGGGTCATCTCCATCATCACCAATATCCTGCTCTCCTGTATCCTCCTGCTAATCATTTGTGTCTACCTCACCCAGGTTCTCAGATTATCAGAGTCATCCTTGCCACCTACATGACTCCATGGTCCAGGGTTCCCTCTAGGGAAGTCCATAGGAAAGATGGCTCTAGGGTATACCCTACCCCACCATGTGACGTACCACCGATGTGCATCCACATTATCAGTATAGTCGGTCATGACATCCTAATCCAACCCATCTGAGTCTATCATCTCAATCTCATCACTGGTAGGCCTTGGAATATATCTTGGCCAAGGGGTCACATGTGAGTGTAGGATATATATGTCAGGACTCGAGAGGCAACTAAGAGGGGGGGGTGAATAAGTTGTCTTATTAATTTCAACCCAAATATAACTTAATTAAACTTGATGCATAATACCTGTAAACCAAACCTAATGTCAGTTGATAGATTAGTAGTAAATATTAATATCGGTGAAACTTAATGCATGAAATAGAAAGAGAAACAATATCCACAACACATAACACAGAGATTTGTACGCGGAAACCCTGTAAGGGGGAAAAAAATGGTGGGAAACCTTACCCACAATCAGATGATACTATTATAGATATTATGTGTACATAAATGGGGTTTGCACATGCAGAAAGGCCAACCCCCAGGAGCTCACTGCTCAATCACAAGATAGGAGTCACACTGACTACAATTGGATGGTTAAATCCAATGATAATGTACTGCTCAAAGTAGCATCTCTAATGCTGGATTCAGTACCGGATAAGCTTTGATAATAACCTTCAAACCTTCCTTGAACCTTCAAATCATGTCTGCGTGAATATCTTTGCTTATACTCGCATATACCAAATACCACAATCTTACTATATCATCTCCTAATCTCACAAATGAGATCTTACGTATATACCAAGCCTAAGACCAAATGAGTAGGTCAGCTTACTAAGAATATTACAATTAAATAAGTCAAGATGCAATGCATCATGTCGGCTCAATACATTTACAACAATATTCAATCAATAAATCATCTCCATAATGTGTCGTGCTGATTTGGAATAGATAACGTGTGTCGGTGCATAACCTAGACCAATTTTCCGGTAACAGTAAATATGTCAACCTGATTAGGTCAAAAACCAAAATACCACAACCAAGTATCCAAACTATGTCTTCGACATAACCAAGTGATCTCTAGATGATAACAATTCATCCTTAGTGTCGGTGAACAATATACCAGTGACTGAACATGCCGATGAACAACAATGTGCTAGTTCAACATAACCATAGATCTCCAGAAGGATAAGTGTTGACATCAATGACAAAACTAATGTAGCACATCCATAATACCAACAATCTCCCCCTTTGGCATTGATGGCAACACTAGATGAAAAAACATCTAAGTGCCAAAGCAGAAATGCCAAAAATGAAAAACCAACAATCTTCAGAATAGATCAATACCAGAAATCAAAAACCAAAATGTAGTGAGTATAAATCTCTCCCCCAATGAATAAAATCTCTCCAAAGGATACCGTTTAATGTTTTTCCATAGATATCTCTCCCCCTTTGACATCAAATGTCAAAGCAATACAAATACTAGAATATACAACTCAATTCATATAACCAATTACAATAACCAATATTTATAACCAACTACTCCCCCTGAGAAGTAGCTCTCCTCCATCAAAGCCAGAAAAAGGATTTCTCTGTTAGTCTCTATCGGTTTGATGCAAAACTCCAACTACCTAAGTCTCTACTGGTGAGGGTATTACCCCAAGCTGCTCTCTGAGATATTCAAAAGTTTCCTTAGGTAAAGGCTTAGTAAAGATATCTACAATCTGCTCTTTAGTATTCACATAAACAAATCTCACTTCTTTTGCTTCAACATTCTCTTTCAGAAAATTATACTTAATAGAAACATGTTTAGTTTTAGAGTGAAATACCGGATTCTTTGATATATCAATTGCTTCTAAATTATCACAATAGATGATTATAGGTTCTTTTCATTTTACCTTTATGTCCTTCAACATTTGCTTAATCCATAATATCTGAGTACAATTAGTTGCTGCTGCAACATATTTTGATTCTACTATTCATAATGATGTACAACTCTATTTCTTGCTCAACCATGAAATCAATCTGCTACCAAGAAAGAATGCCTCGCCACTGGTTCTCTTTCTATCATCTACATCTCTTGCCCAATTTGCATCTATGTATGCACATAAATCAAAATTTTCATCTTTAGGATACCATAAACCAAGATTTGTTGTGCCTTGTAGATACCGAAAAATCCTTTTCACTGTTGATTCATGATTTTCTTTAGGATTACTCTGAAACCTTGAAACAATGCATACTACATTCATTATATTAGGTCTTGTTTGTGTCAAATACAATAAACCTCCAATCATAGACTTATATCTTGTCAGATTAATAGGAGTTGAATCATCCTTTAATGTCAATTTATTACTTATAGTCATAGGAGTACTTACCGGTTTAGAATTTTCCATACCAAATTTCTTTAATATTTCCTTCAAGTATTTTGTTTGACATATGAATATACCTTTATCAATCTCTAAAATCTGCAATCCTAAAAATAATTTTATTTCCCCAATCATAGACATTTCAAATTCTTCCTGCATCTTGTTAGCAAAGTCTTTACACAATCCATCTTCACCTCCAAAAATGATATCATCAACAAAAACTTCAATAACCAAGATGTCATCATTAGTCACTTTGAAATATAAGTTGTTGTTAGCATTACCTTTAGTTTAACCAAGCTTCAAAAGATATTTATCCAATCTAGCATACCAAGCTCTAGGAGCTTTCTTCAATCCATACAAAGCTTTCCTTAATCTGCATACCATATCTTCATCATTGTTAATAAAAATCCATCAGGCTGTTCAATGTTAACTTCTTCTTCAAGATCACCATTCATAAATGCACATTTTACATCCATATTATATACTTTATAGTTCTTGTATGCTACAAATGCAAGAAATAACCTGATTGCCTCAATTCTAGCTATCGGTGGAAAGGTTTCATTGTAATCAATTCCTTCTTTCTGTGAATATCCTTTACACACTAATCTTTCTTTGTTTCTGATTACCTTACCATCTTCATTAAGTTTATTTCTAAATACCCATTTAGTTCCAATTACATATTTGTCTTTAGGCCGGGGAACCAACGTCCATGTATTATTCTTTTCAATTTGTTCTAATTCAATCTTCCATTGCTTTAATCCAATGTTTATCTTCACATGCCTCAATAACAGATGCTCGTTCAATTTGAGAAATTAAACATACCTCTTCATTTGTCAGTCTCCCTCTTGTCATAACACTTTGATACTTATTCCCAATTATCTGACTTTCAGAGTGATTCAATCTTACATACCTGGGTTTGTTCACTTGTTGTTGTTCTTCACTCACTATGGAATTCTTCAATGATGCCAGTGTGACTGGATCAACATTTTGTACTGGTGTACTATGTATAGGTTCATTTAAAATCATCTCAACTGTCTGTTCAGAATCTATGGACCTTGAATTTCCTCTAAAGTGTTCATCTATCTTCACATTTGCACTCTCGATGATCTTCTGCAGTCTTTTATTGAAACATCTATATGCCTTGCTCTTAGATGAATAACCAAGAAATATTCCTTCGTCACTTCTAGGATCAAATTTACCAACATACTCATCTCTCCTAATATAACATTTGCTTCCAAATATTCTGAAGTATTTAAGAGTAGGAGTATTACCAAACCATAGTTCATAAGGGGTCTTACCAGTTTCACCTTTGATGTGAACTCTATCTGAAGTGTAAACGGTTGTACTCACTGCTTCTCTCCAGTACACATGAGGTAGATTTGCCTCCAATATCATGCTTCTAGTTGCATCTAGAACAGTTGTTTTGACTTTCCACAATTCCATTCTGCTGAGGTGTCTAAGGTACTGATAGTTGTCTTTTCATTCCATTCACTTACTTGTTTCATTTGATTTTAAACATTTGATTTTCTTACTTGTTTCATTCTCTACCATTACCTTGAATAACTTGAATTTTCCAAAAGCTTCTGATTTCTCCCTGAGAAAAGTAACCCAACACATTCTAGAATAATCATCAATAATTAGCATAAAGTATCTATCTCCCTGTAGACTTCTAGTTCTTTCTAGACCACACAAGTGAGTATGAATTAAATCAAGAACATTATTCAATTTCTCAGAAATACTCTTAAAAGTTGTGCTAACTTGCTTTCCCATTTGACATTCCTTACATATCAGATTATGAGGTTTTACAATCTGAGGTAAATCCCTTACTACTTTAGTAGTACTGATCTTCACAATACAATCAAAATTCACATGACAAAGTCTCTTATGCCATAACCAACTTTCATCAATATGTGCAATCAAGCATGTCTTTTCACTATTATTCAAATGAAAGATATTACCTCTAGTTTGATTACCGGGTGCAATCTCTAAACTAGTTTTACTCATGATTTTTCATTTACCATTCTTGAATTTTAACTAAAATCCCTTTTCAACTAATTGACCAACACTCAAAAGATTATGCTTCAATCCTTCAACATAATAAACGTTGTCAATATTTTGCTTACCATCAAAAGATATAGTGCCTTTTCCTTTGATTAAACAAGCTTTATCATCTCCAAATATTACTAGACCTCCATTGTATTCTTGAAAAGATAAGAATTTACTTTTATCACCAGTCATATGATGTGAACATCCAGAATCTATAATCCATTCATCCTTTTCTTCAGTTTTAGCTACCAAGGTGTGCTCTACTAGTGGAATAGTAGGTGTCGGTTGATCTTCTGTTATTATAACAAAATCCCATCCATTGTCTGTCGGTTCTTCATCAGAATCATCAGTAACTCCTTCATCAGCATAGTAACATGATTTATCTTTGTTCTTCTTAAATCTGTATCTTTGATATTCAAGGTTAGGCTTATATGTCCTTTTAGCTTCTTCTCTCAATCTTGCATGTCTATCAGGACATCTAGATGCCATATGACCAACTTTATTGCAGTTAAAGCATTTAAATTGTGCTTTACCTTCATACTTACTTCCAATAGGACCTTTAGGCATTTTCCTTGCAAATAGTGCTTCAAGTTCTTCTAGTTCTTCATTTTTCTTTCTGATATCTTCAAGTTCTTTTGCATAGAGTGCTTTCCAATCAAATTTGTCAGATGATGATGATGATGTTGTAGATGATGATGCTTTGAAGGCTAATTTTGTCTTAATAGTAGCAACATGACCAAATTCCTCAAGTTCAAATGCTAAAAGTTTTCCAACCAAAGTATCTCTAGATACTGATTTATACCCTTCATGGGAGGGATTTTCATATTGATGATGGATCACGGAGTGTGATCCAAAATTTTGATGCTAAAATCTTTCACACAATCGAATCTAGAAATTCTCCCTTTATTATATGATGGATTGTGGAAATATCTTAGAACTGATTTATACCCTTCATGGGAGGGAATTTTCATCCTGATGATGGATCATGGAGTGTGATCCGAAACGTTGATGCTAAAATCTTTCACACAATCGAATTCAAAAATGCTCTCTTGATTATATGATGGATTGTGAAATCTCTTAGAACTAATTTATACCCTTCATGGGAGGGAATTTTCATCCTAATGATGGATCATGAAGTGTGATCCAAAACGTTGATGCTAAAATCTTTCACACAATCAAATCCAAAAATGCTCTCTTGACTATATGATGGATTGTGGAAATCTCTTAGAACTGATTTATACCCTTCATGGGAAGGAATTTTCATCCTGATGATGGATCATAGAGTGTGATCCGAAATGTTGATGCTAAAATCTTTCACACAATTGAATCGAGAAATGTTCTCTTGATTATATGATGGATTGTGGAAATCTCTTAGAACTGATTTATACCCTTCATGGGAGGGAATTTTCATCCTGATGATGGATCATGGAGTGTGATCTGAAACATTGATGCTAAAATCTTTCACGCAATCGAATCCAGAAATGCTCTCTTGATTATATGATGGATTGTGGAAATCTCTTAGAATTGATTTATACCATTCATGGGAGGGAATTTTCATCCTGATGATGGATCATGGAGTGTGATCTGAAACATTGATGCTAAAATCTTTCACATAATCGAATCCAGAAATGCTCTCTTGATTATATGATGGATTGTGGAAATCTCTTAGAACTGATTTATACCCTTCATGGGAGGGAATTTTCATCCTGATGATGGATCACGGAGTGTGATCCAAAACATTGATGCTAAAATCTTTCACACAATCAAATCCAGAAATGCTCTCTTGATTATATGATGGATTGTGGAAATCTCTTAGAACTGATTTATACCCTTCATGGGAGGGAATTTTAATCCTAATGATGAATCATTGAGTGTGATCTGAAACGTTGATGCTAAAATCTTTCACACAATCGAATCCGGAAATTCTCTCTTGATTATATGGTGGATTGTGGAAATCTCTTAGAACTGTATTAAGCATTGTTCTCAACTTATTAATAGCAGTTACTTTCATTTTGTATGCCGGTGGCAATGCTCTTAAAAATTAAGAAAAAATTTCATCTTCACTTAAGGATCCTTCACAACATTGTATTCCCAAAACAATTTCATTAACCCTTTCCATAAAAGCAAAAAATCTTTCATCTTCTTCCATTTTCAAATTTTCATACCTGACCCGGAAGCATTCCAGTTTTGCAATTTTAACAGTGGTATCTCCTTCATTCAATGTCTCTAATCTATCCCAAATATCTTTAGCAGTAGATCGTTCTGATAATCCCATGATTTGTTGATCTGATAGTGCGCTCAAAATTGCTTCTCTTTCTTTGCAATCATTCTCTTCATCCTTACCCAATGTTGGTGGATTAGGTTGATTTGGTGTAGGACCAACATAGCCATTCTTTGTAACATCACATGTCTTTTCCAATGCAATTCAGATGTGTCTCCATTCTGATCTTCCATATACCATAGTTGGTTCCATCAAGTTCTAGACTGTCCTTCTTGAAAATGTTTGTTGCCATAGAATCTCCTCAAGCTGTTAGACTTCTACAAAAAGAGGACTTAGCTTTGATACCAATTGTTAGGACTCGGGAGGAAACTAAGAGGGGGGGGTGAATCAGTTGTCTTATTAATTTCAACCCAAATATAAATTAGTTAAACTTGATGCATAATACCGATAAACCAAACTTAATTCTGGCTGATGGATTAGCAATAAATATTAATACTGGTGAAACTTAATGCATGAAACAGAAAGAGAAACAATATCCACAACACAACACAAAGATTTGTACGTGGAAATCCTGTAAGGGGAAAAACCACAGTGGGAAACCTTACTCATAATCAAATGATACTACTGCAGATGGTATGTGTACATAAATGGGGTCTGCACATGTAGAAAGGCTGACCTCCTAGAGCTAACTGCTCAATCACAAGATAGGAGTCACACTGACTACAATTGGATGGTTAAATCCAATGATAATGTACTGCTCAAAGTAGCATCTCTAATGTTGGATTCAGTACCAGTTAAACTCTAATAATCACCTTCAAACCTTCCTTGAACCTTCAAATGATGTCTGCATGAATATCTCTGCTTATATTCGCATATACCAAATACCACAATCTTACTATATCATCTCCTAATCTCACAAATGAGATCTTACATATATACCAAGCCTAAGACCAAATGAGTAGGTTGGCTTACTAATAATATTACAATTAAATAAGTCAAGATGTGATGCATCATGTCGGCTCAATACATTTACAACAATATTCAATCAATAAATCATCTCCATAATGTGTCGTGCTGATCTAGAATAGATAATGTGTGTTGGTGCATAGCCTAGACCAATTTGCTGGTAACAGGAAATATGTCAACCCGATTAGATCAATAACCAAAATACCAAAACCAAGTATCCAAACAATGTCTTCGACATAACCAAGTGATCTCCAGATGTCATCCTTAGTGCATGTGAACAATATACTGATGATTGAGCATAAGTAACTGAACATGCCAGTGAACAACAATGTGCCGATTCAACATAACCATAGATCTCCAAAAGGATAAGTGTTGACATCAATGACAAAACTAATGCAACACATCCATAATACCAATATATGGGCACGTCTACAGGGACACACTACTCAAACCCAAACTATCGTTGTACTCGGTCGAAGTAGAATGGGACTACAATGTGGCTATATCGTCCCTCCAAAAGATAGTTTCTTTGAATGAAAAACAACTGCCTATGTATACCTTCCCACCTATGCATCTTGAGGTAGGGCCTCCATTTGATCACATCTGATGTCAATCTCTCAAAAGTCACCCTCTAGTAGAGCAAGTCTTTGAACTGCCACTCAGCGGTAAGAGGATAGGCAAACACCTTAGGCAGCTCCGGAACCAAATCAATGGGAATCCCAGCTGGTCTAATGCATGTGATATGCTCAAGTATCCATATTTGTAGCAGTGTGTAGGTCATCAAGCTACATCATTGTCTGAACACATAATCTCCTAGGTCATGATAGAGGTGGGCTAGCATGTTTCGCTCCTAGGAAAATACCCTCCTATGTATCTCCATAGATCTCACCACATAAGTGAGACCTCCATGCATGTGTGTGTCATGCCCTTGAGGGAACATGACTAATGCTATGGTAGCTATCATCAGTTGTCTCACTAATGGTACCTCATGGGTGGGGTGAAGAAGCCAATTGATCATGATGGGGCCTCTCGTCTCATCGAGCATCTCTCTCCCAACATAGTATATCTTCTCCCTTATGTAGTCGGTAGCAGTATAATTAGCTCGATACCTCACTGTGTAGATCAAGTATGTAGTACATGTCCTCTAGAGTGATCATCACCTCTCCCACCATTAGGAGAAAGTGGAAGTATTGGCATCCAATCTCTCCATCAATGTCATCAACATCACAAGATGGAACTTGACGGAGGGCATGACCATCACATACCATAGTCCTACTGTGTGTATCTTCTCTCTATCCTTTGACATAAGGCTTAGAATCTGACTCCAAAGGCTCCAAAATGTATGCCCAGTAGTGTGCTCTCTCATGTAGGGGAGAATTTGCAAAATAAAATAATCCAACCATTAGTAATCGCTCATCAATCATCATCATCTAATCAAAAACGTCATTCTATCTACCCTTAACATTAGCTTCTTGATCCCTTGCAACCCTCGATCACCCCAAGCAGGGACTAGGGCCCTAGGGACCATGGCACCTTGGGAGGACTAGGGCACCCAGATGGGACCAAGCCACCTAGGGAGGACCAGAGCACCCTATGGAACCATGGTTTCCGGACAAAGGGCATGTGCCTAATCAAGGATGCTGACATCATCATTCTAAAAGTCAAAGTCAAATGAAAAAGTCAACACAAAGTCAACAAATGGTCAACTCACCTCTTCGAGTGGTCTATCGGCCACCACGCCTTGGCACAGGATCTCTATCTGTGTGGGTTGCTTGAGTCAACGTCGAGGCATAGTAGTTGTCACATGGGCCCTCTACAATGAATAGTGCAAACAGTAAAAAAAAGTGATAAATGAAAGTGTCACTTTCATATTTATGAGGTATGCACTTTTCACTTTTTTATAATTTTAAATTAAAAAATGATAATTTCTCTCTTTTCACTTAATTTATCATAACTTGAGCTAGGGAGCTCCAATTTTTGCACCATCGGTGGCATCGGGATCATGAATTCTCTCTCTTGCTCCAGATTTGTTCTATAAAGCACTTTGATGTGCAATCAATCCTTATTGTGAATATTTCTCATCAAGATCTTTATCACAATTCGTTGTGGTAAACATGATACCTTGTTTCACCTCACTAGTAAGCAAGTCAAAATAGGGGGGCAATATAGCTAACCACAAATTTCATCACCTTCCTTCGTAAGCATTAGGTGATTTTGTGATCTAACATGTGGTCTTGTAGGGTGCGGTTTCTAACTATGTAATCCAAATACCGCTGGGGGCTTCGTCCGACAACTTATGGATATATCTTTTGTCAAATAATGTTTACTTTTTTGTACTTTAGCTTGCATATGTACATAGTGTCATATGACCACTGAAGTGGGGGCTAAATTTAGCATCGTAAATTGTACACCCTTGCTAGGGTGGTACAATTCCATGCTTGGTTACCACCCGCTTTAGTGTGTTTTACATCTTGCATTTCTAATTCCCTTTAAGCATTTAATTAATTAATTTAATTAAATCTAAATTCATATTTCATAACTTCATACATTATAAAGTTGGGCCCTTTACCCTAAGTGTGCCCCTTCTTATTTTATTCCTCCAATAAATTATTAAATCATAAACCCTAATTACATCTTATTTCGACCTTTAAGGCCCAATTTCACATGTCAAGACAAATCGAAATCAACCATAAATTGAGGATTCACTCTAATATCATCATATCTAACGACCCTGGAAATTTGGTGAAAAGTTGGTCGGACCATGTGCAAGTGCAGCATGGTCCTCGACATTTTTCCCTAAATTTCAAGGGCATAATTATATAATATTATAATGCTTAACCTTGAGAAATTTGTATAAAATTCAAATCCTAGGTCAGTCTAAAGATAAAATTAAGATCTAGGGTTTCATACATAAGAGCTCTCTTTCTTCATTTGAAGGCCTAAGAGGTTTTTGGAATAAGAAGCTAGTGATTACAAGGATCTTTCTATGCAGCGAAAGAGAAGATCTTTTAGAGTCTTCAACAATATTCAACAACATCTATCAAGAATTCATCAAGCATTCTTTCATCAATTGGGGGCTTTTGAAGATGTAGGAAAGCAATAGGAGATCACCGACTGAAGATTGGCTTGTACCTCTCCCTTGGGGTTGGGTATGATTTCATGTTGTTTCCATGTCTTTGTATGAGCTTCGTTACATCAATTTGATCTACATTTATGCTTTAGATCACTTAGCATAATTAGTTTAGAAAAATTACTTTGTCAATTACAAGCATTTAGGGTTTACTCTTGAAAGCATAGGGTTACTCTAGATTGTTTGCATTCATCATTCTAGGGTCTTGCACACACACAAGATTCTTGCACACACTATTTTACTATACAAATCGGCTATTTGTTGAGGTAGAAATCACCAAAATAGGGGTTTGACTAAGGAAAAACCCTATATAGCCACCCAAAACCCTATTTTCAGTTACAGGTGCAAGTACGGGATCCAATCATCGTTGGCAATTTCAGGTCCGACAAAGCACACATACACAGACCCAAGGATCAATTTTGAGTAGAAATCACTGGGACAGGGGCATGATGCCTTGGTCCTACCCAAGAAAGGGGTGTGGTGCCTTGGTCCTCCCAGTTTTAGGCAGATTTTGGCAGGACAGCAGTTTAGGATCTTCATATCCCAGCTGATCAATTGTAGAATCAGGACAAGGGCGTGGCACTCCTGTCCTTGACACTTTGACTCATATTTCTAGTACAGGTGCACCCCTGATTCACTTTCTAATCTATAATTTTCAGATGTGTATCGGTTAGTTTCAGTTTTGCATTTTCAGATTAGGGTTGTTTGTGTATACTTGCATTCTAGATTGTTCATTCAAATCTGCACTTTGCTTCACTTCTACTCCTCATTTACAACAAAGGAATAGAAACCCTAAGAGGTAATCCTTGGCTCTCTCTTCCTTACAAGAAGTAGCCAAAGTGTGTTACCTCCCTAGGCTCTTTCGTATTCCACAGTGTGTACATAAGAGTGGGATTAGGGCTTGTTTGCTTAGTCTCACTTTTTCTCCTACACAACTAGCTAGAGGATTTTGAAGGCAATTGTATGTATTGTTTCTTGAGCTTGATTGTGGATTAAAAGTTATGGGATTCAAAACTTGATGATAATTAAAAGATAAAATCTAAATTTTTTTGTTGGAGTTATCTTTTATTAGCTAATAATTATTTATTTAATTATTAGTCTATTATACTCTATGTTTAAGCTAAACTTAGGAATCTTATAATTCTTTAGGGTTTTCTCCTTTAGGGTTTCGAGTATCCTCTTATAAGGATTCTCTCTTTGTATTTTCATAATAACTGTAATTATTGAATTGCATTCTTGTTGCAAAATCAATATGACTCCTCTTTCCTGGATCTCTGAATCCTGGCTTCCATAGCTTTTTTGGCTCTCTCCTTTTGTGACAGGTTTGCATGCAGGTGATATTTGGGAGCTGTAGAGTTGATTTTTCCTCAGCTCCAATATGGTATCAAAGCTCCAGTCTACATGCCCCTATTCTCTTCATGAGAGTTTTTGGGCCTTATTTTTCAGATCTTTGTATTCGGGGGTTTGTGCAATTGTTTTATTCCATTTATGTGGGTAGCTGATTTTTTGGTACATTTTGGTGCCAAAAGGACCTCACGGTTGGATTCAGGAGGTTGATTCCACGAATTTTGATATATAATTTGATCTATTTCGATGAAAAGGGAATCTGGGCCATGATTTTTTTATTGGCACACTTTACGATGCACAAAAATCCATACTACTGTACCTGCAAATGCGTCAGAAAATTTTTGGCAAAAAAAAAAATTCTTTTTTTACCCTCTTTATGCCCTACAAGAGGGGTTTTTTTCTTTTGGCCAAAACTTGGTCATATGAAGGCGCTTTTTCAAAAACCTTATATCGTCGGAAAGCTTTTCAAGCTCTATCTAGATCTGGAGGTTTGAACTTTTGATTTTGTTTTTTTGATGGCATTTTTTGCTATCAAAGCCAGAGGTTCCTTTTTGCACTCCAGGACACATAACTTGAGCATCCAAACTCCATTTTTTGAAAACTTTATATCGTTGGAAATATTGTTCTATGTTCTTTCCATTCATATGAGTTTTCTTTCCAGATTCTTCTCCAGGTATATTTTATTTAGTTTTTTTCTTTTCAGCACTCTAGTGAATATCTTGGATGTTTTAAGTCTAGGGATCTCTTTCTTTGAGTAGGATGTCTCCTCTTTGGTTGTTCTTTCTGTTTCCAGTCTTGTGTCTCTTCTGATCATTGTAGCATCTTATTTATGCAAACACACTGAGATAAAATACCACCATGCATTGTATACTTGGGATCTTGCACATCTTGTGCCTTATTGTACATGCACTACTTATAAAGTTCCATGTGGGGGTTGATGTTTGCCTTTTTTTTGCCATCTACCTTTCTCAAGTAAGTGTTCCTTCCACGATATTAGCCTCATGATGTGTGTTAAGTGAGTGTTCCTTCCATGACACTATGTACTTTCTCTACACCTTCGATGCTCCTAGTTCTTCGTCATGCAGGTATTGTTGGCCGTTATTTTCAGTGTACCTGTCCCTCTCTCTTTTCAGCATTATGGAGAGGTTTATCCTATTGGTTCTAGTGCTTCCTTGGTTCGATTGATCAACTCTTCGAGCTTTGGTGTTTCATGCCATCTGTATCTTCGAGTTCATTTGTTTGCCTTTGTTTGCCATCTGATTCAAGTAGTGTCATTTGAGGGCACTCATGCAGATTACAGTCTTCTCTACCTAGTCATGTTCTATTTCAGTGGAGGTTTCTTAGATCAGTAGTTACTCTTCAACAATGTTTGCAGCTATTTTATGCTTTAGTGATGTTCTTCATTCTCATCTTTTTGTTCATATATTTTGGAACACTCTTGTTTGGAGGCTTCTTAGTCCTTCACTTGAGCTTTCATCTCTTATTGGAAAGGATTTTTTTTCCCACAGGGTTTTCTCCTTTTTCTCCATTTTACAGAGATTTTATTGTACTTGGGTACCTCGTCAGGCCTAGTTGTCAGGACCCATTGTTACTTACCTTCATTTTTAACATGTTTTTTTAGTCCTTACTTGTTTTTTAGCTACTCCCTAAGTTCATATTAAGGGGGGGTGTTGGAGTTATCTTTTATTATCTAATAATTATTTATTTAACTATTAGTCTATTATACTCTATGCTTAAGCTAAACTTAGGAATCTTTTAATTCTTTAGGGTTTTCTCCTTTAGGGTTTCGAGTATCCTCTTATAAGGATTCTCTCTTTGTATTTTCATAACAACTGTAATTATTGAATTGCATTATTGTTGCACAATTAATATGACTCCTCTTTTCTGGGTCTCTGAATTTTGGCCTCCATAGCTTTTTTGCTTCTCTCCTTCTGTGACAGGTTTGCATGCAGGTGATCTTTGGGAGTTGTAGAGTTGATTTTTCCTCAACTCCAATATTTTCAAATGCATTTTGAGTGTATTTGATAGAATAGATGTCGTTGTCATGACATCTAAGCTTAAGGTTTCACAACAAGGGAGAAAATCATAAACATCCAAATGAAGAATTTTGAAGGGAATTGTACCTTAGTGTAAGTGGATTGGAAAGACTTAAGTCAACTCTTGAACTTAGTCAAAAGGCTGAAAATTAAGTGGTAAAATATATGAACAATATAAGTTAAAGTGAAAAGGTCATATTTCAAGTCCTACAAGAATTTGATGGAAAAGAAAACATTTGTTGTGGTACCTAAGCCAAATGTTTTCTTATAAAGGAGGAATTGACAAAAAAATATCTTGGACAATCTTGAAGGAAAATTTGTACCCAATGTGTAGGTGGATTGACAATTTGACTTGGTCATGCGATACATAATCTTATATTACATTTAAGATAGTGTAAAATGTCTATGTACAAGTCATGTGTGAATTTGATAGAAGAAATATTGTTCATAGTGACATGAGGTTTTATGTAGCATGCTAGCTAAACAAGGAAAAAAAAATTACAAGCATCTAATAGGAACATCTTCAAGAGGATTACAACCATGGTATAATAGGTCTTTAATATCCTAGATTAAAATATTCATTCCAATTTATTTAACGACAACCATACACATCAAATCTAAGATGAAATATATAACCTCAAACCCTCTTCAATCAGAATTTGTAAATAAAATATACTATTGTGAAAAGGGTATAAAGAAGTTGATAGGCTATGAAGGGAAGTTGTTAAGTCAAGCTGGTAAATATAAATTGTTGAAAGCTTCTTTGCAAAACATTCTAGTTTACTATTTGTCCTTATTTAAGATTATACCTTTTAAAGATGGAAGGATTGAACACAGTTAGAAATAATTTCTTTGGATAACCACTAAAGAAAATTCAATAATTACTTTAGTAAAATTGGAAAATGTTTGTAAACCTAAGAAGCAAAGAGGTCTTGGTATTAGGAGACTACAATTGTTTGATAATGTTCTGATGGTTGGATTTGGTTGGAATATTCTTGAAGTTAATAAAGATTGGTCTCTTGTTCTCAAAGCTAATTACTTGAAAAATATAGATCATTGATATTTTTTGTCCTCTTCTAGCCCAACTTAGGGGTTAGTTACATAGAACAATTTGCTTAAAACTAAAAATTTAGTAAGCAAAGAATCTTCTAGAGGATAGGAGTTGGTAAAAAAAAAATTTGAGAATGATCCCTATTAAAAATGTCCTTTTCTGTTTTCGGTTCAAAGCCTCTCTAAAATAAGATATCTTCTAATAAGAAATTATGGAGATAAAGTGCATGGGTATATTGATTGGAATGAAGATCAACCTAAGTGAAAATATTTTGGTGGGAAAATGTTGGGACAAAGGCTTTTTGAGGGGTGGTAGATAGCAGGGGTTGCAAAATGAGATTAATCAATTAAATCATTATATTGGTGATTGTTTGTTTTGTTCATTAGATAGGAAATATGAATGTATCTCGTCTTTTTTTTTAGTTTGTTTTCTATTCACTCTACCTATAGTATTATTGTAGCATGCTAAATATTTCAGCAAGAAAACATAAGGAAAATTTTAAAACTTTTCTAAGAATTTTAATTCAAAAGGTGAAATGTACTAAGCATCATCTGAATGACATTACAAAAGAAATAGCTATCTTATGCTTTCCTTCTAACATATATTAAATGCAATAAGTAAATGCATATCAATTAATAGGTGAAGACGTGCAACTACATGTAATTTAAAGTGATACTATTATAAATGAATAAAAAGAATAACACAACTTGGAAAATGAAATGGTTTCATATTGTAATAGAACAATGGTATTTTAAAACTAATAAGGGTGACTAGTAACAAGATATTAGATTTTTACAAGAAATATTAGGTTCTAACCTATAAAATAAGTACCAAGATAATTATTTAAGCTTATGTTCTTATGTTCTTGGATGATTGAGAAAAGAGAGATAAATGTAAAACTTGTTGGAGTTGAATGCTCAACTCTTTAGGTACCAAAGATTATCCATAATCAGTGCTTTTGGAAACTCCTTTAGTGGTCTCCTATGTGGTTCAATGCTATTTTTATTAGCTTTCCCTCATGGTTTATTAGGAGGAGTTGATCTTCCTTGGGCCCTATGGGTCCTTTCTTCTACTAGTACTTGTAGAGCCTTTATCCTCAAAAGGACCTAGAAGCATTGGTTTTGAATCCTCATTTCTCTTCACTCTAGCTTGTATTCCTTTGGTTCCTATTAAGTTTTGGGTCTTTCTTAGAACTTGGAATCTCAAGGTTTTCATTTCAATCATTACCCTTTCTTGTGCCTCGCTCACTCCAAACTTCCACTCCATGTTCCTTCATTGGGTCTTAAACCTTGGGTGGAAAAAGGAACTTGAAAAATCAAGGTTGTAGCTCAAAGTCCTTACCCACTCCCAACATTTGACCTTTCATTATTCTCATGAGCCCTCGAAGAAACTTGGTACCTCATGGTTCTAGTTTCAACCACACTTTCATTACTAAATACTAATCTATTGTTCCTTCTTGATAAGGACTAGAAACCAAAAGTGTAGTTTTTGAAAGTTAATTTGAGTGGGCCAAACTTAAATGCTCTATTCTATCCTAGTTATCGTCTTGAATGTTAAAGGTCTCATCTACCATAAATTGATGTTAAACCCATCTTTCAATATGATTCATTGATTTTGGGTGGGATTGATCCCTAGCTACCTATCTATCATCGCTACAGTAGCATGGGTTGGTGTTTCATACCCTATAGATGTAAAAGCATGATTTTCTTTATTATTTTGAGAGAGATTGGTGGTCGTATGGTTCTAGATATATGCTTTTGTGGCTATAAAATATTTCTAGGCTATAATTGTAATGTGAAATTGGTGTATGTAACAACATTCCAAACATCACAAGCTTTATACTGGTCTTTATGATCATCCCATTATCCACATATTTCATGATAGACGGATCCTTTTTTTGGAGTTGTCTAAGGTATACTATAAGTGTGGCATATCTTTTATTCTCCATCTAGAACTATACATTTATTTCTAGTTTAGATTTAAATCTAGAATAATAGGTACACCATATATTTTTTAAATTTGTGGGTGACTAGTTTTTCCTTTAGCTAGGATATCTTGTTGAACATCTTTAATTGTTATAGTTATAATTTTAATTTATTTTACTCTTTGTTCTTAATTTGGCTTTCCCTCTTATTCTCAATTTTAGATATCAATGTGGAAAGCTAAGGTTACTTCTTTTTAGTAAGTTCCATATAATTTCTCTTATCTATTGATGTCCTAACTCGTAGTTCAATATAGATATAAACTAATCAATTCTTGCTTCTTATCTATCAATTGCTCTTTTTATTTTTTTAAACCTATTTGAATAGATATGTTCATAATCCTTAATGTATTTTCTTTCTTCTTGTATCATGTCTCTCATTTAACTGATGTGTTTAGTGGGGACAATTCTTTATCATGTTGAAGGCATATTTTTCTATACGAATTTAATGGGTCATTTTAGAATGTGCCTAGAATGTCAAATATATTTATCTAATTTGTCATGGTCCCTTTCCTCTACCATAATTATTGTCACTCCTTATGACTATGCTAGATGCCTAAAGATATTACCCAATTAGATATGATATCTTTTTAAAAACTAAAAGTTTGACTTGTGGATCCTTGTTAAATATACCTGTGTTGGTTAGCTTGCGATGTTGATTTGATTGATTTGATAACTATTCTATCTTCTTATATCTTCTAGTTTACTTAACTTGTACCTTTATCCTTATGTAATTGTATACCAAAGAAATCATTTTTAATGTTATATCATAGTCTTACATACATTGTTTTTACGAGTCTATTGTTTCACTTAATTGATCAAATATATTTAATGTTGAAATATTTCTTGATTTAGATGGCATGAAGATGACTCCTAGCCTAGGGTTGTACTTCTTTAAAGGGATGTTTGAATTTATGAGATACATCTTAATTATTTAATGACACATTATTTGATAATGTTTTCTTTCTTTTCTTGCTTATTCTAAGTGTGTCATTAGTCAAGTTGTTAAAAAAATTATCACCACTTGATATAATGTTAATTTTTATTCTTAATCATTTATATTCTCCACACTTTTGGTGATTATTTGGTCCAACTATTATGTCAAATTTTAGAGGTTGTAACTTAGCTAAGGGGTTTAGGAACCCCCCAAATATCTCATCAATAGTTAGTTTAATATTAAATAAATCTTATTCAATACATGGAATAAGAATGTCAGTGCTTATTTAAATATGAATTTAAATATCCTAGTGTATTATTGTCATTTATTAGTTTTGGAACCTTAGCATTTATATTCATCTATTGTCCCTATAGAATGCTCATTGTTTGCAATATAGGAATTGGTAGGGATTCATAAGATGACTTCTAAAAAGTAATAAAATTTGAACAATTTGATTGATAGGATTGTAATATTTGTAATATTTGTAATTTCTATATATTTAGATGCTTTTACTAAAGTTAAATTAGAATTCTATGATTGGACATAATTTTTTTATAGAAATATTCAAGATATTAGGTAGTACTACACAAGTTTACTACAATTCTTTCACATCATGTAAAGAAAAAAAAAAAAAATAGATCCAAAATAAACATGTAGACAAATGATGAGATATTTATATGAATGTAATTTTTTTAATCGATAACATGAAAATTTATGTAAATATATATCATATTATCACCAAAGAATATTATTATTACTTTTAATTATTAATTTAACCACTTAAAAAAAATTAATAACTATAAATTTTATTAAAATAAAGAAATGTCAAATTTCTCCTACGCAGAAACTGTGTAAATAAGATAACTATTGTTTCCCATTCAAAATAAAGAAATTTCATATCCAATAGCTATAACATTTCTTATCTAGAATGCAAGCATATCTCTATTTGGATCGCTGAAACAATTTTCACTCCATAATCATGTCATAATTCTCAAATATAATTTTCGAATGTGATGGATGCTGAGACAATTTTCACTCCAGCCAAAACCAGAACCTTGAGAGTGTAGAAACGTGATGAATTCTAACTCAATAACTGTCGTAAATTACAGTGCGTACACGTATATTGATCGCTTTGTGAGGCATGGTTGGGAAAAAACAATTACATTCACACCACAAAAAAATTGTAATTGTATATACAAATCTCATTACTTTGACTTTTTATTTTATTTTATTTTTCATTGATGAATTAAAAAAAATTAAGTGTTTGGGGAAATGGTTAAGACCTAGTTCTATAATTCTAAATAAAAAAAAAATTCTCCCATATTATATTTTCATAAAATAAATCTGTGTCAAATCGTATAATCCTAAATTAATATTAGTGAAAATATCTCAAAATATGTAAAGCCATAAATGGATCAATAGTGTGATAAGGTGGGGACAACCCCCCTGCGCTAGAGCTGTGTGGGTGATGCTTAAAATGGATGATAAGACATTTGCACTATGTTCCATTTATGCTCCTAATGATTATAGAGAAAGGGTGGAATTATGGAATTGGGTATCTTAGCTTGAGGATGTACTGTGGTTCTTTGGAGAAGATTTTAACATGATTGAATGTGCTTAGGATAAGACGAGAGGATCTAGATTTGAATGGAAAGGGCTTGAAAGGATGCACTGGGATAGGATAGTTAATAAACTAAAACTTATTGACCCTATTGCTAGTCGTAAGGATGAACTTAATTATATTTGGTTTACATGGTGTAATTACCAACAACATAATAGGAGAGTGTATTGCAGATTGGACAGATTTTATTTCAGTAAGGACTTCTTTGAGATTCACAGGGATTCTAAGGGGGAGAAATATTTTGTTATTCCATATACATTGTCTGATCATCATCCTATTCAAATTACCCTGGGTTTCTCTAACAGTAATGCAATTCTGCATTCTCATTCTGACTCATTTATCCTGAATACTAGACTACTTGAAGATGAGGACATCATATGTGTCATAGGCTTTATAAGGGTTTTTAACAAATTCAACAGTGTCTCACTCTCGTGCTGTGAGAAATGGAGTCAAAATATTAGGAGTTGGAAGAATTTGTGCCAAACTGTAGGAAAGAAAAAAGACAAGGACATTAGGAGATTGGAGTTGCATTGGCAAGAGGCCCTATCTAAGGCAGAGTCTGAGCTCCAGGACAATCCTGAGGATGAACAACTTACTCATAATCTCATCAGTACTAAAGCTAGTCTGAGAAAGATTCAAAATGCTAATATTATGGGATGGAAGACAAGAGCCAAACTTAGGCTTGACTCAAGTGATAAAGGCTCTAAATTTTTCTTTCAAATGCTTAAGATTAAGGAGGCTAAAGATAGAATTTTCAGCATTTGGGAGGATAATAGAAATTTCACTAATCCTGTGGAAATTCTTGACCAATTTTCTTAGTATTACAGAACTATCTTTGCAAAGTAAAAAAAAATCAACAAGGATAAATTGAATTTATTGTACTGGAAAGTTGCAAATTACTAACAAAGATTTCTTTATTCATTCAATATATTGCTTATACAAAGCCCATAGACAATGAAGCATTTATAAGATCAAACAACTTTTCTTTACTATGAGAATTTTTTAAAATTCAAGGGTTATTATCATGCTTCATTGTGATAATAGAGTGGCACAGAAAAAATGTGGTGTAAGCTTATGAGGCAGCCTTTGGCCTTGTGGGAGTTTGAATATGTCCTCAAGCATTAGAAAAATGCATAAAATACTTGTCCCAAAATTGATGGAAGAGGAGGATTGCTCCTATATGGGAAAACCTATATCTAAGGAGGAGATAGAAAATTCTATTACATCTCTGAGCAATGACAAATCTCTGGGACTGGATGGATTTGCAGTCGAGTTCTACAAGGCTAATATTAACTGGATTTCTGATGATTAGTTGGAAGTATATGAGGAAGCAATTAATAGAGGCACTCTTGGTAAATATATCAATCAAAGTCTTATTAAGTTGATCCCAAAAGAGGGAGACAAAACACTCATTAGAAAATGGAGGCCAATTACCCTACTTAATGTTTCTTATAAGATCCTAACCAAGGTGGTTGCTGTCGAGTTGGAGAAGATCCCCCCCAAAATCATTAGTCCCACCCAAACTGGCTTTGTGAAGGGAAGGTACATTCTAGAAAACCTTATCACTTATTGGGAGTCATTGAATTGGACAAAGAATACAGGTCAAAATGGAGTTATGCTACTGATTGATTTTGAGAAGGCTTATGATAGGATTCAATGGGGAATTAGTCTTCAGATGCTTGACAATTTGGGTTTCTCGAGTTCCTTTTGTAGGCTGGTTCAGACCCTATTATGTGATGCTAATGCTATGGTGGAAGTGAATGGTCTGAGGTCAAATAGGTTTCCTCTCTCTACATCCATTAGACAAGGTTGCCCCTTAGCCCTGACCTTGTTTGTTATTGTTGATGCTCTTTTCTATCTTGTCAAGAATAATGAAATCACCCCTAGGGCCAAAGGGATATATCTCCCTAATAAGGAAGAAGTGGTTAATGTTCAGTTTGTTGATGACACTGCAATTATGATGGCTCTAGAGGAAGGTAACATGGTTGCCTTAGAAAACATTGATATCTTTTGCAAGGCTTCTGCTAGTAAAGTGGCCCTTCATAAATCTTGTCTTCTCATCTGGGAACATACACCCCCATCATGACTTTCTAGATTCTCAATGAGGTGGGGTGGCCCTAACCAGATTATTAGATATTTGGGTATCCCTTTCTCGATTGCCCCTAACTTAAAAGAGATGTGGGAATGGATAAGGAACAAAATTGACAAGAAGCTTTCCAAATGGAACGGGAACTTTCTTTCATTGGCTGGTAGGTTTCGGGTTTGTCAAAAGGTGCTCTCCTCATATAATATTTACTTTTCTTCTGCTTGGTTGTTTTGCAAATACCAATTCAGTCACTATAGTTTCCCTCCTAGATTTACATTTTTATTCATGATTCGATAGACTTATCTAGACTTATGATGATATTTTGATGGTGATTATGGATTTATTCCTATGTAGTAGACATTTATGATGCTATATGGACATATGATATATGATGCTTTATTTCTTAATGGACTTATATGTATTCAAGATTTTTATGTGATTTATATAATTTCATGATATATGATGATACTAACCCTACTTCATGATGACGATTTTATAAGATGTGTTTGTATTGGGTGACTATCTTCATGAAAGGGATGATGCATTCTCACTCATCATGAGCATGGTAAGGTGTTGTGATTCTCTTTCACTTTCATGTTACTATGATATTGTATATATGTTCTTTTTTGTTTATCGGTGGATGCAGGATTGTAGGTATCGGACATCGACTACACCTAGTCTCATAGGTCTGAGCATGTCCTAATCCCAATGGCAACTGTTGGAGATGAATTGGTTTTCTCTCACCTAATCATGGTCTAGCATGCTCATCTTGTTAGTCTTGTTGGGTGTAAGTGTTGTCCAATCTTGAGTCAGTATCTCGTTCTATCTATGTGTGGTTGGTTATGTGTGTGCATGATTTATCATGGATTGGATTAATTATCCTATGATTGGATAATGCTTATTTAATTAATTAATGTTGAGTAATAGTTATTAAAGTTATAAGTAATCAATTAATTAATGGATATTTGATTTATTATTATTGAATTTATTAATATTTAATTTATTAATATTTAATTTATTAATTAATTAATTTTATTTTGGATTTAATTAATTGTTATTTATTTAATTGATGTATTGACCATTGTTTTATTTAATTATCCTTTTTGATTTTATTTATTGTTGATTGATTTATTTAATTTATTTTAGATATAGTTGTAAAGTTGATTTTGATTATTAATAATTATAAAGGTATAAAGCCTATTTCTATTTCTACACTCCTAAAAAGTAATAATATTATTATATTTCTTTTACTATGCATGGGAGGTGCAAAAATAAAATAAAGTTAATCTTACCTACCCTCCTAATTGATTGGATAAATTTGGAATAATAGGTAAGAAATAAATAAAATATTCTTACCTTGGAACTATACACGGTAGGTAAGAAATATTGTTTTTTGGATTATTTTGATCGGCTGAGATTTTTGCATTATTTGTCGTGCATTTTCTATTTATTTCAAATTTCTGGATGGTTGTCAGGTTACCAGTCGATAGGATTTTGATTGAAGCTTTTGGGATTTTGACTTGGATCTTGGTTTTCATTTGGATTTTGGAAGCTTGGATTGTGGAAGCTCTTCTTTAGTTTTCATCCTTGGATTTGCGATCTCTAGGTTGGAGTTCTTCCATTTTTAGTTTTTTTTTTTGAAATTCTTGTCTTCTCTATGTCTTCCCGTGAAAATGATTTATTTGTGATTGTTGAATGGATGGGGAAAAGAAAGACATTATAGTTTAAATCCTTTGGAATCAAAATGAATGAATGGGTGGGGGGGGGATTACAGATTGGCTCCTTATGTTTGAGTGAGATTCTTGAGTTGATTTGTCTATGCAGTGAATAGTGGATAAATGCATATATGTATATACATTTTCTATATGTTGGTAGAATGTTCTTATTGGTATTTAAATGTTTATTTTGGTATTATACTCCTTGTGAACTCCTGGTTGTAATAGTGGTTGTTTTTCTATGTTTTGAGTCTTTTTGTGACTATGTAGAGCTCATGAAGCTCCTTGTGACTGTCTATGACATGTTTCAATATATTTTAGTCATGTTTAAAGTGTGTTTTATTTTATGGAGTTGCATTTGTTAAGTATATTTGGCCTATGGAGATTTGGAACTATCTCCCATGCACTTAGACTCCCAAAATGCAGATTTAGCCATTAGGACTATGCAATGAGTTGTAAACTCATTCTTGTGAGTTGCAATTTGTGCATTCTTCATTCCTATATTGTTTTTGTTTTCCAAACAACCACCTATTCATTCCCTTGAAGTCATTTTTGTCTCCTCAGTTGATCTGGGCAGTTACCTTACCTTCAGGAACCTTCAAACATGAGATATTGCATACTGAACTAAAAATGCCACCAAAACTACCAGAAATGCCACCATATCAACCAGGAATGCTACCCTATCAACCAAGAACACCATAGTTCAGACCCAAAGTGCTGACAAACTGACCAAGAGAGCTAACCCACAAACTAAAAAAAATGACCTAGAAGCCCAAAACATTGACCAATGGACTAGAAACGTTGTGCAATCATCCTAGAATGCTATGCAATATTCCCAAAATTCTACTCTACATACCAAAGGTGCTAACCTACATACCAAGAGAGATGAACTGGTTTGGGAGGCCTAGAAAGGTCAATTTTAGTGTTGTAAAGTCCTAGTTTGGATTGTGTGATGTTCCTAGAGGCATGTGAAGTCTGTGTTGAGAAATTTCAATTGATTCATGATGTTCTATGATGTCTCATGATGTATTTTGTGCTCCATTAAGTGGGATCATGCCCTACCATTGAGAAGTTTCCTTATGCAAAAGTCACTCCAACAAGAGGTTCTTACCTTGTTGTTTGACAATTGTTTCTATGACTCCAGTGGGATGTTTTGTACCTCATTGTTGAGTATTTGCAGTAGTTTATGATTTTCTTATGTTTCATTTTCTTGCATTGGTATTATGCCTATGAGGCATTGGTGATGGCCCTATGCTTGTAATGGTTTATATGTATGCTCTATGTGCAGTATGTTCTCTGTAATGCCCTGCCAGGAACCCCAAAGGAAAAACAACAACTAAGGGTGAAATAAAAAAACTTTAAAAGTATAAATCACATTAAGTGCATTAATTACTACATTGCACAAAATAACACAAGCAGAAGACAACACCAGAATTTCTAAAGGGTTACAAATGGAGAATTAAACTAAAAGTTAAATTCCACACTTACAATTAATCCAATTATCCATCATTACTCAATGAACATAATAAACCATATACAATAATAGATTACACCATTTAAAGATTGAAAGAGTAACAATATAATTTTCTCTTAAATTAAGCATTTACACAAACCATAAAGATAGCTGATAAATAACATCCAAAACTAGGATTACATTGACCATCAAATACATGGCTTCCAGTAATACCCATAAAGTTTACATCTTCACCAAATACAAGGTTACATAAATTCATGATACAATTGACCACATAGGTCACCAAAGAACAATAATCTCCAACATGAGATAGAGCATGCATCATGAACCATAGGAACACCTATGAAGCCAATCCTCGCATGAAGGTACGAACAAGAACATCCGATGGGAAGTGGCACTAACACTCGACCATGTGACCCCAAAATGGAATCACCCTAGTGTGCTAGGAGATAGTAGAGGACCATCAAGCAATCATAAGAAAGACATGGACGACTGAACAAAATGACTCCACGATAAACCAGGTGACTCAACATCGCAATACTCAAGTGACCCTAAAGAGAGAGTGTCATCGCATAGCTTAAGATAGTTACCCTAGGTAGGCCTCCATAGGTCCTGGCCCCCATCCTGGATTATCCTGGTAACCTTTCCCGAACCTCTGGCTCCATCTAAGTCTCATGCAAACCCTACGAACCCTCCGTGAAGACAAGGTGGTCGGTTTACCATTCTAGGCCTTCCGATTACATCTTGAGCCTATATGAGCACTCAACCATGCACGAGGTACAATATCCTATATAATGTTATAAACTACCCACCCCCTAATCAATTATTAGGTTATCACTTATTAACTAACTTTCGAGGGGTTGTCTTGCCATCCACTTCGGGTGTGGCCCCCACTCGAAAGCCACTCTCTCATAGGACACTAAAAAAACATGGTCGCTCTACGAGGACCCTATGGCGAAGCAAACAGCCTAACACCACTATCCAAATACAAGTGGCCAAACAAAGACGTACTAACTCTTGGTTAACCATAAGGAAAACACTACATGGTTAAGACAACAAGGTCATCATACATCACTTGGTCAAAGGATACCAAATACACCACAATAGGACGACTGAATCATAGATGAAAAATAACCACCAATAAAACTCTTTGCAAGAAAAGCTAATTTCACTAAGTATGCACTCAGACAATCTTTGAGAAAATCAACATCATAAACACTTGCAATTTCATTGATTGAAATATAAATAAAAACACCCTACATTTAATGCCTCATTCAAAACGTCATTCAATTCTATATAATTTCCAATTCAATATTCCAACAAAGTAATACAATCCATATTAAATAACTAACCAAATAAAATATGAATTATATTAAAATGCATTATCCATTTCCAAAATTAAATCTCAATTTATCAATTTGATTTAATAACCAAACCCTGATTTACAAGCAAATAAAAATAAATCTATATATGTGTGTGTGTGTGTGTAAATATTAACAATTAACTTTAATAAACTAAAAATTTAAACTAACATATAAATTTTCATCACATTTTAATGCAATAGTAGTCACGTTTTACATACCGTGAAGAAATAAAGCACGGCGATGGGCAGAGCCCTACCCTCGGGTAGTGCTGCTGTCGAAAGGCCATAGACACTACCTGTCGGTAGTGCTGCTACCGACCAGTAGTAGGCACTACCGCTGGTAGTGCTGCTATTGACCGGTAGTAGGCACTACCACCCGATAGTAGTCCTACCGATCGGTAGTGTTTCTACCGTCCAGTAGCAGTCCTACCGACCGGTAGTGTTGCTACCTTGCATAGCAATCACTACCGACCAGTAGTGCTACTATCCGTGGTAGCAAGCCACTATCGTCCCACGTGGTGGGATTAGCCTGCCATGTGGGCATGGTTTATTTAATATATATATATATATATATATATATATATATATATATATATATATATATATATATATATATATATATATATATATATTTGAATTTAATTTAAAATTGAATCATTCCCTGTACATTTACTGGTAAAAAGAACCAAAGAACAAAATTTCAATTTTGAAATGATATAATTTTAATAAGGAGATTTTGAAAACCAAATACACACGAAGGCCCAAATATATGAAAATCATGGGGAAACACAAAAGAATTTTAAAGAGAAAGAAGGGATTTAATTAATTTTTACATTCTTCTCACACAGGGAGAATCCTCGCATCATGCAAGAGACAAATAAACAAATTTTTGCCAACATAAACCCCAAATCTTGGGCAAGTAGAAACTAGTAATCACACATAAAACTAAATCTATTCTTTTCTACATGAAATAGAGGAACTAAACCAAGAACTATATTTTGCAAGAACAATAACAAACAACAAATAGAAAACTGAACCATTTCCTTTCAACATACACATATTTGATTTGAATTCAACAAAATACAACAAGAACTACTTTTCCTTTTAATTCCAACATTCAACAAGAATCTTCAATGAGATTTTACAATTTTTCAAACACACAGGAAGAAAACTCAAACATTCAAAATTTTTAATTGCAAAACAAGAAGAAACTATCCAACCTACAAAGTGATCTAGGAAGTAAATTTGTGGAAGAACTTCAACCTTGCAAACAATTCCCAATCCAAAATCCTTCTTTCAAATGGTTTTTCCAAATTTTGCATTCAAAAATATGCCTCCCTTCTTCCCGTGAACTCCCAGGAATATATGGGAAAATATATTTTCAACCTAAACTTTTAGGTTGAAAATTTTTCTCCACCAATCAAAATAAATTATTTTAAAAAGTCAAAGAAATCAGATTTACCTTTTTCTATGAACAATTCTTTTCAACAAAATAAAATCTAATGATAATAAAAAGGTAAAAAGGAAAAGGCCTCTATTTATTTATTTTCTATTACCCATGATACTTTATTTCAACATAAGCATTTAAAATTTAAATGGTAAGGCATTTACTCATTTCTTTTTCCAATATTTTGCTACAACAATAACACAATAAAATAAGCAAATTTAACCATTTAATTCTAGCAACTCATTTATTTAAATAAATCGATAACTTAAGAGCATAATAATTAACTATTTGCGCCAACACAATAACATCATTCACTCAATTAAATAACTATTCAAATAATCAGAAGCATGCAAAAAGAGGAATGATCAAACGATGACTCGCAAAATGACAATACCAAAGCACTATGACTTGCATATCGGTCAAATGGGAAAGACGACCGACTGACAACACTCACATGAGTGTAACTATGGGTCAAGTTAGGGTCCAACAACTATCTCCTCCACTCCCATCAAAAAAATAAGGCACGCTCAGACCTATGAAACTAGGTGGAGATGATACCCCATACCTACCCAGTACTTGTACCTACAATGTCCTACATCAAAGAACCACACGTGCATATATACAAATATATAACCAGACATGACACACACATCAATGAAAGAGAATCGTGGTGTTCCCTGTCTCACCAAAGTGAGTGAAGGAAAATCATCCCCTTGCATCCCATACACTTGCAAACATGAAACATATAAATAACGCATCGCACATATAAAGTAAATGTCAATCCATGGCACTAATCCATAAAAATCTCATTTAACATAAGTAATGAAATATTGCATGAAAGCATACACTACATATCCATTTAAAGCATGAAATGACATCACATAAAGTCTGATTCAATATACAACAATAATGTATCCACCGAACAGTCTACTGAAGTCAAACATAAGTCTAAAAAGGGTATGATCGGGAAGGGGTACTGCATTTGCAGTGATGTTATGTGTTCTTGAAAGTCTTTTGTGAGCATTCTTTATGTGTTGTGATGTCATTTTATGTGTTACCCTATGGCTCGGCATATGATTAGGGGGACTGGGCTTCCTTGTGATGACCGGGGTCACATGAGTTAGGTTGCTTGGCACCTAGATCGCCAAGGCACAATGGGAGTTTTACTTTTTGTAATTCAGTGATAACATTTAATAATTATTGGGTTTGGGTTTCACCTAATAAGATAATTCTATTTGGTTGGGCCATATGAGATGGCAATCGAATCTCCCTTGCACTCACATATGTTGAGATGGCTCCACATGTCTGTTAAGGGATTGTTTTCACCCTTCTTTTGTGAGGGTAGCTTGTATGACTATTAGGGGTATGGATTGCTCTTCTTTGTGAGGATAGCATACATGTCTATTATGGTTGCACATTTACCTTCTTTGTGAGGCTAGCACGTAGGAGTGTGACTAGTAAGGATGGCCATACATGTGATGACACTCCATTCCTACATGTGACCATGTCCATATGCCATGATTTATTGTATGCCGCTAGAAGAGTTATTGTTGATTTTAGCATTGTATTGTCATGTGATTATTGTTGTGTTGATTTAATTATGTGTTATATTGAGTCCCATAGTTTTTAGGTGTCAACGTAGGTCTTGAGTGAGTGTTGGAACCCCATGTCATCTCCTAGCACGGGGGATGGTTCCTATTTGGTTCCACATGGTCGAGTGGTTTGATGCCTTCTCCCATTGGGATATTCTTCATTGGAGTTGTGTGTGTGGACGTGGATTCTATTTCTCACCATTGTTTGAGAAGATTTACAGCTGATTCTATGTATTGTATTACTCATATACTCATAATGGCATTGTGTAGTCACATAAATCTATCCAGTTTAATTAAATGAATATTTTCTATTTATTTAATTAAAAACCCAATAGTCATCAGTTAATTAAATTAACATTTAATTAATTCATCTTCAAACATTCTCCTATTAATTAAATAAATTATTCAATTTATTTTAATTAATTCATTAAACCAAATTCACAATCAATTAAATGAATAAATCCTATTTATTTAATTTAGCCCCCTTTCCTCTTTTAAATAAATTAAATAAAACATTTATTTAAATCATTAAATCCCCCCCCACTTGCATTCTCCTAAAAATGCAACTTGCACCTATTTGTTGAAATAAATGAAATCTATTTTAATAAAAATCCTATTTTCCCTCACCCACCAAACTCACTTGCAATCATAATCCCCTTCTAGATTCTTCTAACCCTTTCCTAATTAGCCTAATCCATCCCCTAATTATTGTCACATTCCTAAGCAACTTGAAGTCACTTTTCAAAGACTCCAAAGTCTTTGAAAAGCATTTAATTCTTTATGTGTTCAACAAGCTAACCTCTAAAGTCTTCTAAACCACTAATGGCTCTTACATAACCATTTATGGTTAAATCCACTTGCACCCATGGTTAGGGACTTTGACCCCTAACTCAACCCTCATGTGACCCATGTGTCTTCTCAAGCATTTATTTCTTTGACCATGGTTATCCTCACTAACTCTTAAACAAGAGTTTATCCATTGAATAAAAACATTATTCTTTCGCTAATGATTTTATTCACTCAACTCAACATTAACCTTACCTCCCATGTTAACCCTCAAGTCATGTCAAGCATTTAATCCTTCTTCCCTCTCCCCTCAACCCCTCTCATGTTGACACTTGTCATCTTTGGATTGGGTTGAAAGTCCTCACATGGATCATAAACCCTTCAATCCTGACCCTTGTTGAGATTACTCAATCTCAACCATCCATTGCTCCATTTTTCCTATAAATAGAGCCCATTTCTTCATAATCTAGATCCTGAAAACTTGTATGCATCTAACTTATAGTGAATTTTTGAGAGCATTTAGCATAAGCATTTACATTTACTCTTTTGGACTAAAATCTACACTAGACTAGATAATAATCTCATTTTTAGTTTGTTTACATTTGCATACTTTCACAATCATATCACAATCTTGAATCTCCATAAGGCATCCAAAAAAATAGTGCAAAAAGCTACTAAGAGCTACACTCATTTGGGAACTTGGAGAGGAGAGGAACAAGGGAGGAGCTACAAGCATGGTGGAAAGCATTTGGAAATGCCTTGTTGCATTTGTTGTCTTAGTTAAATACTCTATTTTGCTTATAGTGTCTCTCTTTGTACATCTGTTTAGGATAGTTTTTAATTTGTGATTTCTAACACTAACATCTAACAATTGGTTTCTTGTTTCTTGTTTTGTGTTTGTTTATCCTAACTATCATTCCTTTTTGCAAAGCATCATTTGGTGAACCTGACGTGAATCGAAGAGCAACCTTCTTAAACTACTAATTTTTTTGACTGTTTAATTGACACATAGTTCGCGCTTCAATGCTTTTGTTCATGCTTTAGCGCTATCGTAATTTGGTCTTTTAGCACTATTGTTTCCCCAATAGCACTATTTTCCCAAAATTAGCACTTTTGTTTATAGTATAGCGCTATTGATCCTTAAGTTGTGCTTTTGTTCCAATATTAGCGCTTTTAGCTCTCTATGTAATAATTTAGTTTAGCACTTTTGTACTTGTTATTGTGCTTTTGTGTTAAATAACGCTTCTGTTCTCACATAAAGTAGTGCTATTGTAATAGAGCGTTGTAAAAAGTGCCTTGTAACCAAAAAATCAAAACTTTTTAGGCTTGTAGAGGCCCACCATATATGCGGATTTTACTGACTTTTTGTTTCTTGTGCAGGTTTGAACTAACCCATTTTATTTCTTAAGATTTTAGAAATTCACTTTTCTTTTTATTGCAAGTTAAAATCAACACAAACTTCATTTGGTTCTTTAAAACTCACAAAAAACTTTGATTTTCTTGCAAGTTAGGGAACTCAAATTTTATTTGGTGCTTTAAAACTCACAACAAACTTTGATTTTCTTGCAAGTTAGGGAACTCAAATTTTATTTTGGTGTTTAAAACTCAAATTTTGATTTTCTTGCATGAACTCAAGCTAAAATTCACAATCCACACTTTATTTTGGGCAAATAAAAAGAACAATCAACTTGTTTTGTTTTTCAAAGCAATTTACTTCAAGCAAATGTACTTTTCATTCAATTGACCAGGATTTCATTTTCCTAGTTTACTCAACATATTGCCTTTAAAGGATAAAAAGAACACCATGGTTGTTGGAGCAACATCTCCAAATAGTTAGATCATATTGCAATGATAAGTTAAAAAGAACAAGTGTCTTTTGTGTTTGGCACACTTGTGCAAAAATTTTGTCGAGTGGTAATACTTCTAACACACACTATCCTCTCCCTTGGCTTTCGTGGTCCTAGGTGCAAGAGAAAAGTGGTAGTAACACTCAAAATTTTATCTTTTTAAGAGAGGCCTGCCAAGAGACACATCACTCTTGGGAATGACCTTGCATGGTAAATCCTTCGAGCCACTATAGAAATTAGGTGTGAGCAAAAGTTGTAGCCTTGGGTATAGCTGTTCCTATAGTGTAACTTTCCAAAAGGACAAATGGGCCCCACCACAAGTTACAAGGCTCTTAAGTGAGTCACTGTAGAATGAACTTATGTCCAAAAACATAAAAAATTACTAAACACCTTTATGTAGTAGACCACCCGTTCTATTGATTGAGGATATTTGTGATAAATTCAGTGCAAGAGCATAAATGGTTTTGCTCCCAAGATACTCACCATACATATTTCCTTGAGTAGAAACATAGCTTTTTGAAAGGCTACTTGTGGCTTGATAAAAGTGGTGACTCCCCATCATAGGGATCATCTATTTGGTATGCTCATGCAAGACTTAGTATATCACATCCTTACCTGCCACGGTGGGATTCATAAGGTATGTAGTACCAAAGTTGAAGAAATATCAAGTTGTGGGCTGAAATTATAGCAATTGGCCATTTGACCTTAGGGATAAAGTGTGTTTGAATTGTCTTCATTTTGTGTCAAGACCAGTGATAAATTGAGCTGACTTCAGGCTTTTTGGAAAAACATACTCAAAAACATTTTGTAAAAGGTTAAGAAGTTCAAAGATTGGGTTGATTTAGACCCACACTTATTTGTGCCTTTTGAGGCAACATTCTTGTGTTTGTGTGTTTGCTGTGTTTTCTTGTCAAAGAAAAATAAAAAATCAATTCCAAAACAAGTATCCATCCAACACAAAAACATTTTCAAATACCAAACAAAGATAAAAAACAAAGTGCAAAAACAAAGTATCAAACTATATGACCATTCTTCACATTTTGAGAAGGAAGAATATTCATCAACATGTCAATTTGAAGAGAATACCATTGAGCTCAAATGCTTTCATCAAAAGAATGATATTCTTCTATCTCAATAGACAAATCTTTGTTTCACATAGAGCCTTCTTATGTCACATGCGTCTATATCTTCATGGAAAATCTAATGAATTTGATCAAGAGTCTTTAAACCGCAGAGCTTTTACTCAATATAGAGCTTTGAGCTATCATAAAAACAAAGGAGGCAAAATCAATCCTAACTTCTTTCCAAACATTTGCATCACATATAACATGGCTTGGGAAGAACCACCAACTCCTGAAAGAGAAGAGGAAGAATTCATTCCATACGTAACACAAAGTTTTTATTGAAGTTAAAACATTTCATTCATTCTCACATTCACACATCAATCCATTCCAACACTCAAAACATAAAGGGGTCTTGTCCTAAGTTCTTTTTAGTAATTGCTTGAATCAAACACAAAACATATCACTTTTTATAGTGTCTCTACATCTAGGATAAACTCATCCTAAGAGACATTTCTACGCAGATTAAAACTAGTATATGAGTGCATCCTCTCATTACTAGGTGGCTTGGTCTGTAACACATCTCAGATCTCTCTAAACCTTATCATATCACACATTGTCAACAAACACAACAAGAAATTCATAAAAGGACTTTGGTAACATCTACCTTTAGTGTTAGAGATCCATATGCTAAACACTTCACCAAACCTTTATCTCTCATTTCATCATCAACTCATCACCATTTTCATCAAACTTCAACAAAAACTTTCAAACAAAATGGCTCAAACTAGATCAAGGACTAGACAACTTGAGATTGAAGAGGAAGAGGAGGAAAATCTCAATAAATTCCAAGAAGCTCTTGGAGGTAACGCAAATGACGAAAATCCTAGTACTCCCACTCCTAAAGCAATCGAAAAGGCACAACTCAACCCTCTCTTCAATCGACTTTTTTATGATATCCTTAGAAACAATGTGGATTCTCACTTTTTAAGACTTGCCCAAGAGGGAGCTAAACTCCCCCCTGATTTTGATACTGCACAACTAAGGCAAGCATTGGAAAACCAAAGTCATAATGAGGATGAAAGAGGTCAAGATCACATTAGATACAACCTTCATCAAGGAAATCCCCCACCTCCTCCTCCTCCAAACGATATTGATAGGTTGTAGCAACAAGTCAAGAATTTAGCCCAACAACTCCACAGTGGTGTGAAAAGAAACAAGTTTTTACTTAACGATATTTGTCCCTATCCCTTTGATAGGAATCTACATATGCCACCTTTTCCATGAGGGTTTGAAACACCTAAGTTCTAAAAGTATAGAGGAAAAGGAGACCCTCACAATCATGTTAGAGAATTTCACTCCACTTGCCTAGAAGTGGCATATGAAGACACATACCTAATGCATCTCTTTCCTCAGAGTTTGGTAGGGACAACCACGCAATGGTTTTCTCGACTCACAGGCGACATTAGGATGTTTGAAGAAGTGATCCAGAAATTCCTTGCACATTACTCACATAAAATTGAACGTGATATTACCATGGCCGATCTATGTAACACTAAGAAAAAACCAAGAGAGCTATTTTTAGTTTTCCTGCAACGATGGAGTCAAATATCTAGCAGGCGTTCTCTTCAGTTACTTGAACAAGAACTAGTGGAAATATTTATTTCCAACTTGAACAAAGAAATGGAATTCCACCTAGACATGAAAGGCATAGAGTCCTTCAATGATATGATCACCAATGGTTTAAAATGTGAAAGGGCCCTCATCAAAAAGGGGCTCATCAAAATCTACAATGAACCAAAAGATGCTCCTCGCCCACGCTTCAACAATGATAAACCTAATTTCTGGAATAAAAACAAAAACATCGTCAATGATGGGGTTGTAGATGCAAGGACTATCAATAGTGCACAACCTGTGGTTCAATTTGTGGGGTGAAACCCCCCACCTAAGACCAACACAGTTCCTCCCCCACCAAATCAAGGATGCAATGTTCAACAAGAAGAACCAAGGCAAAGACAACAGAATTATAAACCAAAATGGACATACACTCCCTTAGGGGAACCTATTGAAGCAGTGTTACGTCAATTGGTCTCATCAAATCTAGTGACCTTACCCAAAATATCAAATTATGAACCTCAGGTCAAACCTCCATGGTGGAGGGATAATGAACATTGCGAATTCCATCAAGGGAAAGGGCATAAAACAAGCAATTGTCATAGATTGAAAGATCTTGTTCAGGATCTTATTGACTGAGGTGAGATTGAAATTGAAGGACATGACCCAAAAACCACAAACAATGGTCATCTTATATTTAAAAATCCACTTCCATCACAAGATCAAAGGGGTCCCTCCACGTTAGGATGAAACACAGATACCAATGATTATATGTGAGCTGCTTATAATTACACTGTGAATCACCTATATGATGTCGATAAAAAAATTGCAACCATTACCATCAAAAACCCAAGCGCTACTTACAATGTTGTTACGTGTCGTAGAAAGATCACTATCAAAGTGGCTCCACAAGGCACCACCTCCATACCAAAGCAATACAACCTTGTGGAACAATTAGATAAAACACCTGCACTTATATTCATTTTAGAGTTGTTGCGCTTATCCCCATCTCATAAAACGTTCTTGGATCAAGCTCTCCAAGAGGTGTCAATCCCTACCAACCTCAACATAGATCAATTCCAAGCTATGGTTGGTAGTCTAAGATCATCGCCATGTCTCACTTTCTTGAAAAGTGACAATACATCCTTCTAGCAACCTCATAATGCCTCACTCTATATTGAAGGACTCATCAACCAACACCGGATCAAGCGAGTCTTGATTGATAATGGAGCAGGCCTAAATATTTGTATGCTACAACTGGTCACAACATTGGGATATGCAAGTGAATCAGTGGATCCCTGTAAAAATATAACAATAAAAGCTTATGCTAATGCGGAGCATTCTTCAAAAGGAGCGGTTGTGTTACCAATCCGTGTAGGCCTAGTGGTAAAACACATCATATGTCAAGTTATGGACCTTCCTCTACCATACAATTTATTGTTAGGAAAACCTTGGATATACGCCATGAAAGTTGTTCCATCCACCTATCACCAATGTATCAAGTTCCTGCATAACAGTGTAGAAATTACAATCCTAGGTGATGCAAATCCATTTGCATATTGTAACAATATCAACCATCAGCCAGAGATTACCTATTCCCAACAACAGAGAAGCTATCCCATCCACATCCTATGTAAGTCCAACCTCTCTTTCCAGTTCAAACACCACTATACCCAAGCAAGAGAAGCTAAAAATGAAAATGGCAGAGGAAGGTTCTGGGGAGTACAATCTAAGCCAACTCTTTTGTGTTGAACAAATGCCCACTTCTCCTAGAACTCATGGTAAACCACAAAGGTTACTTCAAATGCCACTAGTCAAACCTGCATGCACTTTGATGCCTTTTATCCTTGGAAAGAGTCAAGCAGAAGAGACCAAAGATGAGGACTTAACAGAATGGATCTATAAAGACCACATCACCATAGACATCCCACAAGCTAAGCTTCCCATAGATCAATATGGAAAAGGCCTTCTCATTATGAAAAGAATGGGTTATGATGGCCAGAGTGCTTTGGGACCTTACAAGCAAGGACGACATGAACTGCTGCAGCCAAAATTAAAGCCTAAAGATAACATTGGATTAGGCTTTCAAAAGGAGATTCTTCCTAAACTCATATTCAAAGGGAAACTCAGCAAACCTATATATCAGCCTACTACAAACATAAAGAGGTTGCCTTTGATTATATCAGCAGCACCAAGCACTGCACCGACTACTCCAATAAGGCTAAGAATCCCAACAATACCATCCACAACACCAATCATCCCACCAATCAAACGAGCTACTCCATCAACAGCAACAACCGCCTCAACAACACCATTAGCAGTATCAGAACCCCCAGCAGTATTGACAACACTGACAATTCCATTAGGAGCAACAGATTCAACACTACCAATACTCCCAGTATCAGATTCATTGATCCCAATAATCCTTCCTATAGCACCAATCATTTCATCTATAAAGGTCCATCACCCGGTCACACCAGCAATGTTTAACTCAAAGGATATCCCATTATGGTATAGCAATCAGATATTGCAAAGCAACTTAGAGACTAACTTGCATGAGTGGCAATTTGATTCCATATAGCTTAATACTTCAGATGAGGAAGATGCATCCCTACCTCCACCTCGCAAGGACATCCCTATTTACGGAGAAGCATACATAAAGACCTCTTGGGTTCCTGAACTGGAAACATCTTCCATAGACCCTACGTCACATCCTATGCTTGATTTAGATAGGGAGAGTACCATCAATGACCTTCACCATAACATCTTAACCCTCATTGGTACATCTTACGAACTTAACCTGATCAATGAGATAATGCCTATTAAACATCCTGAACTCATCAAATGGAACCAATATAATCCCCCATGCCTTGACCAATTCCAAAATGATGAGGCGATCATTGAATTTTTGGAACTAAGGGATAACATACCAAGCAAGGATCACAAAGCAGGATTCACCATTGAACTAAATAACGCAACATACTTTGGGGCGGATGCCAAACCTTTCAGCTGCAAAAATATAATGATAAAACATGGATCTTCTAGTGAAAACCACACTGTAGCACTGATGGATCCCAAAAAAGTAACAAGAAAGAGCATATCCAATGGTGAAAACCTCTCTGAGGCGCCTGAAGATGAAAGGTTTGACATTCTCCCTTCTAGTACACAGTGGGAACGATCAGCAATCTTAATTGAGGAAACAAAATAATTCAATGTGGGAACTCTTGAGACTCCTCATCACATACATCTGGCATCTCTTTTGAATCTAGAGGAACAAACTAAGTTTGTAGAGTTCTTCCAAAAGTGTCAGATCACTTTGCATGGTCATATGCAAACATGCCTAGTCTTGATCCTAATTTAGTCATGTATCACCTCACCATAGTAGAAGGAGCTAAGCCTGTCAAATAGAAGCTTTGCAAGATGCACCCTCAAATTGCGGTACTAGTCAAAGCAAAACTTAAGAAACTCCTAGATGTTGGTTTTATTAGACCAATTGATTATGCAGATTGGATATCCAACATTGTACCTATTGGAAAACTAAATGGGGGCATCCGTATCTGTACTAACTTCAGAGATCTAAACAAGGTATTTCCTAAGGATGATTTCCCCCTACCAAACATTGACATGATCGTCGATCTAACAGCAGGACAAGCCATGCTTTCTCTCATGGATGGCTTTTCAGGGTACAATGAGATAAAGATCGCACCAAAGGATCAACATAAAATGACCTTCACATGTCCATGGGGAACATACTGCTGGAATGTAATGCCTTTTGGTCTAAAGAATGCAGGAGCAACCTATCAAAGAGCAATGACCACCATATTTCATGATATGATGCACACCATCATGGAGGATTATGTCGATGATTTTTTGGCAAAATCCTTAACACGAGAAGGTCATCTGGAAATCTTAGATAAAATCTTTGATCGACTAGAACAGTATCATGTTCGACTCAACCCAATGAAATGTGTCTTTGGAGTAACCTCAGGGAAACTTTTAGGATACATTGTCTCAATCAAAGACATAGAGGTCAACCCAGCAAAAGTCAAGGCAATCATGGACATGCCACCTCCAAGGAACATCAATTAGCTAAGGACACTACAAGGGTGGCTACAATCCATCCAAAGATTCATTGCACAACTAGCAGATAAGTGTCACCCCTTTACGCACCTGTTTCACAAAAACATTTTCTTTCAATGGGATGACAAATGCCAACAAGCATTCCAGATGCTTAACGATTATCTCATGAATACACCATTGTTGATCCCACCAGATCCAAGTAGACTGCTCTTACTCTATATTTCAGCAACAAATACAACATTGGGCATAGTAATGCCACAACATAATGCAGAAGGGAAAGAGTGTGCTATTTACTACACCTCTCGCACACTCGTTGGCTATGAACTCAATTACACACCTATTGAGTGAGATTGCCTAGCAGTAATCTTGGCAGCCACTAAGCTGGGGCACTACCTGTTAACACATAAAGTACAACTCATTGCTAATATTGATCCACTAAAGTACTTACTAAGCAAAGCAGCATTGACAGGTCATCTGGCCAAATAGGTGATGATTCTGAGTGAGTTTGACATCGAATATGTGGACTGTAAGGCTATTAAGGGCCAAGTTATTGCAAATTAGTTGGACGATGCACCACTCATAAGCCATCATCCTCTCATTTCCAATTTTCTAGATGAGGAGATATTCATGATCACAGCAGCACAACCATGGAAACTATACTTTGATGGTTCATATACTAGGCATGGCTCGAGGGCAGGCATTCTACTTATTACACCTCAAGGTGATAGCATCCCGAAATCTTACAGGCTAACATTTTCATGCACGAACAACATAGCTGAGTATGAGGCCTTGATCATAGGACTCTGACTGGCTGTACAATGGAAGTTAAAAGAACTACAAGTATATGGTGACTCCCAACTGGTCATTCGACAAGCAACAGATGAATATCAGACCAAGGATGGTAAACTCATGTCATACAAGCAAATGGTGGACAAATTAAAGGCATGATTTATTACTATCACCTTTGATAAAATACCTAGAGATCATAATCGAGTTGCTGATGCTATGGCTACCATTGCATCTCTCCTAGATCTTCCACAAAATTCAACACGCTATGTGTTCTTGATAGAATAGCTTTGGATTCCAGCTTATGATATCCCTGAAACTGAGATGATATGTCACCTTATCAGTTCTAAATCCCTATGGTATGGTGATTTTTACACCTTTCTACACAACCACACTCTTCCTCCTAACCAATCAAATAACCAACATAAAACCTTCATTCACCAAACCGCTCGATACACCATCATTACCAAAACCCTATACCAACATAGTCTTGATGGTACTCTCCTTCCCTATTTGGAACAGGATGAGACAACAAAGGCCTTGGAAGAGGTCCATGAAGGAATTTGTGGGACTCACTCAAGCGGTCCTTCACTAGCCAAGAAGATCATGCGTGTTGGATACTATTGGCCGTCCATTAAAAAAGACTCCAACTATTTTGTCTGAAAATGTAAAAAATGCCAAGTTCATGGAGACTTGATACATGCACCAGCACAAGAATTACAACCGATCACAACACCATGGCCCTTTTGTCAATGGGGCCTTGACCTTGTGGGTAAGATCCATCCATCCTCATCCAATGGCCATAAGTTCATCATTATCGCTACTGAATATTTCACAAAGTGGATCGAAGCTGTTCCACTTACCCAAGTCACCGACAAGCATATTGCCTCATTCATCCTTAATTACATCATCTACTGGTATGGTGTACCCATGTCCATCATCATAGATAACGAACTTCCCTTCAAAAATCAGAATGTCCATGAACTTTGTGAGAAGTTTCACATCCAACACCGCTTTTCCACTCCCTATTACCCACAAGGCAATGGTCAGGCCGAAGCATCAAACAAAAAAATATTGAGAATCCTCAAGAAGAAAGTCAATGATGTTGGCCGTGATTGGCATGTTCAATTAAATCCAGCACTATGGGCGTATCAAACTAGCATTTGAACCCCTACAGGTGCAACTCCCTACTCATTGTTCTAAGGCGTAGAAGCCATCCTACCTATTGAGGTCGAGATACCATCTCTACAAGTTTCCTTGCATAATCTCATAGATGATGAAGGATACAGAGTATCACATCTTCAATACTTGGAACTACTTGATGAAAAGTGACAAGCTGCATATAATCACCTCAAAGCCTATCAGCGGCGCATGAGAAGAAGCTATAATCATCAGGTTAGACCTCGTACATTTAAGGTAGGTGATCTTGTTCTTAGAGAAAATCCTCGTAACCAACCAAATAGAGAACATCAGGGAAATTTTGAATCTAGCTGGCTGGGTCCATATGTTATCATGACTGTATTTTGGTCTAGGACATATCAGTTGGCTACTTCAGAAGGAGAACTGCTAGTAGATCCGATCGACACCATGCACCTCAAACAGTTTTATACATAAGCTGTACAGAGCATCAAGCTCCAACGCATATTAGAAAAACACCAAAAACATTCAGATAAATGTCCTGAAGAAAATAAAAATAAAAAAAATAGTAAAGAAAAAATCATGCATCCAAATGGTGAACAACCACTTCGGTCGCACCTTGGGTAAGTACGATGGTGAAAAGCTAGAAAATAGGTGCTATTCGTAAAGGCTATGGCTTCATTGTCTTTCAGACTTGTTGCGATCACATTCATTTCATCCACTCATCCACCAGTCAAAACCATGGTTTGTTATTGATCTGCAATCAAGGATAGTACTTCATGTGTCTTGCATCCCGCTTTTTCATAATCATGTCTAAACTGGGGGCAATACTCTTAACCTATTGATGGAAGTGGATTCTGCATTACTAGTGATTCATAGAGTTCTTCATTCAGAACTATCTCACAAAATTCAAAAAAAACATTCAAAAACAATCACCAAATACCAAAAACATTTGAAAATACTCAAAAATCCAAAAACATAATAAAACATCAAAAAATCAACCAAAAACATGGCAACACATTGTACATACACAATTGCAAATAGACACCAAGAAAACATTCTGAGTTACTCAAACAATGATCACTTATGAAACCAACCAATCAATCAACATCGACACGCACTTTGTTTTAACAAAGATGCATCCTTCATTACCAAAACAAAGACAAGATGACATTTTCTTTGACAAGAAAATTTTGTTTAAGCTATCAAGTACTTGGTTGATTTGTAGGTTATTTGTCATTTATATCAGGTTCCTATGCTACTCCGGGATATCCACAAGTGATCAGAGTGGTCGGGATGGTTCCTAAGCATTGTTTGTGTATCTTCTGTGAATTATTCCAATGAAGTTCTAGGGCATGTACTAATGGTGTCTATGTGGGAAGTTCACTAAGCTACATGATCATATGCAAAATACAGTCATAGACTACTATGGCTTGCTCACTACAACATATACCTCGACCATATGAGCATGAACCATTATGGAGGGTCCATATTCTTTATTATTTATTTATGTTGTTTGTTTGTAGGTACAATGCTCCATCCTTGGTTCCTACTGCCTCATCCAAGATTGATACTACCATGCTCAATGATGAAAATAAAGCACTATGGATCGTCATTCCATCTCACTTGTTTATATTTCATTCTGTTGCATATCACCCATCCATTTGATCGTTCATTATTCATATTCATGGTTTTGTATGCAAGTGTGAACAAGATTAATATGAGAAATTATCTAAAAAATGAATTTGTCTTGGATACAATCACGACAAAGTTCTCTGATACATCATCAGTGCATCATGCAAAGTCTAAACAACCTTGCATTCATCTATCATGAACACATCATCATTTCATATCATTTAGTTGCATTTAAATACACCTAGTTCATTATCATATGCTTGCATATAGGTTTTATTAACTTCATTCTTAAATATTCATTGAAGTACATTCACTATCATCCAGTTGCATTTAAATACACCTAGTTCGTTATCATGCACTTGCATTAGTATCATTACATCATTTCATCATTGCAAACTCATGACATTTACATGCATTTGTATACAATCCTCATCATTACATGTTATCATTATTAAGCCATTATTATGTATTCATTTTAGTATTCATTTTAAACTCATCATTCGTCATCATTTACATTTGATTACCATGCATTTGTTTAGATTTTTTAAGTTGCATACATTCATTTATCTATCCATTAGATAAAAGTGCATTCATCTATCCATCTAGTATATTCTTATACTTATTCATTCCATCTTATGCCCTGTTTCATTTAGGATTCATTATCCTTTTAATTGCATTAAGGTGCAGTTATTCATTACCCATGAGTTGCATTATCATTACATTAACATTTCACTTAGTCATATTTTACCAACATTTAGAATCATAACAAAAACCATTTGTCTCACCATTTGGTTTATACATTTTACACATACATTCATTGAGATATCATCACATCAACATGTATACTATACATTTGTTTATCCATATTGCATTCATCTAAAAACCATCTAGATGCATTTAAATAAATCATTCATTTCATCATAATCAAACATCACTGCATATCATCATCTCATCATCTCATCAAACATCAAATATAAAAGTACTATCTATATCATCATTTAGCATCATTTCATTATACATACATCATCATCATGGCATTGCATACATAAGGCATTATACCAACAAACCATGCATATCAACATGCATCCACATGTCAGCATCACATTCATAAAACCAAGCATATAAACATCATATAAATCAAACATAACATGCATATAGGAATCATCTCATCAACACATACATATAGTAAGAGCAAAAATTCATCTAAGCATAAATCATAGATTATTATCCTGCATACATCCATACATATCACCAACATGCATATCATCACAAAATATGGGATCTCTTCATATATCATATCATCTCGCAAAAACATACATGTATCAGAGTACAATGAAGTCCAACATATTGGCTACCAAGAGCCATCCAAGACACGGTCCAAAATGATAATATAATAACATACATAAATGCTCTCTCAAATGCCACTCTAACTAGATGTTGCACCACCATCACCACCTGCACTACCCCGCCGTGGAGGACCCATCACACCACCACTGCTCTGTATCCTCTGAGACTACTCTGATCTCTCCTGATGCATCTGTGAATAACTTAGTGCCCACCAACTAGATGGCACCTCCTGCTCATATAGACCCCACCAGTAATCAACCTCTACACTTGCTCTCCATAACTCTCTCGCTAGGGAATCAGTCGACAACCCATGTCCCTATACTCCTTCCAAATCCTAAACTCTCTCCTATAACTGGATCACCCTATCAACTACCTTATCTCTCCCCCATAGCACTATAGTCAACTCTGACTCTTGTGCAAATAGCTACACATCTCTAGCTACCACCTCCGCCTCCATATCCTCTAGCCAAGTCTACAAAAATAATATTATATAATCCCACAGATCTCCTCCACTAGTAGCTCCCTCTCCTCCAGTTGCTCCCTCCCCTGTATCCATAGGTGCCTCCACCTCCCCCATATCCCTACCACCTAATCTAACTCCTCCCTGCATCAAAGGTCCCTGTGATAGCCGCAATGGCTACCTGCCTCTCCCTCTCTGCCGCAACCATCTACCTCCACCACCTCCAACTCCAAATCCCACACCTCCTCCAAATCCACCACCCCCACCTCCTCCTCCTCCTCACCTCCACCACCCCCACCTCCTCCTCCTCCATCACCTTCTCCTCCATCCCCTCCTCCTTCGTCACCTCTCCCTCATCGAACTAATACAAGTCCTCGACCTCCTCTCCTCCTCCGTCTCTATCCCCTATCCTCCTCAAAATCAGGAATCGGCCCTGTTGGATCTGATATCTAAGGAATCGGATGTGTCGCAATGTACTGAGTGTACTCATCTAACACCCTTGCATCTACCATCCCCAACCTCATCTGGCACGGTCTCAACTGTAGAGTCTGAAACTCTACTAACGCCTGATCATAAGGTAATACTGGCCCCCACTAGAACCTCTCTTAGACCACCTGTGCATACTCTCCAGAACCACTCGGCAATCCCTACCTCCATCCAAACTGTCTCAGCACTCTCCTAGGTACCTATCTCTCCACATTGTAGGTTTTCCTACCAATGAGGTATCGTGTCATAAATACGTAAGGTAAGGCCTTTGCAACATCCTCCCAAGGCTCGCACTCAATATACGGCCTCCAGATCACTGTATCTAAATTGTCAAGTTTCTGCCACCACCACTCTAACTTCCCCAAGTGGGGCTGACTCATCATATCACCATACATGTATACATAGGGCTAGTCCATGGCTCTAAATCTTAGACTCACTGGTCGAGTCACAGGTAGGTGCTCCCACACCCAGACACCTCATGCAACTCCTGATATAAGTGCAACAACATGCACAATCCCCATGCAAAGCAGGTCCCCTCAATCATCATCTGCTCAATCACCTAGCCCCAACCAACGACTAGTCCATGTGATCATCGATCTGGGCATAGCAGGCCCTCAACAATGCTTGATAAAATAGCCAGTAGTGGCTCATACAAAGCAACTATATCCTACCAGGCTATCGAACCATCATCAATATACACATTCTCATCAAAAAACCATTGTACAACCATTGTCCCCCAAGATCGATCATATGTCACTAGCTCTCCTTGAATGGGAATGTGAAGGATGCACCACACATCCTCCAGTGTAACTGTCATCTCCCCCTGCGCTAAGTGAAACATACACGTCTCACTGTGCCACCGCTCTACCAATGCTATAATCAAACTATGATTCATCTGAATCACGAGCATATGCATAACATCGTACAGGCCTATCACTGCAATGGAATCCACCTCGGCCTCTGTCAATCGATCACGCAACACCTGTGTGGCTAGATGCCTCTCGCACATTTGTAAGACGCAAAGATCCTCTTACACACGTACATTAACGATCATCATCAGTTGTTTTGTTTCAAACTTTCTTAAGTTTAAACCTAGACTATCAACAAATACTTTGACCCAGTATCTTCGAGTCTCAACAGGTACGCAATCGTGGCAGACCTAGACTACAACGGGTATTTATCCTAATGACCTAGTCTCAATAGGGCTGCTCTGGTTCAAAACAACTCACCTCTCCATCCATCCATCATTGGCATCAGGAGATTCTTTTTCAAAACCATTGGGGCTTCTATCTTCCTAAGAATAGCGCTACTCTACAAACAATAGTGCTAATATGCTGACAATCGCGCTAAACAAACTACACAATAGAGCCAAACAAACAATAGCGCTACAAACACTATGCAAAAGCGCCATTTAAAAACAAAAGCACTATAAGAAGGGCTCCATAGCACTAAACACACAAAAGTGTTAAATCAACTATGCAATAGCGCTAGAAACTATAAAAGCGCTATAGTGGCACAATAGCACTAAATAAATTGACAACAATGCCAAAACACCATTTTAGCGCTATTGTTTTGACTCAACTTGGACAAGCTAAAAAACCTATCAAAAATGCATGAAAAACAAAATTTTAAATTCACATATCGTTAGTCTGTAGTCATCTGGCCATTGGAATCGACGAAATCTCTCTAGCAAATGATTTTCTATAGGTACCGACATCCTGACTACTACTTGCTCTTTCAAAAGGTCACTATCAAAGCTCTGAAACCACTATGGAGACAAATGCAAATGACCCTGTTTTTCCCCCTTCACCCCCATATATACCTTCCACCATAAACCTAATTTTCCCCCACTCACCGTCGTGGTCCCTATGAACTTCCTGAGCCTCACATTTCTCCATTTTATCTTTGATTTCTTCTATTTTTTCACCAGTATCGCTAAATTCTTCTCTTCTATCTCCCTGCCAATTTTCATTCTTTTTCGAGAGATCGCCCAATTTTTTGAAATTTTTGGCCCATCTCTTGAGGGGGTATACCACCTATTAAATTAACATTTTATGGGGCATATTTCTTCACATCTATTTTTCTTTCCTTGAAACGACACGATAAACCACACCGTCTCAAAGAGGGGCAAATGTAGTCACATAAATTTGTCCAGTTTAATTAAATGAATATTTGCTATTCATTTGATTAAAAACCTACTAGCCATCAATTAATTAAATTAAAAACCCACTAGCCATCAATTAAATAAATTAACATTTAATTAATTCATCTTCAAACATGCTCCTATTAATTAAATAAATTATTCAATTTATTTTAATTCATTCATTAAACCAAATTCACAATCAATTAAATGAATAAGTTCTATTTATTTAATTTAACCCCATTTCCACTTTTAAATAAATTAAATAAAACATTTATTTAAATCATTAAATCCCCCCCACTTGCATTCTCCTAAAAATGCAACTTGCACCTATTTGTTGAAATAAATAAATTTTATTCTAATAAAAATCCTATTTTCCCTCACCCATCAAACCCACTTGCAATTCTAATCCCTTCTAGATTCATCTAACCCCTTCCTAATTAACCTAATCCATCCCCTAATTATTGTCACATTCCTAAGAAACTTGAAGTCACTTCTCAAAGACTCCAAAGTCTTTGAAAAGCATTTAATGATTTATGTGTTCAGCAAGCTAACCTCTAAAGTCTTCTAAACTAGTAATGGCTCTTACATAACCATTTATGGCTAAATCCACTTGCACCCCTAGTTAGGGACTTTGACCCCTAGCTCAACCCTCATGTGACCCATGTGTCTTCTCAAACATTTATTGCTTTGACCATGGTTATCCTCACTAACTCTTCCACAAGAGTTTATCCATTGAATAAAAGCATTATTCTTTGGATAATGATTTTATTCACTCAACTCAACATTAACCTTACCTCCCAAGTTAACCCTCAAGTCATGTCAAGCATTTAATGTTTCTTTCCTCTCCCCTCAACCCCTCTCATGTTGACACTTGTCATCCTGGGATTGGGTTGAAAGTCCTCACATGGATCATAAACTTTTCAATCCTGACCCTTGTTGAGATTACTCAATCTCAACCATCCATTGCTCCATTTTTCCTATAAATAGAGCCCATTTCTTCATAATACAGATCCTGAAAACTTGTATGCATCTAACTTATAGTGAATTTTTGAGAGCATTTAGCATAATCATTTACATTTACTCTTTTGGACTAAAATCTACACTTGACTAGATAATAATCTCATTTTTAGTTTGTTTACATTTGCATACTTTCACAATCATATCACAATCTTGAATCTCCATAAGACATCCAAAAAAATAGTGCAAAAAGATACTAAGATCTAAAATCATTTGGGAACTTTGAGAGGAGAGGAACAAGGGAGGAGGAGCTACAAGCATGGTGGAAGGCATTTGGAGATGCCTTGTTGCATTTGTTGTCTTAGTTAAATTCTCTATTTTGCTTATAGTGTCTCTCTTGGTATGTCTGTTTAGGATAGTTTTTAATTTGTGATTTCTAACACTAACAAATAATAATTGGTTTCTTGTTTCTTGTTTTGTGTCTATTTATCCTAACTATCATTCCTTTTTGTAGAGTATCACATTGTATTAAGGAAAGGATCATGTACCTTGTAAAACTAAATCTATGTAATGTGATCTTGTAAGATTAGGAAATTGTATGTAATAAAATGGTATTATTGGAATATGACACGAGTTATCCTATTGTATGTTAAAAGAAATTAATCTGTGATTCTTAGATGGAAAATGTACCTTGTTTAGATATTATGGATGTATGTTAATGTAATTGCATATGAAAGTAATCCTAATGTTATGCATAAGATTCCTAGATCTAAGATAGTCTTAATGGAAGTAATGATTGATTATGCGATTAGTATCATGATATTAGGAAGGATATGTGTTAGCTTTATGATGTTAGAATGGATGTATTATATGGAATCAGGAACATTGTTATTGGTGCTTAAAATGAATCTAGTTTATAGGGTGTTACTCTTAAGTAGTGACATTGAGATACCCTCGGGAAAAGATGATATGATATGTTATCCCCTTGCGTAAATTATGCTAAGACGTTTTATGCAATGTAATAATTAAGATTATGATGTGATTATAATTGATGCTTTTAGTAGATGTTGTATTTCATATGCATTAGATGGATGATATAGTTGCATGTGTTGTTAAAGGATGTACATTTTAAGAAAAAAATTGTCTCCATTGTAGATAGATTAGGTGTTTTTCTCTAGGGTATTTTGGTGGGCATTACAGTCACCTTCAAAAGAAATTTAGAGATTTTTTATGGTCTAATGGAAAGGGGAATAAAAAATAGCATGTGGTCAAGTGGGACTGGTGTGTCCTAAAAAAGGATATTGGAGGGATGGGACTTAAGCATCTCAGGACTCAGCGGATAGCCCTGGCCTTTAAAATGGATCTTTAGGGATATTTGTGGAGATGAGCCTTGGAAGGTTTTGATTAGAAAAAATATCTTGATGTCTTTTCCTAAGAGGGCTAAAAAATGGAAGGGCCTCCCTTTCTGTGATTTGATTGCAGACAAATTTGAATTCTCTCCCTTTGAATCTAATGTATTCAAATCTCTATGGAAAGCTTGGGAGGTTGTGAAACATTACATTAGAAATAATGAGTGCTTCAAGAATAATAATTGTTTCTCAACTAATAGATCCATTTGGTGGAATATTGTTCATAAGGATAAGCCTCTTGCTACATTATAGGGTTATTCGGCTTTAAAATGGCGTAACAGTGACATAAGGACTTTTGAGGATATCTTTCATAATGACTCTTTGATCACATGGGAAGCTTTGGCTTGCAGATTCAAGGTGCCCTCCTCTCAGTATAGGATCTATGTTGTCCTGAAAGATGCTCTCTGCCCCTTCACCTCACACTATCCTATTACCTTCTCCCCAACCTTCCCTTCCTCCTTTTGTTGGCATGATAGCTCCCCCCTTCCTTGCATCAAAGCTAAAACTATTTATGATACTCTGGAACAATCTTCCATTGTTATTTACCACCTTAATTCTATGTGGAGTTTGGATTGGAATAAGGAACGGTGGGTCAAATCTCTTAACAAAAAATGGGTTGGCCCTGTTGAACCTAAAAAGAGATTTTTTGTTTGGAGTTTGTTGTTGCATAGACTCTCCTTGAAGGATGTTGATGGAAATCTGTATTAGTCTAAATCTTTCCGCTTACCAAAAATTGTCCAACATGTGTTCTTTGACTGTTACTTTGTCAAAGAAATTTGGAAAATATTTGGTTTTGATTTTGAGGCTAAGAGTATTGTCTGTATTGATGTTATCCTTGGCTACATTAAATGTTGCAAGAAATTAGCTAACTCATTTTGGTCTCGCCTTTCTTTGGAAATTTTATGGTTGATATGGAAGTTTCACAATTGTAATATGGTGGAAAATGATGAGGGGAGATCAAGTGGAAATATTTACTTCCCTCAAAAGAGGGATGAAAGTTTCACAAAGGATTTCCTAAATTTTCACACACATTACATTTAAAAGAGGGGTTGATTTCACTAGATCCAATCCCAATGGTAGGAGATTGAATAATAAGTGAATTACAATAAATTTTTGGAAGTATTAGGAAAGTAAATTAACCCTCTTTTACAATAGACAAGTTGAATTAAGCAAATTGAGACTAAGTGTAGAAATAACAAAGAAATGATTATATCTTGAGATTGAGATGCAGGATGAAGTTGTCCACCTGGAATTAGCAGTAGAATGTTGAGATGAAGATTCCCCACAAATTTGAGCAAAAGTTACAGGGACTGTGTTGAAGTTTCACACGGTCCTCTGGAAAATCCATGTGTCGAAAAGGGTTTTTTTCTCTCTAAAAGTGAAGCCTAACACTCCAATTATAGTTGTGCACCTACAACCTACACACAAAAAAGAGAGGGAAATGTTGTTGGGATTGGGGATTTGCCTTCAAGTCAAACCCCATTTTAGAATTAACCAAGTGATTGTAAAATGCTACAAGTAAATGAAAGGAAATGTTTGAAGTAAAATCCACCTCAAGGAGGGGATGTAATTGAAATGTTGATACCTTCATAGATGAGTTTTCTTGAATGGATATGTGAAATAGGATGTCTTGAATGTTGATAGAAATCTCCTCTTCAATGGTTGAATCCTTGACTTGAATGCAATACCTAGCCTTGAAAGGAGAATTGAAATGCTCAATCCTTGAATTTTTGAATGCTTGCACTTGATTTCACTTTATGATCAACTTCGCTTATCATCGACTTATCAACTTGTGAAAATAGGAGGGGGAGAGCTCCTTATATACTTGCCATTTAGGGGTGTTTAGGTATTTTCCCATCTTAGGCCGACATAAGGAAACTTTTCCCGCTCAACAATTGACATGCTCAAGGCAAGATAGGACCAAAGGGGGCCCAAAATAGGGCTAGGACAAGGGCGCCACACCCCTATCCTAGGAGGATACTGGCACCACACCCCTATGCTGCCCTAATTTAGAATAGGGAGTAACTAAAGGACAATGCAACATGATGGTAAATGCAAGTTATTGATGGCATGAGCATGTTTCGGGTCTCTGATCAGGCTTAGGGATTTGTCCGCTAATGCAAAGACCCAAATACAGTAAAAAATTGCAAGGGTCACAATTTTATGACACTACATTTAGCACCCACTTTAGCAAGAGTATAAGTGTATGCCAATACTATTGGTAAAGTATAAGGAGACAAGATTGAAATGACTTTCACCATGTCAAGGAGGCAAGATAGACAAAGCCCCTAGTGGACTAATGATCTTACAACTTCAATTGACAAAGTAAAAGGGAAGATCAAGAGGGAGAACCATGACTACAAATAACAAAGTTTCCCTCACTATGAGTCATGAAAAGAAAGGATACCAAAGATTACAAAGAAAAGCCAAGTTCACTAAGTAACTTTAAGTAACAAGAAAGAAAATATAAGTGGAGTGTATGCCCCATGTTAAAGAGATCATGCACGCCTTATCAAGAGTGATTGTTGTAAGGTAGGATACACCTAAGAGAGAGAAAGATAGGGAGCATGTTATCGCAAGGATCTAGCCCCCAATCAAGGAATAAACCCAAGGATAATGAACACAAATCACAAAGCACGAGGTGGCTTCACTTTCCTCGGGGTCAGTATGTTGTATGATAACTCATATATATCATGTATATATATGCATAGAATAGTCCTTATTCCCCCAAGAGGGAAACCACCTTGGAAGAAAGGGAAAACATATTGTCTTTTGAGTCAACATGAAAGAGACCAAAAGAGATCTCAATGCTTTACATCATCCTCAAGTAGACATCACTAGGGACAACAAATAGAAGAATAGGGATACATGTATAGAAGAATGGTGACAAAAGAGAAAGAAAAGGGAGAGGGAGAGGATCTACCATACTAATGCAGCTAGTCTAGCACGACATCCACCTCTTGATCTTGCTGATCACTATTTCGGGAAGGCGGGAAACACGCTAGAGGAGAAACATCGAGCATAGCAGATGGAGCTATCACAATATCCAAACAAGGACTATGTTCATGTGCTAAGTCACTTTGTTCGTTTCTAGGAGCTAGGATTAAGGCTTTTGAAAATTCTATAGATAAATGTTTGTCAACATCAACATATTCATATTCACTATCATAAGCATTAGGAGTTGCATTGCCATCATGAATAACATTTTCACCTATTTCTTCATCAAGATTTATAAAAAGAGGACTTCTAACATGAATAGAAGTAAAACCATCACATGTTTTTTACAATTTATTATTTGGAGATTTAGGTTCAACATCTTGCTGAGGAGAAAATGGAATCATGTCAACTGTTGGTGTTTTGGGAGATTGAATAGTTTGAGAAACAACTTCATGAGCTCTAGCATGACTTTTTTGTCAGTGTTCTCTCACACAACATTTCCATCTAGTCTTAGCAAAAGGCTGAGAAGACTAAGGTATATTTGTTGAAAGAGGAATATTCTCATCTTTGGTAGTTGGATGTTTGGGTTGAGGTCTTTTAGGTTGGACAAGAGGAGAGGTAGGTCTCTTCTCTCTATAAGAGGAGGGAGGTGGAACTGCAACATATAAAGGAGGAATGTTTGGTGTACGAAGGAGACTAGGTCCATCATGAGGAGGAGGTATAGGTATAACCTTAGGAGTAATATTATTGTTCTTCTTGGGAGAAGGCATGGTTTCAACCATAGGAATAGGTTGGGAATATTCCTTAGGAGGAAGCTTAGTTCTATCCATTAGGGGAAGAACTTCATCTTCAAGAATGATGGGAATATAAAGTTTTGGAGTTCTAGGTTGGCTTAAGGATAAGATCATATATTTCTTCCATTTTTGATAAGATTGAAAGAGTATCACTTCTTGGTAGAAGAGATCCAAATTGTTGAGGCCAAAAGTAATCAATAGGAACACCTGGGCTTCTTTCGGTTGGTCAAAATAAGTTATGGTTAACAATTATGATTTCTCCATTATGGGGAAATTTCAAACACTTATGGATTCAAGAAGTAATAGCCTTCATGGAAGATAGCCAAGGGTAGCCTAACTCACATCGAATTATTCAAATGGAGTAATGATAACAAAGTTGACATCTATAGATTTAGTATGAACCTCAATAGGAAGTGTGATAGAACCAATAGTAGGACAAGAAAATCCATCAAATAAGTTAACGACCACATTAGTATCATCATAGATTGGTTGATGAAAATGTAAAGTATAAAGATATTCTTCAGTGATGATATTAACTATGCAAGAAGGATCAATAAGCACACGATGACAAGATTTACCTTATATTTTCACAACTATGTATAAAGGGCCATCAGGTGCCCTAATGGTCTCACTAGGATCAAATGGAATACATAGGTCCTTAGGTGTTTCTTGTTTCTCTACCATATTAACCACATTTGGTGCTATGAAAGTGACATCAGAGGGAGAGAAAGAAGCGTGTTTAGTCTCAATCATGTTAGAGGTATGAGAGGGTAAAGGATCAGTCAAAATATTAATATTTTGGTTAGGAGGAGCTACTGATTTGTTTCCCTTATCATTCACACCTAAAATAGATATATTATTATTCTCAATCAAGTATTGAATCTTACATTTTAATGCAACACATTTTGCAGTATCGTGACAAGGTTGATGATGAAATTGATAAAAATAATTATTATCAAAGTTAGGTTAAGTTTCTTTAGAAGGATCAACTGGTTTTATTGGAGGAAGTTTAATAACATTTATTTGTAACAATTGAGACATGATGCTATACAAAGATTCATTCAAAGGAGTAAATTCTTTCTCTCTTTTCAAAAATTTAAAAATAGGAGGTACGCCTATTATAGCATTTACATTGTTGTTGTTGATGGTGTCATTGAATTTGATGAAGCCTTTTTTTGGTTTGAACTTCACAAATGGTTGTTGATCACTCTCACCCTTATCACTCGGATCCATAGGAGTACATTGTTCCATTTGACTCACTGTCAGTTGATAATTGTGAAGTGTTGCGCACAACTACGAAAAAGAAGTAAACTCAAAAAAGAAAAGATTTTCCCTAATGTCTTTTTGAAAATTAGAAATGAAAATTCTTTGAATATCATTATCAAGCACTGGAAAAGAGATTTTAGAACACAAATGCTTGTATGTACCAATGAAATCAGACACTTTTTCTTTAAC